>NW_027411755.1:201279193-201668322 GCF_047663935.1 Musca autumnalis
AAAGAAATTCGCAGTAGCCCAGTGGTAAAAATTGTGAATTGTTGAATCATGGGAAGAAAATCGTTGTTAACAAATATACATCATTTGAGCAGATAATCTGTAGCCAACTATTCCTAAATAAATTCATTACCTTAGATTGGACATTCATTGACAAAATATTTTTAAAAAATCCACGCCCTTGGATGAGAAAATCCTTGAGAAAATATTTTTAAAAAATCATCGCCTTTGTATGAGAAAATGTTCTTAAAAGGTCTACGCCCTTGTATAAGAAAATACTTGAGACAATTTTATTAAAAAATCCACGCCCTTGGATGAGAAAATCCAGACAAAATATTCTTAAAAAATCCACACCATTGGATGAGAAAATCCTTGAGAAAATATTCTTAAAAAATCCACGCCCATGGGTGAGAAAAATCCTTGATAAAATATTCTTTAAAAACCCACGACCTTGCATGAGAAAATCCTTGAGAAAATTTTATTAAAAAATCCACGACCTTGAATAGGAAAATCCTTGAGAAAATATTCTTAAAAAATCCACGCTCTGGGATGAGAAAATCCTTGAGAAAATATTCTTAAAAAATCCACGTTTGAGATGCCCATTGAAAAATATTCTAAAAAAATATTTTTCAATGACCATCTCAAACGTGGATTTTTTAAAAAATATTTTTCAAGGGCCACATCTCAAACGTGGATTTTTTAAAAAATATTTTTCAAGGGCCACATCTCAAACGTGGATTTTTTAAAAAATATTTTTCAAGGGCCACATCTCAAACGTGGATTTTTTAAAAAATATTTTTCAAGGGCCACATCTCAAACGTGGATTTTTTAAAAAATATTTTTCAAGGGCCACATCTCAAACGTGGATTTTTTAAAAAATATTTTTCAAGGGCCACATCTCAAACGTGGATTTTTTAAAAAATATTTTTCAAGGGCCACATCTCAAACGTGGATTTTTTAAAAAATATTTTTCAAGGGCCACATCTCAAACGTGGATTTTTTAAAAAATATTTTTCAAGGGCCACATCTCAAACGTGGATTTTTTAAAAAATATTTTTCAAGGGCCACATCTCAAACGTGGATTTTTTAAAAAATATTTTTCAAGGGCCACATCTCAAACGTGGATTTTTTAAAAAATATTTTTCAAGGGCCACATCTCAAACGTGGATTTTTTAAAAAATATTTTTCAAGGGCCACATCTCAAACGTGGATTTTTAAAAAAATATTTTTCAAGGGCCACATCTCAAACGTGGATTTTTTAAAAAATATTTTTCAAGGGCCACATCTCAAACGTGGATTTTTTAAAAAATATTTTTCAAGGGCCACATCTCAAACGTGGATTTTTAAAAAAATATTTTTCAAGGGCCACATCTCAAACGTGGATTTTTTAAAAAATATTTTTCAAGGGCCACATCTCAAACGTGGATTTTTAAAAAAATATTTTTCAAGGGCCACATCTAAAACGTGGATTTTTTAAAAAATATTTTTCAAGGGCCACATCTCAAACGTGGATTTTTTAAAAAATATTTTTCAAGGGCCACATCTGAAACGTGGATTTTTTAAAAAATATTTTTCAAGGGCCACATCTCAAACGTGGATTTTTTTAAAAATATTTTTCAACGGCCACATCTCAAACGTGGATTTTTTAAAAAATATTTTTCAAGGGCCACATCTCAAACGTGGATTTTTTAAAAAATATTTTTCAAGGGCCACATCTCAAACGTGGATTTTTTAAAAAATATTTTTCAAGGGCCACATCTCAAACGTGGATTTTTTAAAAAATATTTTTCAAGGGCCACATCTCAAACGTGGATTTTTTAAAAAATATTTTTCAAGGGCCACATCTCAAACGTGGATTTTTTAAAAAATAAATTTCAAGGGCCACATATCAAACGTGGATTTTTTAAAAAATAAATTTCAAGGGCCACATATCAAACGTGGATTTATAAAAAAATATTTTTCAATAACCTTCTCAAACGTGGATATTTTGCTGTAATGTTAAATGTCCCAGCTTCGGTTGGAGGCATTTCAACAAAAGTGACCAACTTAAAAGAAGACCTTCTGAGCTTTAAAGATATATTGTCGGCCTAGTCCAGACTACAGCCTTTGCTTGTTTCTTCTTCTCTATGTTACCACTGGGTTTGTTTTCAAAACAATGTCTTTTGTCAGTCTTAAATGTAACGAATTATTTTGTTTTGCCATTCGCTGTCGGTATGTATGTCGAATTGAGTTACGTTCGCAGACAATAACCACCGAAAGGCAAAGATAATTTGATTTTCTGCCAAGGAAACCAAAAATGGGGAAATACTCAAAGCGCTCAACGCACTTACAAAGCCGCCTATTATTGTAATAGTTGGTATTTGGTAGGTAGGTGGGTAGTAATATAATTGAGGTTAAACATAAGAGTATGGAACAAGGTCTATTCTTAAACTTAAATCAAAATAGTGTAATAAAAATTACTAAGACCAGACTTACATTACGACAATTGTCAGTTTGACGGTGAATTGTCAGTTTGACGGTGAGAAAGAGTATTGTAAAGGGTTCCCATGCGCCGCAAAAAAACTGCTTTATGTAAATGTGCCTAATGTAAAAGTTTATTGTCAAAAATAACCTTATTGGCAGACCTGATATTCACTTTGATAAGGATTATTGAAAATATATAGAAATAAATTTAGCTTACAAGGAAGATTTACTTTTCACCAGAGCTCCGAATACTCGCTCGAATTCCACTCGCGAGTAAAACTCTTCTCGAATTCGAGCAAGTTGAAAAGGGCAACTTGCCTTCTCCTCATCACCAAACAAAAACTTACACCACTCCCAAACAAACTTGGCCCAACCCCTCCAAATAATTGCACACAAAAAATTACAACCTCCCAAATTTTCACTTGCGTGTAAATCAGAGCTCTGCTTTTCTCTGATTAACTGAAGTTATTTTTTTAACAATCGAAGATACTATTAGAAAATCGAGTGCTTTCAAAATCCCCATTTTGTCGTATTTCATGAATAAGGTTATGCATTATTGGAATTGTCCTAAGCTTTAGTGATTAGTCAGTTACTTCCAACGCCTAACACTAGACATAATTTTGTCGGCTTTATACCACCCTCGTGATAAAAAAATTCCATGTAACTCTGTAATTTCAGGTAATTTCAACTAAGGTTTTATTTCTTCCTTTGTATTTTCCCCTTATTTAACAATTTTACAACAAACAACTATTTTTAAACATGCAACATGTTGCATACCTCTTTACAGTACGTACATAATTATGATAATAATCATCTTCATCATCATCAACATTATTATTACATACTATACCCTCTTTTACATAGTATGTATTCTCGTAGTAACTTATTTCTATTACAAATGCCTGATGGCATTCTTCTTTTGATGTGAAGCATTCAAGAAAATACAATCGCAAAAAGCAAGGTATTTATGCAAAGTGGATTTACTGCCGACTGCCTGTAGGCTGGCCGGTTACTTGTCAGCCACTGCCTGCCTAACTGCTGACTATCTAGTGTAATCAGTTTTGGCCTCTATTTTAATTTCATATTCTTAAAAAAATAGCTATGCAATTTGATTAAGTAATGTAGTGAATGAATGAAGAAGACTTCGGATGGTGTATCCGACAAGGTATGAAGCAATTTTACTATTCTCCAGATTGCCCAGATTTTACAGATATTGTTAGGTAACGTAAAAATGGGCCCCAGAGTCTACTAAAATGGCAAAAACTATTTTTAAAGATGACGTTTGGATTAGAGACAGAGACGCGTGACACGATCGTGACACTAAACAACAAATAAAGTGTGTAGTATTTAGTCGTTGTTTAGTGTCACGATCGTGACACGCGCCCTTCTCTAGTCCATACGTCATCTGTAAAAGTAGTTTGTTGCCTTTCAGTAGTGCAATAATGTGGCTCACTTTGCAGTTACCGACAACAATCGGTAAAATCGAAATTTTTATAAATTCGTTTAGAAGTGTTTGAACCAACAACCTTTCCAAGTGCTTGCTGTAGAGTATACAAAAGTCCCCTCTATCTATGCCAATTTCCCAACATCTTTCTCATTTCCAAACATGTTTTCCCAAAGAAATTTTGTTCGTCACAAGAAGGAATGTTGTTAAGTCAGTCAGTAATTTTGTTAGTTTGTCTCCTTGCATTATCATAATCTGCCTGCATGCCTGTCTGTCTACCCCGATGAGCAGTGTTCGCTGGTCCCACAGTGTAAATGTGCGATTTTTATTTAAGTGGCTTTTTAGGTCTCCACACACAGTAGACACATTTTTCTTTGCTTTTTCTTTTGTTGTTGTTGCTGCCACTATTATTAATATTGTAATAACACACTAAAAAAGGAACATAGAAAATAAATAAGTATCACACACATACATACACACATGCGTATGTGCATCATGCTCATGTTTATGTTGCATTATTGTGTTATTTTATAATATATTTGCGGTTCCGAGCGAGACTATGGCGGCATAGCTTTTTGTATTGGATGTTGCTAAACAACAACATAATTATTATTACATATTGTTGTTTTTTGTTGCCTTTGATGTTGTAACTGTAACATGTTTTCCCACTCCAGCAAAATAAAAACAACTAAAAACCAGAAGCATTTTTCCATTGGCCATTTTTGAATAATGGAAAAACTATTTCATTGAGAACTGAAGATGGGACAACATGCATTCAGAGGTGTGTGTGTGTGTGAGTGTGCGCGTACAGTGGTTTCAATACCAATGAACGAAACAAGTAGAAGTTTGAGCGGCAATATGTCCCGGAATACTTGCTCCGAGCTCTTAAGATCCGTGCTGGAATATAGAAAAACCCAGTATCATGAATCTGTTTCGTTTGCCAGTTCCGCATCCACCATATGTCAACTTCGGTGAGATGTAATGGATGTAAAGAAAGACTGCACTTCAGAAGCTGCTCACTTCAGAAGCTGCTCAGGTTTTAGTCGCCTTAAGGACTGCTGCTATAGTAGTTACTTTGCTGTCTGCTGCGCCCGTGAATCTGTCAGCGTGCCTCCAACTTCGTCGTCGGAGTACGAGACAACTTCGCCGTCTCTCCAACAACAACAAACGTAGCATCTAACACCCCAAGTTGTTGCTCAGCCCCCAAAAATGCGTCATTCCTGCAATGGTTACAACGTTTTGCGGAAGGATCGTACAAGAAGTGGAGGAGGAGGCCTTGCCTTCTTTATACATCAGTGTGTCCAGTACAGACCCGTTACGCTTGAGCTTGACTCTAATTACCCATACATGGAATGCATGGGGGTAGCAGTAAAGTGTGGGCTGCTGAATGTGTACGTACCGCTAATAAATAGATGTGCCCTGCGTTATATGACCGACATTAGTTCGCTTTTGAAGGGCAATAACAGTCTGGTGCTAGGGGATTCAATGCTTAGCATGAGCTATGGCACTCCGTCTTAGGCAATGAACAGAGGTGTACAGCGCTGGACGAGTAAATTGATAGCTTCACGTTTGGCACGATAAATGAAGACGCTTCTACGCACAATTGTGACACCCGGTCTGATAAATGACGTATCCTGGCAACCTGTCATTTGTCTTGGCTCAGACCATCGTCTCCGTAAACAGGCCATCCGAAAAGCTGGAATGGCTGATTGACAAGGGCTCATATTATTTACAAATAACCGCTTGAGAGAGCTGTCCACGCCCTCATATCATCGGATATGTGAGAGACATTATCACTGTTGTGGCTAGACCACCAGAAGCAATGCGACATTGGTACAGGATGAAGTAAATTATGGGCAACGGTTAAATCACTCTCGAATCCGGGAATGAAGGATGATAGAACGGTTGTTACTTTTAACGTGGTAACAGAGTGATAGGTCCAAGAGGAGGTGTTCTACGCATTGTACCAGATGCCTGGAAAGTTGGCAGGGTGGTTCCGCTACTGAAGCCAGGCAAGGATGCCAGCAAAGGTGAATACTACAGGACGATCTCCATTTCTTTTCCTCATGATACGAAGCAGATTCCCAGTTGCCCTACAACAGCATGGATTCCGGAAAATGAATAGCACAACGCCATATCCACACATATCAGTCGAGGACTGAACCAAAGCAGACCGTACGACCGAACAGTTATGGTTAGCACTTGACCTATGGACAGCTTTCGATACAATCAACCATGCCGAGTTTTTCAAGGATACAGAGAAGACGTGTTTGAAACGACTACATGTGTGTGGACACCAGTTATTTGTAAAATTCAGATATAAGATCACGTAAAGGCAAACAGAGAGTTCCCCAAGGCGAGATGATCTCTCCGGAACTCTTAAACCTCTACATTTCCACACCCTGGCATAGAGATCGTAATGTATGCGGATGATTGTACGATCTTGGCGTCGGGTCCTATCGTCGACAACATATGTGATAGGTTAACTGTCTACATAGCTGACTTATTGCCGTTCTTCCATCTGAGGAATACGTTCTCCCCCTGGACGGCTCAAATGTGGCTTCTCCTGAACATATTGGTCGATGGTGTCGTGATGCCGACCACTAACTATCGTAAGATATTGTGTATAACGTCCGATAGCATGTTTAAGTCGTTCTCGCAAGCCATGGTCAGTTGCTACAAGCTGGCCTTTTAGCACTTGGTGTGCTGACAAAGAACCCTTCTTGCCTTCTTATGATGTAATAGGACAGTCTGTAGTAAGCTATGCGCCGCCAGTGTGGTATGCAAATGTAAGTGCTTACTTACTTACTTAGCTGGCCCATTACAGAACATTTGTTCCATAGACCGAACTAAGGAAAGATCTCCATTTCTCTCTGTCTATTGCTTCGCTTTCTGGAATACCGCGCCTTGTCATCTCTTCTTCCACTTGCTTGCGCCATCTATTCTTTGGCCTGCCAATTCTGCGTGCACCGCCATGTGGCTCGAATTTATACGCCTTTTTAGCGGGTTCATCATCGTTCATTCTTATGATATGGCCTAGCCAACGCAATCACTGTATCTCGATACGTTTATCTATACTGATGTCGTTGTATAGCAGATACAGCTCGTGGTTCATGCGACGTCGATATTCACCGTCTACGCAGATTTGTCCGTGGATCTTTCGAATAAATTTTCTCTCAAACACACCAAGCACTGCCTTATCTGCTTGCGCAAGTACCCAGGGTTCGGAACCATACATCACCACGGGTAGTATCAGTGTTTTGTAAAGCGTTATTTTTGTTTGACGAGTTGGGGCTTTGTTTTTAAAGTGCTTACTTAGGCCAAAGTAGCATCTGTTGGCCAAAACAATTCTTCTTTTTATTTCACAACAGATGTCGTTTGTTGTGTTTAAGGTGGTGCCGAGGTATACGAAATGTTAGGGCTACGTAGTGGAAAAATATTCAAACCTAGCAGAATGCCGCCCTGAAGACTGCAACAGAGTATCTCCTCATGACACGAGTGGACCATCTTCATGAGGATACGACAATTTTATCGGTACGTCAACACAACAAGATGTCGTCGATGCAGTACCTGCTTGGGGGTTAGCGCCGTGAGCATCCCTGTCACGATTTAGTGAACAGGCTTCCCGCACTCAGGCACGTCAGGAGAGATCTCTATGATCTGGAGAGAGAGAGAGAGAGGTAGAAGGGTATAAACGAGAACATCTAGATTAAGAAGCCTATCAGACTGGCTTGAATATCGTTGCGCTGGCCTTACATAGGTACTCGTCGTAAACGGAGACCATCTCCTATCCATCGCAGCAGAACAACGCCAGTTGCCAAAGCAAACACAAGTGGTTTTAGTCCAGTTAAGATCCGGGGGATGCGGCCGTCTCAATTCATATTGGGAACGAATTGATGACACGATTTACCATTTTTTTAGCTGCCCAACTTACTCCACTCAACTGTCTCCTGATTCTTTATGCACGCAGCCAGTCCAGGTTGCAACATTTTTTAAAGTAGATACAGAGGAACCGTATTTGCGTTGCCACAACAACACACAGCACCTCGTTAATCATATCTACTCAACTTACTCCAGTAGCTTTGTGGTTACAACCCATCGAAGCAGCCACATTGCTGGTACTGGAAGTGTGCGCAAGTTCTTAAGTTAACTACGAAAATGCTATTTTTTAATTAAGGATCTCTCATGTTCATGAAGAGCTCCATAACTCCTTTTATCGTGATAAGGTGAGGGTATTTAGCAACCAGAATTTACTCCAGCCATAACTGAAAAGTTTTACCAAAGTCTTCTTTTTCTAAAGAGGTCCATTCATTTTCATTTCGATCCAAGACAATGTCGCAAAGTGACATCTGAATTAGAGATGAGTGCGTGTCACGATCGTGACACTAAACAACAACAACAACAACACGATCGTGACACGAGCCCATCTCTAATCTGAACAAACCATTTTTTTTGCTCAAAAATTTTTATTTTCTTTTTCTGTCAGTTGATAAATTAATTAGTCTTAACGCTACTATTTTCCTCGGTAAATGACATGATACATTATATTGACTTTTTGCTATCCAAATTTTCCATTTTCTTTTTCTGCTATCTACAACAAAATATTTTCCAACGACGCATAGCCAACACGATATTACAAACTTAGCAGTGGGAAGTCAGTACCATGATCAGTTGTCACCAAACAATTAAATTGTCAAATTATTGTGACAACCCACTCAAGCGCTAATAAGTGCGATTAGGCATTAACAAATAAACAACACGACAACAACAACCGCAGAAAAAACACACAAAATGACAAAATATTCATTTCCCATTGTCATATCCATTGCTCCACACATATTGCTAAATTTAGTTGGCTGTTCTCTCTCAATCAAAGTTTTGTTTTTCTACGGGACCAATGGCCTCAAAAGAAAATGTTTCAAAAGACACTCGAAGAAAAAATTTTTAGGAAAGGCTGTTGGGATTTTTTGTATTGCGAAATAAGGGATTTAAAAGTTGATGTTGGCCTACTTAAGATTAGTGAGATGTCGTATTAGGAAAATACTTTAAAAGCAGTCACTGCAAGTTTGTTAATAAACTATATTTAAAATATTTTAAATATATTTAAAAGCGTTTGTTCTATATTGTGCAAACACGGAACTATAGACATTCTTATAGTACGTTTATATATAACCGGATTTAACAAACCCACTGGGTTTCAAATGTCAATTCCTTTGCGTATACATCAAATAAATCCTCATTAAGAAGGTTAACCCTGCAAAAGGCTATAATATAAACATGACCTTATAATCGTTGGGTAATATGTACTGGGTTTTCTCAGCCTATACGACAGTTATTTAAATTTCATACTATAGGCCCCTGGTTCCGGTGGTTTTGGGTTTTGAAAACATTTTACCCGCAACGAAAATTTGTTTAAATAATTATTTCAATCATATAAACTTTGGAATCAGCGTATTTATATAAAATTTCTTCGAGTGTATATCATAAAATACTGTATAAATAAATGAACAACAATAACATGTAGTATGTATTATGATATTTGATCTAATGCTTAGTTCGCTATTATTTAATACTTGCCTGCAGTTAATTGTGGGAACATTTTCATGAAAAGCAAAACGTAGCACAACAATGCCGACGTAGACGATATCAAATTTACGCTGATATTTAGTTTGACATTTAATTGTCAAAAGATACACAAGAAAATGACACCTTTCTTAAGACTAGTAGAGCGATGGTAGTATTTTTAGGCGTTTACTTAAAAACTCGATGGAATTATTGGCATGTTTGTGTGTTCCCTAGGAAGAAATCTGATATTTCGAATGAGGGTCACGAATGGACTGTACGATAGATAGATGATCCAAAGAGATTTTTGGAAATTCCAAAAAAAAAAATAGAACATAAAGTACTAAGAGGCGGAGTTGGGCCAATCTAGTTCAATTGAACTATCTACTTCAAAGTACTAAATTTGTTACGATTTCGCATTGATAGAAATGATAATACAATTCGGAAATTTAGTACGAGGGGCACTAGAAAACCTTCTAGCCAAGGCAACACGCTGTGTCGCCAGGCGTCATTTGACATTTTTTGGAGAGTTTAACGGCCTGTTTCTGTATGTCGAAACGAAAACGTGTGCGAATAAAACACGCCAAAACTTTTGTGTGTTTTTGAAATTTGTTTTTAAGCAAAAGCAATGGTAAAAATATTTCGAAAACTAAAGTTTGGTCGTGTTTCATTCGCACACATTTTCGTTTCGACATACAGAAACAGGCTGTAAAGGTGAGAACACAGTCAACTCGTAGCTTAATTTTTCTGCTTAGCTTATTTCTTCACTAGGCCGCTTATTTCTTGCTATCATACATCGAAGCGTAAAATTCATGGGCACTATAAACATAATTATTTCAATATATCAAATTAAATTCAACTTTTTAATATGAATTATTCGTAAATAATTAGTACCGAACATAAAAATTATAGCCAAATTATATTTTTCAGATTGAACACGTGTTTATATCAAATTGAATGTCGAAACGGAATGTCAAAAATGAAGCCAGGCGAAGAATTCAAAAGTTCAACAATTTTCAACTTTGCGGCCTGAAGCCTCGCTTCATTGTAGTATGTCCTATTGAAAACAGTACAATTTCATTTTTGCGCTTTGAAGCGAGGCTGAAAAAATAAGCAACAAAAATCCATTGTGTTCTCACCTTAAGAGTCTTTAGCCTAAGCGTACTCAGAACAGTTTGACATACGACCTTGTGTTGCGTTGTTTACAGTGCACAGTGGCAAATTTTACGAAAAACCTAGCCAAAACTCGACAACTGTATGGATTTAGACCTAACCTTGGGTGCTTATGTCGCCGGTTTCATTTTTCATATTTTTTAACCCTCACACGGTCATTAAAGGGGTCCTTTCGGTCCCTTCTCCTATAAAACGTGATCGTATCAGATCAAAATATTCTACAAATTTGTTCGCTATCAGTTTCTACTATAGTTCCTAGAATACACCAAAACTCTATATCTCACCTAAACTCCAGAAATATACAAAAAATTGAAAACACGTTCTTCGTTCTTCATGAGAGTATTGGCAAAATTGTCATACAAAACATCATTTTAGAAGAATAACATCAAAGACAAAAAATTTCTCCGCTAAATTTCACTATAAGTCACCATAGAAATGAAATCTCTATTTTCATTATATACCGAGGAAATATCGGTATCAATTTTGCCAAAAAAAAACCAGGAAACTAAAATAAGGGTGCAAACGTCTACCATTTCTACAGTTTTGGAAATATTTAAGATTACTTGGAATCCTTGCACTTTAGGCGTATGGTATCTTTGGCAACTTTACTAACAAGAATGCGAGAAATATTTTTAAAAAAAAAAATAACTCTCGTGGCCAGGTTTTTGGGAAATTTGGCCACTGTGCAATGAAACAACTGGTACCATTGTAATAGGGGCCTTGAGCGCAACCTGTTGCAAGAAAAATCAAAACTATCCGAGAGGAGGTCCTAACCTGCACTTTTCTGAAATTTGGTGTGGGAGGTATACGAAGGAGTTGACATATCGCTCATTAACTCAAATTGTGGCATAACTCAAAAAATGCGTTTTCTGAGTTAGCAATTTCTAATTTTCTACGACTTCTACTTTATCTTGTGTCAAATTATCATGATCATATCTCTAAAACTCAACGAGTTACAGCACATTTACTACAGGTTTGGCATAATTGAACAAAAAAGTTTTTTGCGTTTATGAAGCACTAAAACACTTCAAATCATGCTTGATCTAACACAGAAATTTAGAACTGATATTTGGCTAGGTGTTTTCAAAATATGGTCCAAGTAGTTGTTTTTTTTTTTTGTTGTGTAATTTCAATCGCCAACTTAAAATGCGTTTTTCTCGAAACTTGATTTTTTGAAATGTGTCCCTCTTTTGTAAATGAGCGATATATATTCCATATTCTAACCGGATCTGTGTATAGTAGAAATATTACGTTCCTTCGAGAGTTATCGTGCCAATAATTTTTGCGAAAAATTCGGAAATTTTGTGGGAGGAGAACTCGAGGGAGTGGACCGATATGGCCTATCTTCGAACTTAAACTAAGTTTGGATAAAATATTACGAAAGCCAAATTTTGGACTAAATCGGTTAATCCGTTCGAGATTATCGTGCGCTCCAGAGAGACGGGCATTGCTAAATCCACTCCTAATTGCCTGAAACGGATTTCGTCCAAACATACTTGGGGTCTAAACCATTATTTCGATGAGGCAAATTTTGCTTTTGTATATTAGGCTTATTATTATTATTTTTTATACCCTCAGCATTTATGCTAACGAGGGTATATACACTTTCATACGGGCAAAATGTGCCTTTTCGAAATAATGGTTTAGACCCCAAGTATGTTTGGACGAAATCCGTTTCAGACAATTTGGAGTTGTCGGTTGTCGGACCGTCTGTCTGTCTGGCTGGAGCGCACGATAACTCTCGAACGGATCAACCGATTCGGTCTAAAATCTGGCTTTCCTAATATTTTGTCCAAACTTAGTTTAAGTTCGAAGATGGGTTATATCGGTTCACTCCTTCCGGTACCGCCCCCACAAAAGTTCGAAAATGTTCGGAAAATTTGTGCACACGATAACTCTTAAAAGGAATAACCAATTTGTTTCATACTTCGTGAAATTTCTACCAGACTTAGATTAGGTTCCAATATGGACTCAATCGGCCCACTCCTTCGGGTACCTCCCACACAACATTTCGGATAAGTTCAGTTTAGGACCTGCTCTCGAATCGCTTCGATTTTTGTTGCAACAACTTGTATTCACTTCCCCCATACGACGCACAGTGTCCGATTTTCCAAAAAAACCTGGCCAAAAATCGAAAAAAAATTAGCAATTTAAACTAAAAAGGGTCAGATATTGTTTATAGGATCATAGTGCGTGTAGTTATGAAAAAATATATACATTTCTTGTGTAATAAGTGGTTATAAAGGCAGGTCGAAGTGACCCTATTTGGAATATTTTTTTCTTTTCAATATTTAAGTTGTTTATAAATCTATGATAATATGCAAAATAAACAACGGTTATTAAATATTTTCTTTTTGTAATTGTAATGAAAGGTATGTGAAACGTATTTAAGATGTTCAGTGTCGCCAATGAATTGCGCGTTCTTTAATAATTGATGTCCGTACTTGTTAATTTTTTTCAAGATCAATTTTCACAATAAATTATGAAAATAGTTGTGAGTAAGATCGAGTTGGGCCGTGTAATTTACCATTTCATAAAAAAGGAAGGGTTTTTTACCAATTTCCATCGAAACATCCTGCACATATTTGCACTTTTTGTTTTTATGTGATATTTTGTCTTGCAGGTATGTACAGATTTTCTTTCATTCAGAATGTCAGAATATAGTATAGAGTCACTTTCTGGCGTTTGGGTATAATTTGGAGTTTTGGTATATTCTAAGACCTATAGTAAAATTTTATGGCGAACGAATTTCTGGAATATTTTGGTCTGATCCGATCACATTTTATATGCGATTTTAAAGATTTGTGGAAAAAGGGACCAAAAGGACCCATTTTATGACTCGCACGAGGGTTAATTTTTTTAAGAAAAATATTCCTTGCATTCTTGTCAGTATAGTTACCAAAGACATTATCCACCTAAAGTACAAGGAATCCAAGTGATCTTAACTCAAATATTTCCAAAACTGTAGAAATGGTGGAAGCTTGCAACCCTATTTTAGTTTCTTGGTTTTTTTGCAAAATTGAACCGATATTTTCTTGGTATGTAATGCAAATAGAGATTTCTTTTCTTTGGTAACTTATAGTGAAATTTAGCAGAGAACATTTTTGTCTTTGACGGCATTCTTCTTGTATGACAATTTTGCCAAAACTCACATGAAGTACGCCCTTAGCCCTAAAATGTGTTTATAATTTTGCATATTTCTGGAGTTTAGGTAAGGTATAGAGTTTTGGTGTATCTAGGACCGATAGTAAAAATTGATGGCGAACAAATTTGTAGAATATTTTGATCCGATAAGATCACATTTTATAGGAGGAGGGACCAAAAGACCCCTTTAATGACCGCCTGAGGGTTAAATAATATCAAAAATGTAATCAGCGGCCGGAAAAACATAAGAACCAAAGGTTAGGTCAAAATCTGTTGACGGTACAAGTTTAATCAGGGGCAAGTCCATACTTCCTATGACACCTTGTGTAGTGGTTGGAGCGCAAGATAACTCTCGAACAGATCTGTCGATTCCGTCCTTTGGCCTTCGTAATATTGTATCAAAACATAGTTTAAATTCGAAGATGGGCTATATCGGTCCACTCCTTTAGGTACCTCCCCCACAAAATTTGAAAAATGTTCGGAAAAATTTTGCGCACGATAACTCTTGAAGAGAGTGACCGATGTAATCCATAATTTGCACATCCCAATATATCTACCAGATATAGATCAGGTTCAGGTTTGTCTACTCCTTCTGGTACCTTCCACACAAAATTGCGGATAAGTTCACTTTAAGACCTGCTCTCTAATCATTTTGATTTTTGTCGAAACGATTTGCATTCGCTACCTCCATTACGACGGTAAAAGTTTTTTCAGGGGCAAGTCCATATTTCTTGGGAAAACAGCCCAAAATGTGTAAAAATCCCTATGTCACTATATGTGGCGGTCGGAGAGCACGTCAACTCTCGAAGTGTTCAACAGATTTGGTCTAACATTTGGTCTTCGTCATATTATATCCAAACTTAGTTTCATGGGCAATACCAGTCCTCAACATTCGGTACTTCTACCCAATATTTAAAAAATATCACTAAAATGCTAGGATGATATCACTTGAATGGGGCAACCAATTTGGTCCAAACTTTGGATCTCCTAATATTTTATCAAAATTTAGTTTAACTTCTAAAATAGCCCATATTGGTCCGCCCTAAGGGTACCTGCCGTACAAAGTTCAACATTTGTGTCTTAGTGCAGTCAATTCCTAATCCACATTTTTATCGGCAAGTTCAAATGTCCAAAAAGGGCCACAAAATTCTGAAGAGACCTTAAATACATTCGATCTGTCCGGAGGTGAAAGTTTCGCTTCACATTGGCTGAGGGTATATATATGTCGGCAAAGCCGACTGACACTTTTGTACTTCTTTTTTACAACTTTAGGACCATTTTTTGAGGAAGTATGGACTTGCCCCTGAAAAAACTTGTACTGTCGTAATGGGGACAGCGAATACAAGTGGATAAAACAAAAATCACAGCGATTTGAGACCAGTTCTTAAACTACACTTTTCGAAATTTTGTGTGGGAGGTACCCGAAGGAGTGCACCGATATTCCATATTCGAACTTTATCTAAGATTTGCAGAAATATTATGATGTGCAAAGTATGGACCTAATCGGTTACTGGCTTCGAGAGTTATCGTGCACACCATTTAAATGAAAAGTTTTGAACTTTTGTGGGGCAGGTACATAAGGAAGTGGAGCGATATGGTTCATCTTCGAACTTAAACTAAGTTTGGACAAAATATTACGAAGGCAAAATTTTGGAGAAAATCGGTTGGTCAATTCATATTCTCAAGCCACTAGACATGGTGAGGTTTTTTAAACCTAACGGCCCATCCTCTCAGGAAATAAATATAGCAAATACATATAAGTTCTTACAACAAAAATCAAAGCGATTCGAGAGCAGGTCCTAAACTGAACTTTTTCGAAATTTTATGTGGGAGGTACCCAAAGGAGTGGAGCGACAGAGTCCATATTGGAACCTCATCTATGTGTGGTATAAATTTCTCGCTTTCTCTCCTCAAGAGTTGTAGTGAGCACAATTTTTCCTAACATTTTTGAACTTTTGTGGGGGAGGTACCTTAAGGTGTGGACCGATATGGTACTTTGAAGAAGCTAAGTTTGGACAATATATTACGAAGACGAAATTTTGGACCAAATCAGTTCATCGATTCGAGAGTTATCGTGTGTTTCAGACAGATAGACGGGTACTGCTAAATCCACTCCAAATTGTCTGAAACGGATTTCGTCTAAACATACTTGGGGCCTAAAACCATTTGGAACACATTTTGCGCGTATGAATGTGTATATTGGGGTTATGGCTTTTTGGAATTTCTTCTCAAAAATGATTTCCTGTAGAGGGAATGAATGACTATTAATGACAAAAATAAAGTTTATTCAATTTAAGTACTAAAAAGGTCACGCACAAACCACTTTAATTTTTTTTAAATACTATGAAATGAACAAAATTTTTTCTCAAAAAAGTAACAAGAAATACTTGAAGTAACAAGAATACACGAATGAATTATATTATTGACTATAATAACTTTTATTCCATTTAAATATTGAAAAAGGTCCCGCACAAATCACTTCTAATTGATATGAAATATGAAAAATAAATTATATATGATAAAAAATGAAATATATATAATAATATGATGTGTGGCCCCAAAGCTTATTTTCAGTTATATATCTGTTTATACCAGAGCTCCGATTTACTCGCGAGTGAAAATTTGGGGGGAGGTGGTAATTTTTTTGGGTGCAATATTTTTGGTGGTTGTGGGGCAAGTTTATTTGGGGGTGGGATAAGTTTTTGTTTGGTGTCGGGAAGGGGCAAGTTTCCCCCTGAACTTGCTCGAATTCGAGAAGAATTTCACTTGCGAGTGGAATTCGAGCGAGTATTCGGAGCTCTGGCTTATAGTGACTTCAAAATTTTGTCAAAAAAGCTCATATAAAAAAATTTCCAAATAACTTTGTGTGTGAGCTTTTTTCGAATCACCTTATAATTAAGATTTTATCTAATCTTAGGTAAAAACTCATCAAAATATGATACAGGGATATGAGGTTGTAAAAAAGTCATAACCCTAGTGTATATACCCTCGTTAGAATAAATGCTGAGGGTATAAAATTGGTTTGGATTACCGACTATAGCGATATCTCCATTGTTTGAGCACTTGCGCCAACCTACTTTGATACTTTCATTATCAGAATGGCAGATGATCTAACATCTGTAGAGATGGAACATTGGAGCCGGAACAATTGAACTGTGGACAACGAGAGTGACTTACTCTCGAAGCCTGAAAAGAAGAAAGATAGGGTCTCAGTCACGTTTGGCGGCGTTATGCTGACTGATCCGAAAAGGTGCATAACGGTAGTGACCGAACGAAGATAATTATACTACATCACATTGGATATCTTCCTGCCGAGGAGAAATCAGCACTATTTTGCGGATAAAGACGATGTTGTGGTCATTTGGTTGATTCTCCCGACTCTTGCTCATTCTTACAAGTTAAGTTTCTTGAAAACTAATGTTGATAATCTTCTCACAATCCACGGCAGAGCATTCTTTTAAACATCATCAAAGAAATATAACATTTTAAGGAAACATGAAATATGTAACCACAGTTTTTGTGATCTGATCTATGCGATGGGAACTTTCACAAGCTAAACTCCATTGTTTTAAACCAATTATTATGGAAAATTTGCCAACCCGTTTTGAGGTTAATATTATAATTTAACAATAATTATGCAACACATATCTTGTCGAAGTAGTAAATTTACACATGATCATGTTTTTGTTGCTTTTTTCATTTTGCAAAAGGAGGCGGAGATTTTGTTGCACATTTTCCTACCTGAGATACCGAGTACATAGTGTCAGTTAGTCAATCATTAAGTCAACAACTTTCCGCGTTCATTGTTATACAGCATTTGACTCAACACACATGTCTTGTGTTATGATTTTCATTTCAAACGGTGGTTATTCAAAGGCTGTTGGAAGTCTTCATTATTCAAAGTTAACACAATCATCCGATTTGCCATGGTGGGTAACATCGTAATTAAAATAATGTTTAACATATCATAGCCAGGGAGTAGGAATGACGTTTTAAGAACATATTGTCAATGAGAAACAACTCTAAAAAAAAATATTTATAGATCTTCAAAAACTTTTCTTCAAAACCAAACGTTGTTGACTCTGTTAATCCTTCAAAAACTACATTTAAATATTTTCCGTTGTTGACTTCAAATATTCTAGAAATATTTATAAAAAAAAATCATCGTTGAAGGCTCCAAAAGTCCTTCACTATTCACTATTGATGACACTAATAGTCGATAGATGAAAGGCACTCATTGGAGGATCAAACATTAGCTAGAATCACAATCTTGTAGCAACAAAGATGTGTACCGTATTAAACATACCGAATAAAGCACGAACGAGAGAGGGGCTCGTGTCACGATCGTGACACTAAACAACAAAACTAAGAAAATAAGCAACTAAGCGATTTAATGGCGACTAGGTACTAAACACTTTAATTGTTGTTTAGTGTCACGATCGTGACACGCTCCCCTCTGACACAACACGGAAAAAAGAACATCGCAATATTTTCACAAAAAATTCCCAAAAAATATCCCTCCTTTATTGACATCCCTACTATAGCGCACTACTTCTGACTAACTGTGTGGCCACTGCTGTTGTTACTGACATGCTTTTCATCATTGTTGTTGTTGCCGTTGCTGTTTTACTGTAAATCTGCATAACAATTAGTAACACTGAGGTATTTAACAACAGCGGACGACAACAATGGCAATCTCCTCAACTTTGCGGCAGCTTGTGGTTGCTGTTCCTGATTGCAAGTTGTAAATATGGTTTCAATGGTGTTCGTTCTCTCATATTGTTGAGTTTGCCTGCAGCCTATGACGTGTTCTCTGCTGCAAATTTCATTTGCATAAAAAATATAATTTAAAGATAATTCTATTCTTGTTTTTCGTTCTTGTTATTATAACCGTTGATGGGCTGAGAAAATGCATGGAATTTTATGTGAAAACATGTGAAACATGACATCTTGCAACAAATTTTTTGTGTAGAAGGATGAGGTTCTGGAGTTCTAAAACAATTAAACTGGGTATCAACATTTTGAAAATATTAGATATTTTTATACCCTCCACACATCGAAGTATTCGTCGGAGACCCTATAAATTGTATATATTTTTGATCAGCTTAAAATTCTAAAGGTATGGTCACATTACGTAAATATTTGCTCCAGCGACCGGCAATGAGCAAGTGAGCATAAATGCCAATGCATTATTTACGCTCACTTGCTCTCAGTAAGCGCACTCTGCCGGTCGCTGGAGTAAATATTTACCTAATGTGACCTTACCTTAACTCGATATAACGATGTCCGTCTGTCCCTGCGTCCTTCTTTGAAACAAGATACAGCTCGCAATTTTTAGGATAGAGCTTTATAATTTGATGTAGAATCTTTGGTATTGAAAATGGAGTATATCGGCTTAGAGGTTGTGTCCACAATATCCCACCGAAATGGCTGGAATTAGGTACTCAGTCTTGGGGGGTGTAAAACTTTGCACTTGAAATTTGTCGGTATAGGTCCACGTCTTCAAATAGTCCCCATAAAACGGTACATCCCAATTATGGGTATTTTGGCTATTTCAAACACGTGATCCAATCGAAATGCCAACAAGGTGCAAAACACTTTCGGTAAAGGTCCATGTTTTCAGTAGAACTGAGTTTGAAAATTTTAAAGTTTAAGTACCATCATTCAATTATTTTCAATTTCAATTATTTTTATGGTGGAGGATATAACAGTTCGGATCGTGCGAACTTAACGCCGTTTTTACTTGTTTAATCATCTTTCGTTGTACAATAATTAATAATATCATGGCCCAGCCTCATAGCTGTACTAAAGCGCCCTTTCATTAGGTCTGATAAGGTTATTAAGAATATACTAACTATCAGTCATAAGTATAAGCCACCACCTCAGTCCTCCAATACCATGACGGGGGGTTCTATGACTCGGAGACATCTTCGAACAGGGACCGTCACTCCAAACAATTATGTGTTTGTCTTTGGTCCGCGCCGAAATAGAATAAAAACACGGGCCATGGATATTTTAGAGGAATTCAACGTCAAAGTTATAGTATTTAGCATCAAAATATAAGTGTTTTTGAGTTTTCCATATGTTCTAACTATTTAACAGGTAAACAAGTGTCATATCGCTGTAAACAGGGCTACTAGGAGTATCTTCGGTAAAAATTTCCACAGAATTCTCGCACAGACCCCTAACCGCAAGTTTTGCCTTTTTAGGGCGAAGGCCATTATTTGTGAGGTTTTTAATTAATTTAATTAATCGAGCTACATGACCTAAGGAGAATTACATTTGAAAAATTGATATCTAGCGAAGTCCTAAACACACATCAACCGCTATGCGACGATCGTTTCGTTAACGATGTTGTTGTTGCTAGACAATTTTCGCCATTTGGAGCTCCTATTTATACATGCAAAATTGCAAATTTGCATTTGTGAATTTCAAATTGAAGCTTTTTATTTCCAAAGACGACTAATTTGTCCCCTTCTATTCTAGAAATTAATTTTTCAATATTACATCATATTACAGCCGATAGCTTTTTTCCATTGTAGACTGCAGTATGTCTTTCACATCGAAAGACTTAATTGCATTGTGGTTCAGAACGCTAAACGTCAGCAACATTGTCTGTTAGTTGGCGACGACCCAGGGTCGATTCCCAGCCGGGATCAGCTGAATTTTTTTTATACCCTCCACCATAGTATGGAGGGTATATTAAGTTTGTCATTCCGTTTGTAACACATCGAACTAATCATTTGCGACCCTATAAAGTATATATATATTCTTGATCAGGGTAAAATTCTAAGACGATCTAGCCATGTCCGTCTGTCCGTCCGTCCGTCTGATGTAATCACTCTAGCGTCCGTAATAATTGAGATAGAGTGCTGAAATTTTGCACTCGAGGGTCTTTTTTCCATAGGCAGGTCAAGTTCGAAGATGGGCTATATCGGTCCACTCTTTGGTATAGCCCCCATATAACGGTACCTCCGGATTTGAGCTATTTTGGCATTCTTCGCCACATTTGCAGACTGAATTAGCTATAATTTGGCACTTAGGGTTCCTAGTGATCAACAAACTTATATCTCAAAGGATATGGGCATAGGTCCATGTTTTGGTATGGCCCCCTTATAACCGTACCTCCCGATTTTCGGTATTTTGAGCATTTTAGTTACAATTTTTAACCGAACTAGTTGTAATTTGACATTTGAGGTTCTCAATGATCACGAAACATCGTCAACATAGGTCCATGTTTTGGTATAGCCCCCATATATCGGTACCTCCCGATTTTCGGTATTTTGAGAATTTTAGCTACAATTTTTAACCGAACTAGCTGCATTTGACGTTTAAGGTTCTCAGTGGTCATGAAACATCTCCACCAAACATCGTCAACATAGGTCCTTGTTTTGGTATAGCCCCCATATAACGGTACCTCCCGATTTTCGGTATTTTGAGAATTTTAGCTACAGTTTTTAACCGAAATAGCTGTAATTTGACATTTGAAGTTCTCAGTGGTCATAAAACATCTCCAACGAAACATCGTCAACCTAGTTCCATGTTTTGGTATAGCCCCCATATAACGGTATCTCCCGATTTTCGGTATTTTGAGTATTTTAGCTGTAATTTTTAACCGAACTAGCTGTAATTATCGGTATTTTGAGAATTTTAACTACAATTTTTTCTATTCAAAAATAATCGTCAATATAGGTTCATGTTTTGGTATATCCCCCCGTATAACTGTACCTCCCGATTTTCGGGAATTCTTAGTGGTCACGAAATTTCTTCACTGAAATTCGTCAACATGAGTCCATTTTGAGGGTCTACATTGTTTTGATGAAACTGTCCTCAATTCGACTCTTGAAGTTCCCTGCAGCTATAAAACTTTTCCGCAAAAAAATTTAAAGATAGGTTGACTCTTTGATATAGCCCCGTAGGTGGTACCTTTGACCAAGCTGAACACATTTTTTAGATTAGATTAGATAACACTGTGGAATAAAATGGAGGTGAAAGTCTGGGGTACGGAAAATTCCTCTTGGGGAAGAAATGCCTTGGTGATTATATTATGAACCCCGAAGGACAGATCCGCCGTGAGTCGAACTTCCACGTTATGGCGTGATAAATTTTTTTAGAGACCCTGTGGGCCAGGAATTAGGGTTATATCTTTGTTCACTGTTGCTTAAGTGCTCTACAAAAACAACAAACAAAGATATAATGCTAATTCATGATGGCTTACAGGGTCTCTTGCAAAAACTTCATCACGCCATAACGCGGAAGTTCGACTCACGGCGCATCTGTCCTTAGGGGTTTTTAATATACACACACCAAGGGCTTTCATTTCCAAAAGATATTATCTCTGCCCCCAATATTTGTGTTCACAGTGTAATTTAAGCAATAGTGGGAGGCAGTAGGAGTCTATCCATTGTCGAAAAATTGTTCCACCTAAAATTGTGAAAGGACCCTAATTATTCCATTTTAATTACGACTATTTTATGGTGGAGGGTATAAAAAGTTCGGCCCGGCCCACAGTGGATCCACCCATTGGCCAAAAATAAAAAAATGAATGTCAAAATTTTGGTACAACATCTGGCAACTCTGAAAGCTATGACATGGACCTTTTTAAAAATATATTAATTTTTGTTTCATTCGAACGAGATCTTCTAAAGAATAGCTTCAAAAGTCGGAACATTTGACTAATATTTTTTGTTGTGAGTACAACCCATATTTTAAGTGCAAGTAAATATATTCAAAATATCGCGAAACTAATATGTATTGCTAAATATTATAGTGGATTTTGAAGGGGGGAGGTAATAGTTTAATTTTCATTAAAAAATAGTGTTTTAGCGTATTGTGGAATTCTAGTTAGCTGCATATTTTCTTAGTGTATTTTGTAATGCCACTTCGACCATATACTTAAATTTGACCTAAGGTTTTAGTTATGATGCCCACCAGTGCCCACCTCGGGAATAATTTTCCAAAGTAGCTCAAGGGCTTAAGATTATTCAGTATTAAAATCAGCTGCCATCTCGTGCCAGACTATAAACGGTGGGCCGCTGCCTACAGCTGGCCCAGAATAGGGTTTCTATGGATATATTAGCGTATAATTCTGTTATCTGACCACGTACATTAAAATAATTGGTATCAGTGGCAAGATTAAGAAATCTTCTTCCAAATTTGTCTTACGTTGGCGGTACGTGCCTTCCAGGAAGAACTCTATAAGATCTATATTAAAAATTTTACCAATTTTTAGACAAAAATGTTGATTTTTTTAATCCGCTAAATTGGTTCGATTTTACGTTGTTTTGGAGATTGTTTTGTTTCCCCAAGCCTATTTTTGCATCATAAGATAATCGGGACCCTTGTTCATGTCATTTTGCATTAACAGCATAAAACAATTCCTACAGTATACCCCCTCCAGAGGGGAAAGGGGGGAGAATGTTACGCTCGTGGTTTCTTAAAACATTCTTCGCAGCAGCACAAAGCTGTAACCAGCGCATTAGCTTGATATTTACACGGGAAATATTTTTGGCCACTTTCTCCATACAAGTGGATCCACCGTGCGGCCGAACTTAACGACTTTTTACTTGTTTCTAACTAAATTTATCATCATATCATTACATACATATATCATTTTATATCATATATAATTTTATTTCATATATCATATCAATTAAAAGTGGTTTGTGCGGGACCTTTTTCAATATTCAAATGGTATAAAAGTTGTTGTAGTCAATATTAGGCCAAAGGTCATTCATTCGTAAAACAGGAGATAATTTTTTTTATTTTTTTTTCTGGACAAATTTATTCTAGTAACCACTTGCAATTCTTCTTCTTCCTGAAATCAATCAATCATCTGTTTTTAATTATTCGTTGATTTAAGGTAGAATTAGACGTGACATAACCATAAAGCCATAAGGCCATATCAATCAGCTGATTCAACCAATTCTATGGAAATCACTGTATTCGATTAGTAGTAACATATTATAATGCCATAGCCCTAACCATAAGAAACCAATTGGCTTTTGGTTTTTTATGGTTATGGCGTTTTGGCTATGTCACGTCTAATTCTACCTTTATGTTTGTGAAGATTAAAGATAATTTTATTTTGGAAATAGCAAGCCTAATTGTATTGTTTTTGGAGAAGAAATTTGCAAAGTGAAAAAATTCCTTTTTTGGGTCATTTTCTTTTTTATTTTTATTAAAATACAAAATTTTAGCTTGCTTTGGTTCCTTTAAGGGCGGGAAAATTGTTCTGTTTTGGCAAGTCAGCTGGTTGCTTGCAGATTTTTGCTGAGAAGGTGTTTTCTTACAAAAGAGAATAAAAACTCCTTACTCTCTAAGAGAGTTCTTGCTGGAAAAGTAACCAGACAGACCACGCACGTTTCGCCTTGACTTGCCAGCTAAAACTTCGACATACATCTGTAGGCGGGAGGGGTTCTTCAAAACATCCTCTACAAAAGAACAAACATTTTTAATTCTTCAATTGATAGCAGGCCTTTATAGTTCTTCTGCTTACGCATGATCAGCCTCAAACGCCAATAATCTGTTGCTACTTTTTCAATTTTATTACTTCTTTTTCATTTCTTCACAAGAAACATTCTTTATAGCAAACCTGTTGAAAATATTTCTTCCATGACTCATTTATTTATTCATTATTTTTTTTTCATCGAATCGAATGATTCCCAAGTTTTGTTCCTCCCAAAAGTGGCAAATAAAAGGAAAAAAGATTCCTTACTTTATTTTGTTAATCTTTAAATGGTTTGGTTTTTAAGGAATGTGAGAGTGATTATTTGAATGGCTGGAGTTGGAGTTGGCAGTGACTCCCTGATTGACCACAATTGTTTATGCTGTGACTCATGTTTATTCCCTGGTAAATGCGTGTCGTGCCATTCAATGTTTTTAACTCTGCTTGCTTTCTTATCCCAGTCGCCTTCGTCACCGCTGTCTCTTTGTCTTTTGGCCACAAGACCACTTGTGTGACATGCGTCTGTTTTATGTCTTGGATTAATGTTGTCGTTAAAATGTCGTTTGACAGATATCGGGTATTAGTCATAGATGGAGTGACAAGACGCCAACGCGCCGGGATTTCTAAATTGTAAATAGACAAAATGTTTATTGCTATTGTTGGGATAAATATTATGGTTTATTGTTGTCAGATGATGAGGAAATTAGAATGGATGAGAGTGGACTTGGAGACGTTAATGTTACATGATGTGACCACTTGGTGATTTTAGAATATTGTTATGAAATAGAGAGAAAAGTCGTGACGTAGACTGCATGAAACAGGTTTTAGGTCAAATGCCTAACAAATGGGCATTTCATGGGGGGTTGATGTTCCCCCTGGCTACACCGCTAAGCTCTAGCGTTTATGAAAGCATACAATGCCCTCCATATCTGTCTTATACCATAATTACCAGTCTTTGCCTTCACTTATTGCCTTCATCAATCAATCATTCGATTAATTAAGTTTGCTTGCCTCCTCTCCCTCCATCCCTCGCAAATATCGAACAAAATTTTAATTAAATTTATTTCCTCTTTTAATTTCAGTTGAAACACACATTGAAGTGGACATAAATCAGCATCAAGCAGCCGCCCACCCACACACTCAAAAGTATCTCCGGAAGACTTTTTTTCAGCAACAATAACAACGCCAACTTCATATTCGGACTAGCAATAAGAAGAAGAACAACAACACAAGCAAACCCAACATTACCAAGAACAACAACTTATCTAGTTGTTGCCAAATCTTCCTCCTAGACTAGAGACTCTAAAACAACAACACCAACCACCACAAAACCATACCAAAGATGCAGTGCAGTCTTGAACAAATGAACGACACTGAACGTTCACCAAATCGGACAAATCTACGAGTGAACTTCAATGAAAAGGGCTCCGAAGTCAAAGAGCGTCGCGAAAAGTTCCTCACCGCCAAATATGGTTCACATCAGATGAGTTTGATACGCAAACGTTTGGCCGTGGAGATGTGGCTGTACGATGAATTGCAGAAATTGTTTGATCCGCCGGTAAGTTTTGTTTTTTCATTCTTTTTTTCTCCTACAAATGTAGAAAACTCTTGAAATGCTACGGCGACATTGTTCTTGTCGTCCATCCATCTGCTGTTTATTTGTTAACTTTAACTTTTGTTATGGTTAATTTTTTCGTAGAGTTGTTTTTTTATTTCTTTTGTTTTGTTTTCATTTTCTTTTATTTGTTTCAATTTCATAATTGTTTGTTGTTTTTTCCGCAAATTTGTTTGCCAATGATTAATAATTGTTTATTGTGTTTTTTTGTTTCTTTCTTTGCATTTATTTTCTTGCCTTCAGACCGAAGCCATTGATGTGGATATTGATGAGATTTTAGATATGGATACCGATGATATAAGAAGATCTCATTTAATAGTAAGTATACAAGTTTTAGAAGAAAAATAGGTGTAAATATATGTCATGGTTCCCATCTTGCAACCAATGCGGAATGCATTCCAACGCTTCCATTGATTTATATTAGACGACCGAGTAAAATTAGGGAGTTAATAATTATCCATCCACAAAATTACCAAAAATAGGCGCAACCTCAGATTGCAACAACTGGAGAGGAATCATGTTGTTGTCCACACCACTCAAAGATTTCTGTCAGATTATAATCGACCGAATTTCGAACAAAATCGAACCCACCCTTCGCAAGCAAGAAGCCGGATTCTTACTTACTTACTTAGCTGACCCATTACAGAACATTTCTTCCATAGGCCGAACTAAGAAAATATCTCCAATTCTCTCTATTTGTTGCTTCGCACTCTGGAATACCGCGCCTTTTCATCTCTTCATCCACTTGTTTGCGCCATCTATTCCTTGGCCTGCCAATTCTGCTTGTACCGGCAAGCGGTTCGTATTTATACGCCTGCTTAGCGGGTTCATCTTATGATATGGCCTAGCCAAAGCAATCGCTGCATCTCGATACGCTTATCTATCCTGATGTCGTTGTATAACAGATACAGCTCGTGGTTCATGCAACGTCGATATTCAACCTCGACGCCGATTGGTCCATAGATCTTTCGAAGAATTTTTCTCTCAAACACACAAGGCAGGGGTCTTGTCTGCTTGCGCAAGTACCCAGGCTTCGGAACCATGCATCAGCACGGGTAGTATCAGTATTTTGTAAAGCGTTGTTTTTGTTTGACGAGATATGGCTTTGTTTTTAAACTGCTTACTTAAACCAAAGTAGCATCTATTGGCCAATACAAGTTAGAGCATACAGTCTTGTCTCCTTTCTTGTGGACGGGGCACAGGATACTCAGGTTCCAATCGTTGGGTACTCGTTCTTCCTGCCAGATGGTGCTTACTAGCGTGTCGCCTCCGGTTTTGAACAGCTCGGCTGGTAAGCCTTCGGCTCCTGCTGCCTTATTATTCTTCAGCCGATTTATTGCTGTCTTTACCTCATCTTGGCTGGGCGGTATACATTCAATACCATCTTCTGGGATTGGGATTCTGAAAAGAGGGACCAAGATAAATCCTGGACTTTGCCATGTTAAAGCCGGTCAGGACCGTTCCTTGGTATCTTTCATGCCCTACGTCACCCAGATCACAATATTCACGTCTTTCACGTCTCCGTATAATTATACATCCTAATAATATTACATATAGTCTTCGTCGACTTCGAAAAAGCTTTTGACCGCTTAAATCACCAGAAAATATGATAAGCTCTTCTCCGTAAAGGTGAACCCAATAAAATGGTACACCTGTACACCTGCCATCTTGACACCAGGGCAATCGACGATGTAACCAGCTTTACATACCTTGGAAGCCAAATAACACCAGATTAGCCAGATTAGCTAAAGGTGCCTTTGCTAAACTGCGGAAAATATGGTGCTCCCGACAGTTATCAAATTCGACAAAAAATCGTATATTCAACTCGAACTTAAAATCCATGCTTTTATACGGATGTGAAATTTGGCTAGTATCCATCAGAGGGTCAAATAAATTACAATGCTCTGTGAAACGCTGCTTAAGGCATATCTTACATATATGGTGGCCTGATAATTTGATCTCAAATTCCGAATTACATAAAAGATGCAACCAAAACCCAATCGAAAAAGAAATGGCTAATAAAAAATGGAGATGTATTGGACACACGCTGCGTAAATCCCCAGACAACATAGCTAGACAAGCCTTAGACTGGAACCCACAAGGTGCCCGATGTAGAGGACGGCCCAGAGGCTCTTGGCGTAGAAGCTTAAATATGTACTGAAATAAAATCTGTTAACGAGAACCTTAGCTTAGGAATAGCTAAAGATCGTAATAAATTCAAGGAATTTTGTACGGCACTATGAGCCTCCTAACCGGCGCGAAAGCAATAAACAATAATCCACAAATCAGCCACCATTTAATTTGGTTAAGTTTAAGAATGCGCAGTCATCGTGAGTGACCGCTTCACTCTGAGATCTTTCGTCCATTGTGTACTTTCGAGATAGGTTTGGAATAGAAGATTCCACGCTTATTGCTTATTGAAACTGAGGAATTAAGCCGGAGCTCTTTTGGTCCATGCCGAAATGGATAAGAATACCTGGATCATGGTCATATCAACATCGGTGAGATGTAAAGAATGGGTGCATTTCTGACGTTATCCTAGCCTTATCCGACTATTAAATTTTGGGGGGAAGTACTGGAAGTTGTGAAACTAAGTTTGGACAAAAATATGTCGAAGGCCAAATTTCGACCAAATCGGTTGAGAAGTCGAGTGCTATAGTGCGCTCCAGCCACTACACATGGTGCCATAGGGCTATTTTCTCAGGAAGTATTCTCTTGCCCCTGAAAAAACTTGTACCATCGTAAAGGAGGTCAGTGAATGCAAGTTGCTTCAACATATGTAAATCAAAGTGAATCGAGAGCAGCTCTTAAAGTGAACATATCCGAAATTTTGTGTGGGAGGTACCCGAAGGAGTGGACAAATATAGTCAATATTCGAACCTGATCTATATCTGATGATATATTAGGATGTGTAAAGTATGGACCAAATCAGTCACTCCCTTCAAGAGTTATCGTGCGCACATTTTTTCCGAACAATTTTGAACTTTTGTGTGGTACTTGAAGGACTGGAAAAAATGTTTTGACCAAATCGGCAGATCCGTTCGAGAGTTATTTTGCGCTCCAACAACTACAAATGGTGTCATTGGGATTTTTTGCAGCTTTCAGGCTATTTTCTCAGGAAGTATGGATTTGCCCCTGAAAAAACTTGTACCGTCGCATGGGGAGCAGTGAGTACAAGTTGTTACAACAAAAATTAAAGCGATTCGAGAGCAGCTCCTAAACTGAAATTTCCGAAATTTTGCTTGGGAGATACCCGAGGAGTGGACCGATTGAGTCCATATTAGAACGTCATCTAAGTCTGGTAGAAATTTCACGAAAGTATGGGCCAAATCTATTACTTCCTTCAAGAGTTTTTGTGTGCACAAATTTTCCGAACATTTTCGAACTTTTGTGTGGAGGTACCGGAAGGTGTGGGCCGATATAACCCATCTTCGAACTTAAACTAAGTTTGGACAATATATTACGAAAGCCAAATTTTGGACCAAATCAGCTCATCCGTTCGAGAGTTATCGTGCGCACCAGCCAGCCTAACAGACGGACGTACATGGCTAAATCGACTCCAAATTGTCTGAAACACTTTTCGTCCAAACATACTTGGGGTCTAAAACCATTGTTTCGATGAGGTACATTTTGCGCGTATGAAAGTGTATATACCCTCGTTAGCATAAATGCTGAGGGTATAAATATTGCCCGATGTCGCGATATTTACTGTTTTTGGCATAATTATATTGACCACAGATCCTTTAAGGGAAATTCTGCCAGGACAACTTGGATACCATTGGAAAGCTTATTGAGACAGCAATCCCCTGCTCTAATAAAATCTTTAAAATTAAATATTGCTGTCTCGATAAGCTTTCCAATGGTACCCATGTTGTCCTTGCGGCATTTTCCTTAAAGACCCTAAAAAATATATTTTTTACAAAGAAAACCATTTTTTGAATAGCTCGTTAACATAAACAGTGTTCTGCTAACGCGCTGTTGGCAAAAGCCTTAACAGAGCGCTTTGTGTCTCCGCTAGAGTGATTTGTGTCTTCGCTAATTAAATACGAATTTATCTATATAATCGACAAAAATGTGGTAGGTGTCGATCTGCATCTCTTGGATCTTCTCCAGGATTTGCCGCAGCGTAAATATCTGGTCAATAGTGGACCAATTGTGGTCCAATTATTTCATTGACCATAGACTTTAGTTATATGTTCGCATAATATCCCTGACATTATCTTGTAGGCAATAGGAAGAAGACTTATGACCCTATAGTTAGTTAGTCTAATCTCCTTTCTTGTGGACGGGGCACAGGATACTAAAGTTCTAATCGTCGGGAACGCGTTCTTCCTGTCAGATGGTGCTAACTAGCTGATATGCATACAGCTAATCAGCGTGTCGCCTCCGGTTTTGAACAGCTCGACTGGTAAGCCATCGGCTTCTACTGACTTATTATTCTTTAGCCGGTATACATTCAATACCACCTTCTGGGATTGGATCTGTGGTATCTTCGTCGTCTTCGCTACTAATGGGTACCAACAGTTTGGAAAAATGCTTTTTCCATATCTTGAGCACACTATCTGTATCAGTTACCATATTACCTTTCTGGTCTCTACAGAAGGATGTGCCTGGTATCAGAGCCATCAGTTTGATGTTTCACTCTTTGGTAGAACTTACGGACTTTATTCAGACTCCTGTACATCTCGATTTTTCACACTCCAGCTTTTCGATTTCTCCTTTTTCCTGCGGAAAAAAACGTTTCTCTCTCTCCTTTTCTCTCGATACCTCTTTCGTCTTTCATTCACTGGAGTGAAGCTGGAGACCTGATGTTTTAACTTTCGACTAACTACAAATCCGCAGCCTGTGTCATGTCAGCTATAACACAATGCGTTACTTTAGATGTTGTTGTGAAGCCTTTCCCAATCGGCCTGGTTCTTTTCAAACACATCGGCCAATGCGAACATTCCAGGTATCTACTTAGCTGGAATATAAAAATGGCTTACGAAAACAACAATAACTGGATATTATAGCTCACGAAATAGGGCGCGCATTATGCAATGGCATGTACGAACTCTTCGTGAACCATCAGCAAAGAGGCATAAGCGAAATGAGGTGGAGTAATAGGGAGCACTAGAGAGTGGAAAAGAAAATGGTAAGGAATGCTTCTATAACATCGATTCTGCTATACGGCAGAGACCTGGCTTGAATCGAACACTGTAACTCAAAAGTTATACCTCAGGATCATATTCAGAAGAAAGGCGCTAAGAGCAGTTTGTTGCTTCATAACATCCATTAGCCTACGGTATTTTTTATCTAGTTTATCTACTTTCATCTTTTTGGATCTGTCTTCAAAAATATCTCTTCGGAGAAGAACATGAGGTTTCTAATATTTATCGTAGAAGCGTTAGAGCAACAAAGGTAGATTTTTTAGAATATTTTGGAAGGTCATTTGAACAACAAAAGTGGATATTAAAATAATAAGTTTTTAAGGTCCACCGAATATTTTTTGTGATTAAACATTTTTGAAGTTTTTGTTTTTTTGATTATTAAAATATTCATTATTCTCATTTTTCGTTACAGCGATTATTGTCCGTCTGCAAACGCCCGCAATCTGACATATCTGTAAGTATATATGAATATAGGAAATTCCATAAAGTCACTAACTCTGATTTTTTTCCTCTTACAGAAATTCATCAGTGATCTTCTGGATCGGGCCAAAACGCTGTAAATTTTTCACCCAGCTCTCGTCTTGTCTTGTCTAAGAAAAACAAATTATTTTTCGCAACAACTGATAAAATTAATATTAAAACAAAAATAGCATTGAAGCAAAAAGGAAACCAATCAAAGCAGTAAAACAAAATCATGGAATTAACTAACACACAACAGTCCCACATCCCGCTGCTCCAACAAAATCATCTCAATAAACTAATCTAGTTTATATTACCTTATAATAAATTTTTTGTTTGTTAATTTATTTTAATGTATAATTTTTTTTGTTTCCAATTTTATTTAAAAAACGAAACAAACAAAAATACGTATTTAAAAAAAAAATAATTTTTAATTTAAGAATGATGCTCTATATAGAAAAGAAAAAAGAATGCCAATGGCATACACTCAATTTCTCTCATTGTTTAATTTTTCCTCTATCTCCGTCTGTCTCTCTTAATTAAGACAAACAAATAATCATTGAACACATACAAAGATAACCAATTATATGATTTTTTAATGTTTTTTTAATTTAATTTATAAGTTTAGTTTTATTTAAATGAAATTAATAATACTTTACATATTAATATAACTTTTTTGTAGCTGTAGTCTTAATGAACAACAAAATTTAGTGTGATTTTTTGAAATTGATTTTCATTAAATGTTTGTTTAATTTGTAACAAATCCAAAAAAAAAAACATGTTCAAGAAACAAACGAAATAGAATTGTAATTGAAATTATCGGAAAACAAATTAATAAAATTTTACATTAAAACAATTTTGGAAATAATGTTTTTTTGTTTTTAATCGCCGCTATACTCAATACCTAAATGTGAAAAATCAGAAGAAAAGTGCAAATTTCCTCTCTCGAACGGCACAACTCTCTTCGATTGACTAGCGCCTCCGTCAGTTTTATACCCTCCACCATAGTATGGAGGGTATATTAAATTTGTTTTTCCGTTTGTAACGCATACATACATATATACATATATTCTTGATCAGGGTAAAATTCTAAATCGATCTATGCATGTCCGTCCGTCCGTCTGTGGTATTCACCCTAGCATCCACAAAAATGGAGATAGGACGCTGAAATTTTGGGAAGATGCGTCTTTTGTTTGCAGGCAGGTCAGGTTCGATGATGGGCTATATCGGTCCACGTTTTCGTATAGCCCCCATATAACGGTACCGCCCGATTTCAGGTATTTTGACGTTTTTAGTCACATTTTCAAACCGAATTAGCTATAACTTGACATTTAGGGTTCCTAGCGATCAACAAATTTATATTTCAAAAACTACGGGCATAGGTCCTTGTTTTGGTACACCCCCCATATAACGGTACCTCCCGATTTTCGGTATTTGAAGGATTTTAGCTAAAATTTTTGACATTTGAGGTTCCCAGTAGCCACGAAACTTCTCCACCAAAATGCGTCAATATAGGTGCATGGTTTGGTATAGCCCCTATATAACGGTACCTCCCTGTATTCGGTATTTTGAGGATTTTAGCTGCAATTTTTAACCGAACTAGCTGTAATTTGACATTTAAGGTTTTCAGTGGTCACTAAACTTTTCCACAAAAAATCGTCTACATAGGTACATGTACATGGGTGCCACCGGTGCAATGGTATGCACGCCCGCCTTGCACGCAGAAGGTCGGGGTTTCGATTCCCCGACCAGGCAACATCAAACATTTTTCAACGGTGGCAAAATACCCCTCAGTAATGTTGGCGACATTTCCTGAGTATTTCAGCCTTGAAAAACTTCTCCACAAGTGGTGTCTTAAGACACGCCGTTCGGACACGGCGATAAACAGTAGGTCCCATATCATTGAGCTAAATATGAATCGGGGTGCACTCATTGATATGAGAGAAGTCTCTCTTGTCCCGTATGGGATGTTGTGGAACAATGTTTTTTTGTTTAGGTCCATGTTTTGGTATAGCCTCCATATAACGGTACCTCCCGATTTTCGGTCTTTTGAGGGCTTTAGCCACAATTTTTAGCCGAACTATCTGTAATTTGACATTTAAGGTTTTCCAGAAAAAATCGTCTATATAGGTCCATGTTTTGGTATAGGCCCCATATAACGGTACCTCCCGATTTTCGGTATTTTGAGCCACAATTTTTAGCCGAACTAGCTGTAATTTGACAGTTAAGGTTTTTATGGGTATCAACACAACTCCACCAAAAACTGTCAACATAGGTCCATGTTTACGTATAACTCATCCTGATTTTCGGCATTTTGAGGGTTTTAGCTAAAAATTTTAACCGAATTAGTTGTAATTTGACAGTTAAGGTTCCTATTGGTAATAGCACTACCCCACCAAAAACTATCAACATAGGTCCATGTTTAGGTTTAGCCCCCGTATAACGGTACCTCCCGATTTTCGGTATTTTGAGGGTTTTAGCTACATTTTACGACTGAAGTACCCGTAAATTGACACTTGAGGTTCCCTGAATTCACCAAACTTTTCCACCATGTTTTAACTTGACATTTGAAATAGGTCCATGTTTTGGTATATAACCCATATAACATAGGTGTTATCGATTTTTCGATTTTGGTCTAAAACTAAAAATGCAATTTTTTGATTTGGCGATTATTTCAGTTTTCGACTCGAACTCGACTTTCGACTTTTTCATAACCGCAGAAAATCTATTATAATCGACTATTTGTCGATTTTTGAGAAACCGCCAAAACTGTAAGACCGCCAAGTCAACTATCTATGGGCAAACTCGAAAATCGATGACAAGATAACCGATTATGCGATTTTCCCACCAGACAAAAGTCGATTGCGATTTTTGGACTTTTGACTGCAAAAAGTTGATTAATCGAAAGTCGACTTACTTATCCCTATTCTGGAAGCGTTAAGGTCTCGACACATAAGAAGCATGGCATTCTTGCTTAAGTCATATCTGGTAAATGACTAAAGACCAAGTTCGACCTAATTCAAATGTGATTCCGAAAACTTTTTATGAGGTGAAACTTGGTTTTTAGTCTTTTATCAGATATGACTTCAGCAAGAATGTCATGCTTCTTATGTGTCGAGTCCTTTACGTGTTCAAAGATAGCCTCGATATTTTAAACCTAATATATCGATGGTCATAAAGAGAGTGTTCCTCTGAGACCCTCCACCAATGTACTTTCTTTGTACTTACTCCCTAATTCTAGTAACGAAGGTGAGCGTATTTCTTGCGTTAAGAGGTATTAGGACGTTACTATTCAAATGTTAGTAATACCCCACAAAATGTGCTGTGAGTAAGCATCGGTACCTACTAGTATTTCGTTACTTCTTTGCGAAGATTGTAATGTCGGCGAGTCGAATGTCAAATAAAGTACAGTGTCGCCCAACGTTGACAACTTTGTGGTGAAAAGAAATCATACGTTTTCGTGGCGATCGAGTCCCCTTACTATCGTATAAAAGTTGATAATTAATATAGTTTAGTCCAGAGACATTATTCTATATGGTCCAAGGTTACTCGATTTTCAACATCAGGGCTGCAGTTGCCGTTTTACTTCGACTTCAATTATAGGTCATCCAATAAATGGGCTTTCTGGGGTGTCGCTTATTATTGTGGCTGTTCTGGTTGGCAGCCTCCTCCGCACCGATTCTTGCGCTTCCAATTTTGTAGTGGACAACACTGGATACATAGTACATAGTTTTTGTCAGAATGGTCAGTGATAGATCATCAAGTCGATCCACAAGGAGACTGTCATCCCCTTGATCCTTCCTGTGGACGATTTCCCATCTCTTAACTTCTAATGTCTGGTTTTAATTGCCGAAGATTTTGAGTTGAGGGATTTTGTCCTTCCTTGAGTAATCTGTCATCCCAACGAGACGCATTGGAAACGTAGCACGCCCTGCCCTTTATCTTTGTCAGATTGCCCAGTGAGAGATCGTCAACTACCACCACAAGATGAGTGACATCCCCTTCTTTCTTCCTGTGGAAGATTTCCCATCTCTTCACTTCTCATGTCTGGTTTTAATGGCCCAAGATTTCGAGTTGAGGGATTTTGTCCTTCCTTCCATGAGTAGCCTGCCATTCCATCAAGAAGCATTGGAGACGTACTACGCTCTGTCCTGTGTTTTTGTCAGAATGGCCAGTGAGAGATCATCAAGTCGCACCACAAGGAGAGTGTCAACCGATTGCTTCTTCCTGTGGAAAATTTCCCATATCTTCACTTTTAATGTCTGGTTTTAATTGCCCAAGATTTCGAGTAGAGGGATTTTGTCCTTCCTTCCTTGAGTAACCTGCAATCCCAAAGAGATGCATTGGAGAAGATTGCCCATCTCTTAACTTTTAATTTCTGGTTTTAATTGCCAAAAACCTCGACCTTTTGTTCCGTCTCGTCTTTGGGATTTTGTTCTTCCTTCCTCACCAGCTTCAATTTACCACCTTCTCAGTTAGTTACTGTACCGGTGATTATACACCCGATAGTGGCAGAGTTCGTTTACATTCCTAAATAGTACATTAGGAGGTCCCCCTTTGCTCACTGCTGATTATTTTTAAGGGTCCACGCCCTTGAAGGGTGAGGTCCAAAAATTTGTCGTTAGCCATTTTCTCGATAGTTTTCTGCGGATCCTTGTGTAGTCTGCCTGACCTTTTACTGGTGTCGATCTTTTTCTTATAGAAGGTCCGGAAATTCCTTTCAAAGTCCTCAGTCTTCCTAGAAAATTCAGTGATCGGGGTAACCCTCTTCATATCCGAGCTCACTTTGTCGGCCTTTGGCAGAGGACACTCTTGACGAAATTTAATCGGGACATTTGAAGATGGGAAATCCTTTTTCTTCTTTCATGGTTAGCAGTGTTTTTTGGAGATACTGCGCTACCGAGGAGGTGGGTGGAGTATTCTCGCTTACTTTATTCACCATCATGTGAACATCCTCCTTTAGCCGGAATTTACACAACGATAGTACTTATTGCACTCCCAGTCAAGGTTAAACTAAGGAATGATGGCATCAGAAGGGGATGTGGGTGACTAGCTTTTCAAATGCACCAATTTGTTCAGTACGGATCTATATCGCTACAGCCTGCCTCTAAATAACGGTACATGTAATGTTTGTGGGTGGCAATAAGGTGTGGAACTGCCGACATAGAGTTGCTTAAGGTATATATTCCGTCGATGCTGTCGATAAACACCTGTAATCCAGATTATAGGCCCAGCATTAGCCCGCTTTTGGAAGATCATTACCGACTAGACATAAATGCACGTCGTGGGTTGTGGCCTACAGTCCTACGAGTGTAGCGTTGATTGAGCAGATTGATAGCTCTACATTTTATACTGCCAATGAGGACGCCCCTACCAGAATTAGCGGAGAGAGTCCCATGGTGTCAGCTGATCTTACAAATGATGTCACCTGGCAATCCTCGATTCTCTTGGGTCACGCCATTTCCCTGTAATCGTCTACAACAGCAGACCATCTGAATTCATCACTTCTGAACGGCGTGAAAGATCTCATCAATCATATAACTGTGCAATCCTTCTAATGTTCGGGTAGAAGAAATGACGTTCCGTAATGACCTATCTGCTAGTCATATGACCGAAAGAAAGAAAGGACCTCAGCCATGTTTGGTAATACGTCGCAATTTATATCTTTCTACCAAGGAGGAACCACCATAATTTACAGTGGATGATGTTGCAAAGCTTCCAAGGCGTTGGATCCAGACGGAATTTCCATGGTAATGCGCAGGGATTTTAGTAACTTAACTAAGTTTTCAAACGTTCGCTAGGCACCCACATCGTGTTCAAAGTCTTGAAAATGCTCCTGAAGTCAGGCAAGAATGCCAGAAAAGGTAAAACGTGCAAATCTAGACTTCACTAATCCACAGTGTCAGAATCCACAGCGAACATCAGCATGGGTTTCGTAATCAGCATAGCAGATATCAGTCGAGGACTTGACCATAGCAAGCCGTGCGGAATGTTCGAAGTCTGGAAAATGTTCCTGAAGTCAGGCAAGAATGCCAGAAAAGATAAAACGTGCAAATCGAGACTTCACTAATCCACAACGGCGATCATCAGCATGGGTTTCGTAAGCAGCATAGCACATATCAGTCGAGGACTTGACCATAGCAAGCCGTGCGATAGGACAATGTATGTGACGCTGGACTTATCAAAAGCCTTTGATACTGTCAATAGCTCCGGTCAAGTTTAATGGATCAATTATATGTGTGGACGCCAATCGTACGTAAATGTTCAGTATCAATAAATCGAAAAAGGGTATTCACCAAGGTGGGGTGATTTCTCCGGAACTGTTTAACCTTTACCTTTGCTGCATTACACCTACATACTTTCAAATGGCATTATATCGTTACGAATACGAATAGTTGTGGAATCTTGGCGACAGCTACATTCCCCTACGTCCTTTGTGAAAGACTGACCTCCTATTTAAACGATCTTACCACCTTTTTCCGTACAGGTAAAGAAACATTGTTGACAGTGCAATACGTCAGTCTGTGTGGTAAGCTCTGCAGCGCCAGGGTGATCTGCGAATATAAGTGCACATTTAAAACTGTCAGAGAACTACAACAGGTTGCCCTCATACATCAGCGATGGGTCATCTGCATCCTTTCAGAACTACAACACTGGAAGCATGATCCCGTTGCAGTACTTACTCGGGTGTTACCGTGAAAGTCATTCTAATCACCATCTGGTAAATAGGACTTATCCCGGGGGTGCCTGAAGTGATTAGGGATAGGTAATGGAAAGCAATAATCAATTTTTCGACTTTTTGATTTTGGTCTAAAACTAAAAATGCGATTTTTCGGTTTGGTGATTTTTTCAGTTGGCCTAAAACTCGACTTTTTCATAACCGCAGCAAATCGATTATAATCGATTATTCGTCAATTTTCGAGTTTTCTGTTAAGAGCAGTACACATTGTCAGTTTTGAATGTCGATATTTCTCAAGTATCGATAACTGTCCAACCATTCAGCAAACCACAAAACATTTTGTGGTTGCATGATGAATGATAAAAATGAACGGCCACACTAGCAAGCAACAACAAAGCTGTCATTCAGAACTGACAATGTGTACCCAGCTTTAAACCGCCAAGTCAACAATAGGTCTGTACGATAACCCAAAAATTTTTAAAAATTTTTACTGAATGCTGTTCCATAAAGCTGGGTACACATTTACAGTTTTGAATGACAGCTTTGTTGTTGCTTGCTAGTGTGGCCGATCATTTTTGTCATTCATCATGCAACCACAAAATGTTTTGTGGTTGCTGGACGGTTTGACACTTATCGATAATTGCGAAATATCGTCATTCAAAACTGACAATGTGTACCCAGCTTAACACAATTATCCAGCAAAAGAGAGCTAGTTTGGAGAGATTTTTGGAGAGTTCTGTGACTGAGAACTTGCAAATTTTTGCTAGGAAAATTTGTCCCGTAAAAATTTGCAAGTCTGATCAGCTGACTTTTAATGAACTGTTCAATGTAAACAACTCGAAATGTAACCATTTTTGACCAAGAAAATTGCACATTTTTTTTAGATTCTAAAGCGTTGTGGATAGGATTAAAGCATTTAATGTTTACCTATGCAATTTTAAAATTTATGTTTTTGTTCCATTTGGTTAAAAATATCAAAAGAAACAAAACCAATTTCATACACTTTCGGAAACAGCTGACTTTCTTCCAAGTTTTTGCAAAATGTTGTTCTATAACTTTCTGCAATTTTTCTTGCTTGAGAGAGTAAAATTCTGGAACTGACTGAGTAAATATTGCTGGGAAAGTTATCGTACAAACCTTTGGTCTGTTCCTTTACTTTTAAAAATGGTAACAGTGGCAAAAAATGGTAAAAGTGGTGAACTGCTCTCATATAAATTGTATGCTTTTAAAAGTAAGGGAACACTTTGCGGGTAAAAATTGGGAAAACTGGTAAACCCCGGCACGTAAAGGAACACGACTCTAATCTATGAGCAAACTCGAAAGCCGATCACAAGATAATCGATTATGCTATTTTCCCTCTAGACAAAAGTCAAATACGATTTTTAGACTTTTGACTGCAAAAAGTCGATTAATCGAAAGTCGACTTACCTATTCCTAGTAGGGATTGTTTGGTCGTCTTTCGAATAATCGTTTTTTTTTTGCAATCAAAAGTCTAAAAATTAAAGTTTGTATGGATGGCTGCGACAAGCTACCAACGACATTTTGTTATGTGCATTCGTCGAAATTCAACGACACATAGCAGTGGAAAAAGGTTTGGTTTGTTTCGCAAACACTTTCGTCGGAGTTGTGTTAGGTTGCCAAAGAAAAACTTCTCATTGAAGTTTTTTCTTTGATCACCTTTATACTTCGGGCTGACGATTGATGTTTGGGTATAAAAAGTTTCTTGTTGAAGAAGTTATTGAACAATAACTTCGGTGGAGAATATCCACAAACAAGAAACAAGGGAACTGATGAGATCCAGTGGTGTGGATCGAAACTAGTCTTCCCAGCCTTACCCCTTGACGAACAATGCCAAACTTTTTCCACTAATAAATTAGTTGTTTTAAAATAATAAAACAACAACAATGGGATTAAGACAGACTATTTTGAAAAAAAAAAAAACAAAATTGTATTAGCTATCCCAATAAAAAACGACGCCACCAATGTTCAAGTCGACTTTTGTCTGGAGGGAAAATCGAATAATCGATTATCTTTTGATCGATTTTCGAGTTCGCCCATAAATTGTTGAATTGGCGGTTTTACAGTTTTGGTGGTTTTACAGTTTCAAAAGATAAAGATCTCCAAATTTCCAAAAATACCTATATTTTATCGGCAAGTTTCCACTATCCAAACATTCTGAATTAATCTTTTTTGAGAAAATAGGCCAAATTCTAAAATTTCTAGCCCAATGGCAAAATCTATTGACTTTATAATTACCATAAAATCTTTATCAAGCCGGCTGATACTTTTTAGTTGTTGGGACTATAGTTTATATATAGTTTTTCGTATTAATCTCCCCAAAAAATTAACAAACGACACATCATTTCACGTGGTTTTACGTAAAATCTTGAAAAAGAAGTGTATCTTTTAGGTGCTAAAATATAAGTACACAAGTACACACATACACCCATTTACTTTACCTGGATTTTTGTTCACCATAAATTTTTAACAAAAACTTGATTTAAGTAGAAATGCATACAAATCAATAATACGTAAATTATTTATTTATAATAAAAGAAATGTTGTTGTAAAAGTAAACAACCCAAAAAAATTTTTTTTTGAAACAAACAAAAAACGAACCAAATTTTGTGTAATTTTGTCATAAAGGAGTAAAAAAACATTAAATTAATGGAATAAATAAAAGCTTTGTAGAAAAAAACAATCATATTTTGTTTTAATTAACGGATATTGCGAAAGACTTGTTTCTGTATCCCGAAGCATTTAAGGAAAAAATTTAAATCCTAAGAAACGATTATGTAAAACAAAATGTCCTTAAACGAGGCTCGAAAATTATTAAATTAAAATATTCTACATAGCTCTGTTCCTGAACCTGCAAGAAACTACTATTTTTTACTAAAATAACATTTTTTCCTTTACGTTATCGGAAAAAAATAGTAAAAATTAGTAGATTCTTGCAGTTCTGGAACAGACCACATATTTATATGAAAACAAGTAAAAATAGTGTCAGGCGGCTTTGCCGACAGAGATATACCCTCAGCCAATGTGAAGTGAAACTTTCATATACGGACAGATCGCATGTATTTAGGGTCTCTTCAGAATTTTATGGCCCTTTTTGAACATTTAAACTTGCCGACAAAAATGTGGTTTAGGAATTAACTGCACTAAGACACAAATGTTGAACTTTTGTGGGTGAGGTACCCTTAGGGAGGACCTATATGGGCAATTTTAGAAGTTAAACTAAATTTTTACAAAATATTAGGAGAACCAAAGTTTGGACCAAATTGGTTGCCCCATTCAAGTGATATCGTCCTAGCATTTTACGGGAATGTTCTGGTATTCACCGTGTATCCATTTCACATCACACATGCACTTAACCTGTGAAAGCAATTGATGTTCTGTATTTCACGTGAAAAGAGCTTTCATATTTCACGAAAGAACTTTAAATATTTTTTAAAAATGCTCATAGAAAACACATTATATTTTAGTCCTATGCAGTTTTTTTTTAGAATTTTCCAATTAGTTTCTTTAAAAAATAAGGATTCACTCAGCTCTCGCCATCAAAATTACAGTGTGAGGAATACACCCCAACTAGGTGTAAAGTGTGTTGCAGAACAACTTTAGGTGTGTTCAATACACGTGAGGTGCAGAGGTGAATGCCAGAACATGCTCGTTAGTGACATTTTTTAAATATTGGGGAGAAGTACCGGAAGTATTGGCCCGGTATTGCCCGATGAAACTAAGTTTGGATATAATATGACGAAGACCAAATGTTGGACCAAATCAGTTGAACAGTTCGAGACATATGGAGACATAGGGTTTTTTACACCCTTCGGGCTGTTTTCCCAAGAAATACGGACTTGTCCCTGAAAAAACTTTTACCGTCGTAATGGAGGTAGCGAATGCAAATCGCTTCAACAAAAATTAAAGTTATTCAAGAGCAGATCTTAAAGTGAACATATCCGAAATTTTGTGTGGGAGGTACCATATGTCTATATCTGGTAGATATACTAGGATGCGTAAAGTATGGACCAAATGGGTCCTTTCCTTCAAGAATTATCGTGCGCACAATTTTTCCGAACATTTTTGAACTTTTGTGGGGGAGGTGCCTGAAGGAGTGATCCGATATGGCTTATCTTCGAACTTAAACTAAGTTTGGACAAAATATTGTCAAGGCCAAATTTTGGATCGAATCGGCAGATCCGATCGAGAGTTATCTTGCGCTCCAACCACCACACACGGTGTCATAAGGGTTTTTGAAACTTTCAGGCTATGTGCTCAGGAAGTATGGTTTTGCCCCTGATGAAACTTGTACCGCCGTGTGGTGGTCGTGAATACAAGTTGTTACAATAAAAATCAAAACGATTCGAGAGCATGTCCTAAACAGAACTTTTCCGAAATTTTGTGTGGGAGGTACCCGAAGGAGTGGACCGATATAGCTTATCTTCGAACTTAAACTAAGTTTGGGCAAAATATTACGAAAGCCAAAATTTTAACCGAATCGGTTCATCCGTTCGAGAGTTATCGTGCGCTCCAGCCAGACAGACAGACGGACGGACATTACTCAATCGACTCCAAATTGTCTGAAACACATTTCGTCCAAACATACTTGGGATCTAAAACGATTATTTCGATTAGACACATTTTGCCCATATGAAAGTGTATATCACGAATATTGTCAATTATTTCATATTCCATTTCAGAAAAAAAGGATCATTTTTTTCGCGCTACATCAACGATTTTTGATATGTAGGTTAAGAAAAAAGTCCCCAGTACGAATCTGGTCGCGAGCCAATTTTTGTTTGTTGCTGACAAAAGTTATGGCGCTTCTATTTCGCTTTTTAAGAAAGAAGATATTATAAAAACGCTAATTATTTTAATGAGCACCATTGTTACAAAAAAGTTCTCTCGAAGTGACTTCAGCGAGCAGATTGCATAATACCCGCAAAATGTTACACAGAATTCGCGGAATGTACATAAAATTGATAAATTATTGAATATAAGTAAATTTTTTTTCAAAATTAAGGCCCATTTAGTGGTCATAAAATTACATAAAAATTTGTTGTGGATCAAAACTTCACGGCGAATCAAATGAGACTACAATCGTTCAGATTGGTGTTATAGTTTTGATGTTACGGCCAAAATAAGCACATATTTTGGTCAAACAAGAATTTTTTGTTTGAAAAAATATTTTTTCACATGCATTATGTAGTAGAAAATATTGGAAAAATCTATGGGAATACTTCCTTAATTTTGCTTAAATTTCCCAATAAAATAGACGGATTTTGCTTTATTGACATTCATATTAAAGCTTTCACATTAGGGAAGGTAATTGGGCTGATGAGGATATATCCTAAAGCTTCTGAAATGGAAATAGAGGTCAAATAACCCATTTTTATTTATATGCATTTTAAAATACGTGTAAATCGCGTAATTATCAAAATCATTTTGTCCGCATGTGATTTTCATGTACAGCAAGACTATATCTTTTAATTTATATATATTGGAGGCTAAGATGTAGCATCGGCTGCATTCTAGCATTAAAAAACCTATAAAATATCGCTAATTTGCGCAAAGTGCATACAATTTTTGTCCGCATCCGTTTTCAGTGCTCATCATGAAAATCTATATCGATATATATATATATTTCAAGGCGATCAATCAAGAACCGTGGATGTAGCATCACACACTATTTTTTTGGATAAAATGAATGTAGCTCCCTTATAAGTGAAGTTTTCAAAATCTGTTTCCGCTAAAACGAAGATGCTGTATTAGTTGTTTTATTGCAGTGGAAACGAACCGCAGAAAACTCGATAAAATACGCGATATTTCCAAAAACACATCAGAAGATAACTTAACATATAAAAAGAAAAAATTCAAACCTATTCAGATGACCGCTAGTGTATAAGTCTAATGTACAAGATTAATATCGCGATGCTATGTTCAGGAATAATCTATTTTGGTGCATCATAGAATTTAGAGTGGTATAGGACTGCGGGAGCCTTCTTTCGGTAGCACTAGTCGGGTGGGGGGTTCGGGCCCTATCTTCTCTAAACTTCGTTTTCATTACGAGAATTAGTTTTGTTTCAGACTCCCTTTTTAAACACAATTAAAAAAAAAATGGATCAAAAAAGCAAATATTTTTACTTAGAATAGAAAAGAATCATTAAAAAAAAGAATTATGGAATGATTTCGGGGATACTTTACTACTGTTTTAATGTAAACGTCTTCCAGATGTAAATGGAAGGATGTGCCTCACAACCCGATCCTACCAATGTTCTTTTGGGCACAACTATTCGGTAAAAGAACCCCTAATTTAATTGCCTCCTACATTCCTTACGACCGCATCATCAGAGATGAAAACATCTTTACAAGTTTAGTTCATCATAATGATTTGCTTAAAAAATTTATTCAAGACATTGGTTTTGATATTCATAGTATATATAAAAGAAATAATTATTAAATACTAGTGTTTATGATTAAGTAGATTCGGATGAATTTCATAATATTATGTAAAATTATTCAATTTAAATTTATATGGTTTTAATAGCACAAGGAATGAGCAACTTTATATTTTTTCTTAGTTAGGTATACCCTTATATTTTAATTAATCTCACTTTGTTAATATAAAGAAAGAAAGTATTTCATTATTGATAATATCCACAAACCTTTTACAACTTATCAAAAGAAAAGAGAAAAAAAAACTAACGTTGCTTTGATGTAGCAAAACAAACATGAACAAATTAATAAAATAAGTTGTGGATTATTGAAGAACTATTGTGAATGTTTGGCATAACAAAAAAGATAGACAAAAGTAATAAAGCAAGATGATCTTCATTATATGTTTAATGATTATCTCCTTGCTTACTGATTCTCATTATAAAATTCAAGGCAAAGTAAATCAATGCAATTGGTTGGGCGACAAAAACATATCTATCTATCTATATATATAAATGAGCTTGGTGATAAGTGATTGACTGACTGACTGACTCATCATCAACGCCCAGCCAAAACGGCTAAAGCTAGGAGCTTGAAATTTTACCAGTGGGTCACTGTTGATGCAAATGTGCGAGATAAGGCCGGGTTTTAGAAAATTCGTCCTGGAACCACAAAAAATAACAACAACAAAAATCCTTATTTTTCATTACTATTACGTACTTATTGACTTAGTTGGCCCTCTGCAAGACATGTGTCAAATTAACAGTGCTATAACTTCTTGATATCGTAAGAGATCACACATAATTTCAAATTTTGTAGTTTACTTCTAGGCGCACTTATTTTATCGTAAACCACTAAATAATAGAAAGACAAGACATTTGTTATCTTCCATTGCAACAGATGTCGCAGTTGGTGATAATGGTGTATAAACATCAATTACGCAAATGAACAAATGAGTTGCTGTTGAAGACAACATTAGGGGAATAAATTCAGAAATCGGCCAGAAATAACAACAACTAAAAACTGTATGGACCTGACTTTTTGGTAATAACTAAATGTTTGCAAATCAATGAAAGTGCAATAGAATTGTGCATATTACCACGATTTATTTGCAATTAAGAATTTTATCGTATATGGAGATGTACAGTCATAACTATTCAATTTTCAATTTCAAAATCTGTAATTTGAAGAAATCGCTAAATAATTAATGAAATCAATAATAGGCCCCAGGAATATAGAATTATAGGAATTTGGTATGGAAATCAAGGTTGGGAAGTGGTGCTTCTAAAAGGAAATGGTTTGGAAAATTACCAATCATGTGTACGAAAAGTACTAAATGGTACTAAATTTAGTACAATTTAGATTTGGGTGAACGTAAAGAGCTGGAAACCTGAAATTTGGAATTAAGGTTACTGTTGTAGTGTAGGATTGAGATATGAGGGTAGTTTTGGAAATTCGTGCTTATGTGTACGAAAAGTACTAATTAGTACTAAATTTGGTACAATAGGGATTTGGATGAACGGATAGAGCTGGAATCCTGATATTTGGAATTGAGATTACTGTTGGAGTGTAGGATTGAAGAACTTTTGGAAATTCGTACTTATGTGTATGAAAAGTACTAAATGGTACTAAATTTGATACAATGGGGATTTGGGTGAACGTATAATAGCTGGAATCTCGAAATTTGGAATTGAGATTACTGGTGGGGTGTAGGATTGAGGTAGTTTTGAAAATTCGTACTTATGGGTACGAAAAGTACTAAATGGTACTAAATTTAGTACAATTTGGATTTGAATGAACGGATAGAGCTGGAAACCTGAAATTTGGAATTAATATTACTGTTGAAGTGTAGGATTGAGATATGAGGGTGGTTTTGGAAATTAGTACTTATGTGTACGGAAAGTACTAAATGGAACTAAATTTTGTATAATGGGGATTTGGGTGAACGGATAGCGCTGGAATCTCTAAATTTGGAACTGAGATTACTGGTGGAGTTTAATATTGTGGAAGTTTTGGAAATTCGTACATAGGGTACGAAAAATACTAAATAGCACTAAATTTGGTACAGTTTCGATTTGGGTGAACGGATAGGGCTTGATTCCTCAAATTTGGACTGAGGATCACTGATGAAGAGTAAGAAAGATGCACCAAAGGGTTTTTGGAAACTTGAGTGTACGAAAAGTAATAATTGGTACTAAATTTAGTACAATTTGGATTTGAGTGAACGGATAGAGCTGGATTCCTGAAATTTGGAATTGATATTACTGTTGGAGTGTAGGACTGGGGAAGTTTTGGAAATTCTTACTTATGTGAATGAAAAGTACTAAATGGTACTAAATTTGGGACAATGGGGATTTGGGTGAACGGATATAGTTGGAATCTCGAAATTTGGAATTGAGATTACTGGTGGGGTGAAGAATTGAGGTAGTTTTGAAAATTCGTACTTATGGGTACGAAAAGTACTAAATGGTACTAAATTTAGTACAATTTGGATTTGGGTGAACGGATAGCGCTGGAAACCTAAAATTTGGAATTAAGATTACTGTGAAGAGTAGGACTGAGATATGAGGGTGGTTTTGGAAATTCGTACTTATGTGTTCGAAAAGTACTAAATTTGGTACAATTGGGATTCGAGTGAACGGACAGAGCTGGAATCCTGAAATTTGAAATTGAGATTACTGTTGGATCATAGGATTGGGGAAATTTTGGAAATTCGTATTTATGTGTACGAAAAGTACTAAATGGTACTAAATTTATTACAATTTGGATTTGGGTGAACGGATAGAACTGGAATCCTGAATTTTAAGTATTTTAATTTTATTTATTTTAATCTAAAGTATGAATTTTAGTAAACGGAAAGAGTTAGAATTTGCAACCCGTTCGCGGTAGGCTATAGAGGTAGAATTTGGATTTGGGTGACGGATAGTGTTTGAGTCCTGAAATTTGAAATTAGGATTACTATTGGAGTGTAGGACTGAGGTAGTAAGGGTACGAAAAGTACTAAGTGGTACTACCTGTGGTACAATTTGCATTTGGGGGAACGGACAGAGCTGGAATCCTGGAATTTGGTCAGACTGCTGTTGGAGTATAGGATTGAGATGGAAGTAGTTTTTGAAATTCGTACTTATGGGTACGAAATGTACCAAATGGTACAACTTGGATTTGAGTGCACGGATAGCGCTGGAATCCTGTTATTTGGAATTATGGTTACTGTTGAAGTGAAGGGTAAAGGTTGTTTTGGAAAATCGAATTGTACAGAATTTGGTACAATTTGTTTTTGTGTAAAGGGGTTTTTGGAAATTCGTCGTAGAAAGGTACGAAAAGTGCTAAAGTGTACTAAATATGGAATCCATTGTATTAGGCAAACGCGAAGAGCTAGAAATCTGAAATTTTTAACGAGAGGTCATTGATGGAGATTTAGGAAGATGTACCAAAGGGTATTTAGAAACTCGACCTATAAGTGTACGAAAAGTACTAAAAGTTTCTAAATTTGGTACAATTGCATATTTTTAATGGATAAAGCTAGAATCTTCAAATCAATCAATGGGAATCAAGGTTGGGAAATGGCGTTGAAATAAGGAAATGGTTTTGGAAGTTCGTATTTATGATTACGAGCAGTACTAAATTTGGATTTGGGTGAACGGATAGAGCTGGAATCCTAAAGTTTTGAATTAAGATTACTGTAGGGGTGTAGGATTGAGATAGTTTTGGAAATTCGTACCTTTGGGTACGACAAGTACTAAATGGTACTAAATTTGGTACAATTTAGATTTGGATGAACGGATAGAGCTGGAATTCTGAAATTTGGAACTAAGATTACTGCCGGACAGTAGAATTGAGGTAGTTTTGGAAATTCGTACTTATGGGTACAGAAAGCACTAAATTTGGTACAATTTGAATTTTAGTAAACGGATAGTGTTGGAATTAGGAATTAAGATTACTGTAGGAGTGTAGTATTGAGGAAATTTTGAAAAGTCGTACGTATGAAAGTATGATTATTGTAGCCCTGTTGCGTTGAGGAAGTTTTGAAAATTGGTACGAAAATTCTAAATTGTTATAAATTTAGTACAATTTTAATTTGGTTTAACGGATAGAGTTTGAATCCTGAAATTTAGAAATATGATTACTACTAAAGTGAAGGATTGCGGTAGTTTTCGAAAATCTAACTTATGGGTACGAAGAGTTCGACTTGATACTAAGTTTGGTACAATTTGGAATTGGACGAACGGATACAACTGGAATCTTGAGATTTGGAATTACTGTAATTATTATGGAATTTACTGTAATTATTTTGTATTAATGTCCGTGTATGGCTGAGATATGTCGTCGAAATACGTACCATAACTATACGAAAATTACTTAATGGTACTCAATTTGTTTTTGGGTGTAGGGACAGTGCTGGAATTTTTATTTTTTTGGAGTTAGGGTGTGTATTGATGTGCAACGTTGATCTCGCTGTTAATGTGTAAGGGTGAGATACGGCTGATCTTTTTGAAAATCGAACTTAAGGGGTACGTACAGTAGTAAGATAAAAATAAATATTGATTAAAATTGGTATTAGTGCGACCAAATTTTCAGTGTTTGTCATTTCCATATTATATATTGTTTATTTGTTTTTTTATATCCTTTCCGCATACGAAGTAGCGGGCATTTTGCTAGTATTTACATATGTATGTACTCTCATTATGTACTCACGTTTTTTTTTTTTTTTTTTTTGATTAATATAACTCACCAAAAAAATCGCTGATCTGCATGAAGGCCTCCACGTTGTCGTTGATGTTGTTGCTGTATTCCCTTTTGCACTGTTTTAAAAGGGTCGTATTATTGGGATGATGAAGAAAATTGCATTGATTTAAATGTATACCGCAAAAATGGCGGCCATAATGAAAATTGTAAAAAAAATGTTTGTTTTTTTTTTTTGTTGATAATATTAAATAATGATCTATAAATTATTATGCCAATAAGTATAATTACGTGACATTAATAGATTTCATCTGCTTTCCAAGATTACACTTTCCACAGGAATAATTATATTTAATTATTGACACATATACTGGCCATATGTAATAATGCCTTGAGTTTCAAAATTTTAATTTTTTTGCCAATTTTTCACGGTAGTTGTTGCATAAGCCTTCGTTACTGTGTTAAGTTGTCTTCATTAGGAATTCTTCATATGCTTCCGAGGATGAAATTTGGCGGTTTGAAGCCTGTAAACCTATTGCCACGCCTTACACTTGGAAACAAGAAACATCTGTTCCATGTTGTCGTCTTTATTTTGTACGGATTTTGAGATCCTTCTGGTACCACTTATTAAATATGGGAAACAAACGAGGAACTTCCAATCAATTAAACGAAAACCATGGCAATTTCAGCGATCACAGTGATAAAGGTAGATACGATTTGTATGATTTGTGTGCTGCTAGAAGAGGATTCCCAAGCCGTCACTGCCCTGTGGGTAGCCACGACCTGGGTAAACCACAAGGTCTGGATGAAATTTATCACTCCACGATTACGTTTAGCTTCCAAAATAATTGACACTGAGGGCGTTAATGTTAAAATCTCGTGTTCCAAAAAAAGGGTTTGCTGTATGCCTAATAAAAATTGCATATTTTAACTCCAAAAAAAACTGCATATCTAGCAATTGAGTTACCTTGAACAAAAATTATTGCAGAGTTTTTTGCTGCAAGCAATGGGGCTTCTTTTCATGCAATAAATGCCAAAGAAAAAATTATAGATCACTTTGATAAAACGAGATTTTATTGTCAAAGCTTTTGACTTAGTAGTTTACTGTACACTTGGGACTTATTATTTAATCTTGCAAAAGGAACGTTTTCTTCTCGAAATCCAAAATGGAAAGGAAGTCGAAGTTTTCAGAGGGCAATGAAGAAATTTGCGACGTGGTTTAAAGCAGTATCGATTAGCAATATTTTCCTAACAAATTGGTTTTATCGATCGAACGATTATCGTACCGTTGGACGACATATACCCCTATGTGAAAATATATAAAAATATGTAGCTCCGTTCCAGTACTTTTTTAATGATAAAATGTGCAAAAGAGAGACCCGTCAAAAATGAGTTCAAAGCACACATTTTTTCAAAATGTACAGGAACGGATAAATGGCAGAAACGTCAAAAAATCTGGAACAAATGACAAAGCCGGCGTGTCTGCCAATCAGAAGCCGGCAAACATGTTGCACATTTCTGCTCGCTCAAATTTGTCGTGTAAAAAGTTTCTAAAGAGAAAGCTATTCGGCGCCATTTTTGTTCAAAGAGAAGTGAACATTTTGCAACTTTTTTGGTGTACGGGAACGCATTTCGGGTAAAAATGTGCAAAATGTGTAAAAACTTTTTAGTTCTGGAACGAAGCTTGTGTCTTTCAAACTTACTTGGATTCTATATTTTGATTAAAGGGATGATTTAAATCATGGTGATGTTTGAATCCTTCATTATATTTTGCACTGAATGTTTGTTAAAATTTTTCAATATTGGTATTTTTCCATTATTATTTGATTCCCGTTTATTTTCTTTTTGCGTAAAACAATGCAGTTATAATCACTAATTCACATAAATAGTAGAAGCACGGTAGAACAACTGATTTGAGAAAGAGAGTTTGCAAAACGTCGATGGAAACAATACAAGAAATGATCAACTAGTTAACAGTGACAAGAATATCTCTACAATTGAGAGAATAAAGTATTTTTGTAGCAGCACCTTGGCAAAACAGAATTGAATGTTATGAACTATAAACATAGTGTTGTAAGATAACATGATCAATATAATGTTATGATCAATTTACATACTGATCCTGTAATATAACATTTTCAATGTAATGCTAGGGTAGATCTACATACCAATGAGGGAATACAAGATTACAAACTGAGATATAACAGGTCTGTTCGTTTACTCAATAATTTGTACAAATTTGTACAAATCCAGTAACTTCTTGTAATCGACTAAGGTCTTTTGCATGGTACTGTAGAGTAAACGAACAACATCCAGTAACAATTTGTACAAATTGTAAGTAAACGAACACACCTAACATCATCATTGCGAAGTACACTAATGTACAAAAGTATGATGTTATTATAATTGTATATCATGAAAGACGGCATTACATATGTTTGCTGCAAAATATATTTGGGACATATATACATATGTTAGAGAGGCCTTTTTTCATCCATGTAGGTACTTGCGATAGCAGATGAGTCAGAACTGGATGTGTTTGAGAGAAAATCCATCGAAAACTAGGATCTCGCAAAACATAACATCAACAATTGAAGAAATAATGTAGAAGATCGTCCGTCCGGTTTGGATATCTTCTTCTCAGTTCTGCATATGGAACAAAAGTTCGGTTTAGAATATAAAGTCATCTATGTAAAGTAAGTACTTTTTTGAATGAGACAAACTGAATATACTCTCTGAAGCCGTTAGAGTCAGGGAGTTTGTAAGTTTGTTCCACCTTCTACAATAAATATTAATGCCACCTTAATAAATAAGTAGAACACATTAATTCAAAATTAAATCCTATATTGCGTACCATACCTGAGAAAATGAAGTTGTCGCCTCAGTCAAATGGTACCATAAATATTTCTAAAAAATATTCTTAATTTATTATATTGCATGCTCAGACTTAACGACCACATTTATTATAAAAACGTCATTTGTTTCACATTAACTACACCTTTTAATTTTTCGATTACAAATTAATTAGAAATATAACTGGTTTTAACATTCATTGTGTTCAATGCACCCTAACATTTCGTTAATGGTTCAACTTTTAAATAAATATTATCAATACTCAGACGTAACATTTCCTTGTTGAATATCAATTTGGCGGGGGTCTTGTCGCAAGGAGAAAATTCGAAATTTGTCAAAAGTGTGGCTATACATGAAATCAACTCAACATAACTAAAATTAACGGCTGGACAAGCTCTGGGTCCATCACCAAATGTTAGGAAAGTACAGGCGGGATACTGTATGCCTTTGTCAAATCTTTCGGGACGAAAGACATCTGGATCCGGATGGAATTCAGGATTATTGTTAATGGCGTGGATGGGTATAATAACCAGGGTATTGGGTTCAATTTCCAAAGTGCCAGTTGCTGTGGGTAAGGTACAAGCCCGTCGACTATATCTTGATGAGGCAAAGAGTAGGGTATATATTCTTAGGATTTCTGTAAAGAAGCAAATAATTTTTCTTTTAGTTAAAGATTTTTATGATATTTGTGCAGTCTTACCCATTACAATTTGTTTAATATAACGCATCTCCTTCACAGCTTCAAAGGTCAAATTGTGGTTATGCCTAGCCAAGGTGTCCCTCGCCTCCTTACGTGCCTTATCTTGAATTTCCGGATTCTTGGCCATCTCATAAAGAGCCTGACACAATGCCGTTGATGTTGAATTATAACCGGCGGCAAAGAACAAAAATACTTCGCCCACCAACCTTTCTAAGGCCATGTCCAAATCATTGGCTTCTTGAGGATCATTTTTAATTTGTATTAAAATATCCATAAAATCGTTACGTCGTATATTATATTTCTCACGATATTCCAAAGTTTCTTTCACTAATTGTGTAAAAAATTCCGTGCTCTCTCGGCTGTGATATTTTACATTAAATAGTTTTAATAAATCCACATATTTGGAACGAAATTGCAGGAGGGGCCGAAAATGTTCTCTGCTTGCCATATCACCAAAATAGCGAAATTTTGCATTTTCATCCTTCAAACTGTTGCACTCAACACCAAAGCCCACTGTACCAATAACATCTACAGCAAATCTGGAACATAAATCACGCATTTCGAAAATGTTACCTTTTCCGCATGTTGATCTCCGCAGAACATGGACAAATTCTCGGCACACCTGTTGCATTAGGGGATACATATATTTTGTGCCGTTGGGTGAAAAACAGGGTCTAAATTTCTTGTTCAAAGGTTTCCATTGGTCATATTCCAGACGGCCCGTATTGGCCAATAAGGGGTCATTGAGATTCACATAAAGGCCTCGATCAGGGAAGTTTTCATATTGCGTAATAAGAATTTGTTCAATAGCCCTTTGATCCTGGACAAAAAGAGCGCTTATGAAAACCAATTCCACTGCCCTGGCAGGTTCCTGTTTCTCATACATCTCCTGATAGACACTCTGTAGAACTTTGTAAAGTGGTTTCTCTTTTGATTTTCTCAATACCGAGAAAATATTCAACATTTGCACATTTTGTCTTCGTCAATAACGTAAACGCTCATAATATTTGAGAAGAATTAGAATGGATAAAATAAGGACTAATAAAAACAAAACACCAATAAGGGACATTTCTTTTTTTGAACTTAATTTTTTCGGTTAGATTTCAAAATATCTCCTTAAAAGTTGTTTATAGGTGAGGCGGACTAAATACACTGATTCGTGGATGTTCAATTTGTTTAAATCATTATTTGTGCAAAAACAAATATTTTTCCCTAACCAGTTTGAAATTTAAATATTGCAATAATTTGTTGTACCTGTTATTTAATTACTTCCATTAAAGTGTGCATTCTCGCGGATAATGAACTCCTAATTTCCCTTTTTTAAGGAGTCAATATAGACGGGCATTTATCAATAGACTAGCAAGTGCCCGCTACTTCGTTGTCGAAAAGACCATTAGTTATAAATATGTTTCTCTCCCAACAGCTGTTGAGCTTGATAACTCCCGCCATGGTCCGTCTTCTTTACAGAAGCACCCTTTCTTACAGAAAGGGTCTATAGAAGCACCCTTTCTTATAGAAAGGGTCTATAGAATCACCCTTTCTTATAGAAAGGGTCTATAGAATCACCCTTTCTTATAGAAAGGGTCTATAGAATCACCCTTTCTTATAGAAAGGGTCTATAGAGGCACCCTTGCTTATAGAAAGGGTCTATAGAAGCACCCTTTCTTATAGAAAGGGTCTATAGAAGCACCCTTTCTTATAGAAAGGGTCTATAGAAGCACCTTTTCTTACAGAAAGGGTCTATAGAAGCACCCTTTCTTACAGAAAGGGTCTGTAAAAGCACCCTTTCTTACAGAAAAGGTTTATAGAAGCACCCTTTCTTACAGAAAGGGTCTATAGAAGCACCATTTCTTACAGAAAGGGTCTGTAAAAGCACCCTTTCTTACAGAAAAGGTCTATAGAAGCACCCTTTCTTACAGAAAGGGTCTATAGAAGCACCCTTTCCTTCAGAAAGGGTCTATAGAAACACCCTTTCCTTCAGAAAGGGTCTATAGAAGCACCCTTTCTTACAGAAAGGGTCTATAGAAGCACCCTTTCTTACAGAAAGGGTCTATAGAAGCACCCTTTCTTACAGAAAGGGTCTATAGAAGCACCCTTTCTTACAGAAAGGGTCTATAGAAGCACCCTTTCTTACAGAAAGGGTCTATAGAAGCACCCTTTCTTACAGAAAGGGTCTATAGAAGCACCCTTTCTTACAGAAAGGGTCTATAGAAGCACCCTTTCTTACAGAAAGGGTCTATAGAAGCACCCTTTCTTACAGAAAGGGTCTATAGAAGCACCCTTTCTTACAGAAAGGGTCTATAGAAGCACCCTTTCTTACAGAAAGGGTCTATAGAAGCACCCTTTCTTACAGAAAGGGTCTATAGAAGCACCCATTCTTACAGAAAGGGTCTACAGAAGCACCCTTTCTTACAGAAAGGGTCTATAGAAGCACCATTTCTTACAGAAAGGGTCTATAGAAGCACCCTTTCTTAAAGAAAGGGTCTATAGAAGCACCATATCTTACAGAAAGGGTCTATAGAAGCACCCCTTCTTACAGAAAGGGTCTATAGAAGCACCCTTTCTTACAGAAAGGGTCTATAGAAGCACCCTTTCTTACAGAAAGGGTCTATAGAAGCACCCTTTCTTACAGAAAGGGTCTATAGAAGCACCCTTTCTTACAGAAAGGGTCTATAGAAGCACCCTTTCTTATAGAAAGGGTCTATAGAAGCACCCTTTCTTACAGAAAGGGTCTATAGAAGCACCCATTCTTACAGAAAGGGTCTATAGAAGCACCCTTTCTTACAGAAAGGGTCTATAGAAGCACCCTTTCTTAAAGAAAGGGTCTATAGAAGCACCCATTCTTACAGAAAGGGTCTATAGAAGCACCCTTTCTTACAGAAAGGGTCTATAGAAGCACCCTTTCTTAAAGAAAGGGTCTATAGAAGCACCCTATCTTACAGAAAGGGTCTATAGAAGCACCCTTTCTTACAGAAAGGGTCTATAAAAGCACCATTTTCTTACAGAAAGGGTCTATAGAAGCACCCTTTCTTACAGAAAGGGTCTATAAAAGCACCCTTTTCTTCAGAAAGTTTCTGAAGAAGCACCCTTTTCTTCCGAAAGGGTCTATAGAAGCACCCTTTTCTTCAGAAAGGGTCTAAAGAAGCAACCTTTCATTCAGAAAAGGTCTAAAGAAGCAACCTTTCATTCAGAAAGGGTCTACAAAAGCACCCTTTCCTTCAGAAAGGTTCTATAGAAGCACCCTTTACTTCAGAAAGGTTCTATAGAAGCACCCTTTCCTTCAAAAAGGGTCTATAGAAGCATCCTTTCCTGCAGAAAGGGTCTATATGAGCACGCTTTCCTTGAGAAAGTTCTATAGAAGCACCCATTCCTTCAGAAATGGTGCATAGAAGCATCCTTTTCTTCAGAAATGGTGCATAGCACCGTTTCCTTCAGAAAGGGTCTAAAGAAGCACCCTTTCCTTATGGAAGCACCCTTTCCCTCAGAAAGGGTTTATAGAAGCACCCTTTCCTTATGGAAGCACCCTTTCTTTCAAAAAGGGTTTATAGAAGCATCGTTTCCTTCAGAAAGGGTCTAAAGAAGCACCGTTTCCTTCAAAAAGGGTCTTTTGAAGCACTCTTTCCTTCAGAAAGGGTATATTGAAGCACCCTTTCCTTCAGAAAGCGTCTATATGAGCACGCTTTCCTTGAGAAAGTTCTATAGAAGCACCCATTCCTTCAGAAATGGTCCATAGAAGCATCCTTTCCTTCAGAAATGGTGCATAAAAGCACCCTTTCCTTCAGAAAGGGTCTAAAAGAAGCATCCTTTCCTTATGGAAGCACCTTTTCCTTCAGAAAGGGTTTATAGAAGCACCCTTTTCTTCAGAAAGGGTCTATAGAAGCACCCTTTTCTTCAGAAAGGGTTTATAGAAGCACCCTTTCCTTATGGAAGCACCCTTTCTTTCAAAAAGGGTTTATAGAAGCATCGTTTCCTTCAGAAAGGGTCTAAAGAAGCACCGTTTCCTTCAAAAAGGGTCTAAAGAAGCACCGTTTCCTTCAAAAAGGGTCCATTGAAGCACCCTTTCCTTCAGAAAGGGTATATTGAAGCACCCTTTCCTTCAGAAAGGGTATATTGAAGCACCCTTTCCTTCAGAAAGGGTATATTGAAGCACCCTTTCCTTCAGAAAGGGTATATTGAAGCACCCTTTCCTTCAGAAAGGGTATATTGAAGCACCCTTTCCTTCAGAAAGGGTATATTGAAGCACCCTTTCCTTCAGAAAGGGTATATTGAAGCACCCTTTCCTTCAGAAAGGGTATATTGAAGCACCCTTTCCTTCAGAAAGGGTATATTGAAGCACCCTTTCCTTCAGAAAGGGTATATTGAAGCACCCTTTCCTTCAGAAAGGGTATATTGAAGCACCCTTTCCTTCAGAAAGGGTATATTGAAGCACCCTTTCCTTCAGAAAGGGTATATTGAAGCACCCTTTCCTTCAGAAAGGGTATATTGAAGCACCCTTTCCTTCAGAAAGGGTATATTGAAGCACCCTTTCCTTCAGAAAGGGTATATTGAAGCACCCTTTCCTTCAGAAAGGGTATATTGAAGCACCCTTTCCTTCAGAAAGGGTATATTGAAGCACCCTTTCCTTCAGAAAGGGTATATTGAATCACCCTTTCCTTCAGAAAGGGTATATTGAATCACCCTTTCCTTCAGAAAGGGTATATTGAAGCACCCTTTCCTTCAGAAAGGGTATATTGAAGCACCCTTTCCTTCAGAAAGGGTATATTGAAGCACCCTTTCCTTCAGAAAGGGTATATTGAAGCACCCTTTCCTTCAGAAAGGGTATATTGAAGCACCCTTTCCTTCAGAAAGGGTATATTGAAGCACCCTTTCCTTCAGAAAGGGTATATTGAAGCACCCTTTCCTTCAGAAAGGGTATATTGAAGCACCCTTTCCTTCAGAAAGGGTATATTGAAGCACCCTTTCCTTCAGAAAGGGTATATTGAAGCACCCTTTCCTTCAGAAAGGGTATATTGAAGCACCCTTTCCTTCAGAAAGGGTATATTGAAGCACCCTTTCCTTCAGAAAGGGTATATTGAAGCACCCTTTCCTTCAGAAAGGGTATATTGAAGCACCCTTTCCTTCAGAAAGGGTATATTGAAGCACCCTTTCCTTCAGAAAGGGTATATTGAAGCACCCTTTCCTTCAGAAAGGGTATATTGAAGCACCCTTTCCTTCAGAAAGGGTATATTGAAGTACCCTTTCCTTCAGAAAGGGTATATTGAAGCACCCTTTCCTTCAGAAAGGGTATATTGAAGCACCCTTTCCTTCAGAAAGGGTATATTGAAGCACCCTTTCCTTCAGAAAGGGTATATTGAAGCACCCTTTCCTTCAGAAAGGGTATATTGAAGCACCCTTTCCTTCAGAAAGGGTATATTGAAGCACCCTTTCCTTCAGAAAGGGTATATTGAAGAACCCTTTCCTTCAGAAAGGGTATATTGAAGCACCCTTTCCTTCAGAAAGGGTATATTGAAGCACCCTTTCCTTCAGAAAGGGTATATTGAAGCACCCTTTCCTTCAGAAATGGTATATTGAAGCACCCTTTCCTTCAGAAATGGTATATTGAAGCACCCTTTCCTTCAGAAATGGTATATTGAAGCACCCTTTCCTTCAGAATGGGTTTATGGAAGCACCCTTTCCTTCAGAAAGGGTATATTGAAGCACCCTTTCCTTCAGAAAGGGTATATTGAAGCACCCTTTCCTTCAGAAAGGGTATATTGAAGCACCCTTTCCTTCAGAAAGGGTATATTGAAGCACCCTTTCCTTCAGAAAGGGTATATTGAAGCACCCTTTCCTTCAGAAAGGGTATATTGAAGCACCCTTTCCTTCAGAAAGGGTATATTGAAGCACCCTTTCCTTCAGAAAGGGTTTATGGAAGCACCCTTTCCTTCAGAAAGGGTTTATGCAAGCACCCTTTCCTTCAGAATGGGTTTATGGAAGCACCCTTTCCTTCAGAAAGGGTTTATGGAAGCACCCTTTCCTTCAGAAAGGGTTTATGGAAGCACCCTTTCCTTCAGAAAGGGTTAATGGAAGCAACCTTTCCTTCAGAAAGGGTTTACGGAAGCACCCTTTCCTTTAGAAAGGGTTTATGGAAGCACTCTTTCCTTCAGAAAGGCTTTATGGAAGCACCCTTTCCTTCAGATAGGGTTTATGGAAGCACCCTTTCCTTCAGAAAGGGTTTATGGAAGCACCCTTTCCTTCAGAAAGGGTTTATGGAAGCACCCTTTCCTTCAGAATGGGTTTATGGAAGCACCCTTTCCTTCAGAAAGGGTTTATGGAAGCACCCTTTCCTTCAGAATGGGTTTATGGAAGCACCCTTTCCTTCAGAAAGGGTTTATGGAAGCACCCTTTCGTTAAGAAAGGGTTTATGGAAGCACCCTTTCCTTCAGAAAGGGTTTATGGAAGCACCCTTTCCTTCAGATAGGGTTTATGGAAGCACCCTTTCCTTCAGATAGGGTTTATGGAAGCACCCTTTCCTTCAGAAAGGGTTTATGGAAGCACCCTTTCCTTCAGAAAGGGTTTATGGAAGCACCCTTTCGTTAAGAAAGGGTTTATGGAAGCACCCTTTCCTTCAGAAAGGGTTTATGGAAGCACCCTTTCCTTCAGAAAGGGTTTATGGAAGCACCCTTTCCTTCAGATAGGGTTTATGGAAGCACCCTTTCCTTCAGAAAGGGTTTATGGAAGCACCCTTTCCTTCAGAAAGGGTTTATGGAAGCACCCTTTCCTTCAGAATGGGTTTATGGAAGCACCCTTTCCTTCAGAAAGGGTTTATGGAAGCACCCTTTCCTTCAGAAAGGGTTTATGGAAGCACCCTTTTCTTAAAAAGGGTCTAAAGAAGCACCCTTTCTTTCAAAAAGGGTCTATAGAAGCACCATTTCCTTCAGAAAGGGTCTATAGAAGGACCATGTCCCTCAGAAAGGTTCTATAGAAGCACCTTTCCTCCATAAAGGGCCTATAGAAGCACACTTTCTTCCAGAAAGGGTCTATAGAAGCAGCCTTAGCTTCAGAAAGGGTCTATAGAAGCACCCTTACCTTCAGAAAGGGTCTATAGACGCACCCTTTCTACCAGAAAGGTTCTATAGAAACACGTTTTCTTCCATAAAGGGCCTATAGAAGCACACTTTCTTCCAGAAGAGGTCTATAGAAGCACCCTATCTTCCAGAAAATGTCCGTAGAAGCATCCTTTCTACCAGAAAGGTTTTAATGAAGCCCCTTTCTTCCAGGAAGGGTCTATAGAAGCACCCTGTCTTCCAAAAATTGTCTATGGAAGCACTATGTCTTCCAGAAAGGGTTTATAGAAGCACCCTGTCTTCCAGAAAGGGTCTATAGAAGCACTGTGTGTTCCAGAAAGGGTCTATAGAAGCACTATGTCTTCCAGAAAGGGTATATAGAAGCACCCTTTTCTTAAATATGTATTTAAAATCATTCCTTCAATATTCCAAAACATTCCCATATTTAGTCCCATGCCCATTGAGGGACGTATATGAGCGCTTTTCCTGGAACCGTCGATTAGTAATGCTGTCGCTCTTTGGACGCTGTTTATGATGTCTTGTTCAAAGTATTCCACCATAGCATAGAACCATATGTAAGAATTGGGCGTACCATGGTAGTGAAGATCCATTGGATGACCTATGGTTTCCGTCCTCAATTCTTGCCTATGAAATTTTTGTATGAATATAGGGTTACTAGACCTCATCTCTCTTTGATGGGTTCAGTCCAAGACGGCAATGCGCGTCTTGGACCAACTGTGTGATTTGGAACCTACAATTTAGAGGTAGTTAAAGATTTCATCCATTCCGGCGACATCGTACTGAAGCCTGGGTACTTGCGGAGGCAGAAAAAGCAGAGCTTCTTGTGTTTGAGAGAACAATTCTTCAAATAGATCTGAGGGCCAATCTTCTTCGTTTAGTGTGAATATCGACGTCGTCAAGCGCGAGGAAAAAGGTAATATGTGTTGTGTTTGTCAGTGTTGATAGCTTGGAATAATACGATCCTTTATCTAGAGAATCAACCTAAGCGGTTAGCGAAAATTTAAATTTGAGACAAACTCGTTGGAATACCACAATTTTTTAAATGTTTACAACGTTTACCACTTTTTATACATTTTATACCGGTATATGACGATTTCAGTCTTTTTAACAGTTGAAACCCAAAAACCTGATCATAGGGACCATCACTGAATACGATATTTCAAACAAGAGTACGAAGCAGTTCGGCTTTCATGAAATCAAGTCAAAATACAAGAGATACGAATAAGGAGTTTTTGTTAACGACGTATGCTCTCCGTTACTGTTTTACTTAAGTATATAATAATTTTATTAACAATAATATATACCTGCAAATATAAATAATATATACACATACATTTATATAATATATTATTGGGTTATTAGCAACTGTATTTTAAAAAATTGTTAAACAAACATTTGCACAAAACACTGCGTGGTATCCATTACGTTATATTTTATTGTGATTTTCGTATAAATTGTTATAATCAGCCCAATTATGAATATCAACTCCCCGTGAGTTTGTTCACCTTTTCCTTTAAGTTGCAACGGCAGAAAGACAAAACTCACGGGGAGTTCACATTCATAATCACCCCTAAGATTTTTTTAATCGATTTGTGCGTGAACTTTTTTTATATTTCAATGGATTAAACTTTAGTTTAGTGATTAATAGGCAAAAGTTCGACGCCAGGGCACGTGTCGAGCTGTACTTATTAATAGCCTAGTCTGCGCACGCCGTCATTGCGTACGATGGTCCATCCCCTTACGGCACACTCGTGGGAACAATACATGGAGAAAATACTATTAAAACACACAAACACGAAAACAAAACTCCTCGGTTGCAGTCTGGCAACTCCTCCGAGGATGAATTCTTAGCCTCCAGCCAGGAGCTGGTAGCTAGCCAACTAAGTGTAGTCAGCTCTGCAAACAACTCTGACTCACTTCAGGAACTAAACACAAAAAAAGCAACAACTCTGTCCGTCACGAAAGACGGACAATCCACTGACTCCAACCAAAAAAAAAAAAGAAAAGTCCGTCCGACGTTCGGAAGTCCCTGTACCAAAAGGCAAAGTTTATTCTCGGCAAGATAGCCAAGAATGCTGCTAACGGTACAGTGGACGAACGGGATGAGGCGGACAAGCTCAAATACACACAAATTGTTGAGGATTATGAGAAAGCCAAAATCTCACAAATCAACGATCGTCCATCTTCTTCCAAGCGAGAGCGTTCCCGGATGGAGAGCACAAAGCCCGCAAAGCGAAAGAAGTTAAAACACAACACCGCAACATCATCTACAACAAAGCGACCCTTCAATGAAGTTGTCAAGGACAACATGTTGCTTGCCATAGCTAACGAAAAGGGGGGGGGGGGGGTTTGGTTGAGTTTGGTTGCCCAAGATAGAGTGCGACGGACCAAAGCTGCTGAAATGTCTGGCGAAAATGAACAAGGATGTTCCGATGGACGAGTCGTCCGTAATCGCCACTGAGCCACCTAACAATAACAGATTGAGCTTAGTTCTCTCAATTACTGAGGCCGGAGTAGAGGCTCTCGAAAGATTGGGGAACAAGTTGTTCTTTGGCATAAGGGAAGCCAAAGTCAAAATACTACGCCCACATGACCCGAATGGAGAAGACGATGAGGCTGACATCGACGATGCCGGTAAGCTGCTTGACAATATGCAGCTAGAGGCGCCATCCACATCTTCACCCAATAAAAATGATGTTTAAGGTCGTGCAGATCAATCTGAAGCACTCGAGAATCGCTTCAGATAACCTGCGTATCCTTCTGGTTGAGGAGGATCTAGACATAGGCATCATACAGGAGCCCTATACATGAAGGATAATGGTAAGCCTAGACCATGTCCAATTGTGAAAAACACCATAAACGCTTTCTTATGCCCCCAGTTTAGCACAGCGGACTTTACCGTGGCAAGAGTGGAACTGGAAAACGGTAAGCAGTTCCTTATTGCCTCTTGCTACATGGCCCACTCAAGAGAAGCTCCACCAAGCGAGGTCTCGAGCTTTATGGGGGGCCATTCTACCACACGACACAATAATCATTGGCTGCGACGCTAACGCACGACATACCCTGTGGGGCAGCACTGAAACAAACGACAGAGGTGAGTCAGTTTTAGATTTCATAAATACTAACAACCTCACAATATGCAACAAGCTCGGAGAACTTTAGGGGGTGGCAGGAGGTCATCGACCTCACGCTAGTATCAGACAGACGGCAAATTGAAATAGACAACTGGATAGTATCCGATAAGAGGTCCTTCTCAGATCACAATTGGATACTATTCAACATATCTGAAAAGGCAACGCCCACTAAATGTTTTCGCAACCCTAACAGAACGAACTGGGAAAAGTTCGAAAGGGTTCTGAAGGACAAACTTCCAAATATTTCACATACAGATGAAACCGCAGCAGGTATAGAAAAGGCTGTATCCATTCTAGAGAAATCCTTAGATACAGCCTTTAAAGTCTCATGCCCATTGACGCACTCAAAGAAACATTATCCACCATGGTGGACGTCCGAGCTCTCAAAGCTAAGAAAACAATCACGAAAAGCATTCAACGTCAGCTACCAAAGCGAATCCTGGCAGCCATATAAGGATAAGCTTAGGGAATATAAAAAAACAATAGCCAAGACAAAAAAGCAATCCTGGATTGAATTCTGTGGATCTCTAGATAGCACCAAAGATACAGCCAGACTAAGCAAAGTTATGGCAAAGAGTCACTCAAATCCCACCTACATAAAGAGAAATAACGGTACCTGGTCAGAAAACTCGGCCGAATCTCTTGAAATCCTTCTTACAACGCACTTCCCCGGTTGCACGGATAGAACCATCGAAGAGCGAACCAATACAGTTATAAATAAAGACAACATTGAAGCCGGAAAGATAGCTTCTCTCCCTACAAATCTCCGGGGCCAGATGGTATTATACCAAAAATGCTTCAAAGCGCGGAGAGCATATACCCTTGGCTAGTATACATCTATAGTAGATGTCTATCCCTAAACTACGTCACAACGAGTTGGAGACAGGTAAAGGTGGTTTTCATACGGAAAGCTGGAAAACGTAGTCACGAAAATGCTAAAGACTTTAGACCCATAATCATCATTTCTGCTTAAAACACTCGAAAGGCTCATCGACGTGTATATTCGAGAAAAGATGGAGAACTCAAATAACATATCTTCAAGTCAACACGCTTACCTTAAAGGACGCTCGACAGACACAGCCCTACATGAAGTTGTTGGGACTATTGAGATGTCCTTTGAGCACAAACAGTACACCTTAGCCGGCTTTTTGGATAAAGAAGGCGCTTTCAACAACGCTAGCACCTCAGCAATAGAACAACCTCTATATAACTTCGGCCTGGAACCATTCATCAGTGGTTGGATAACCACCATGCTGCAGAGCAGAGTCATTAATGCCACACTGGGAAATAGCATGCTGTCAAAGCACGTAAATCGAGGAACCCCACAGGGAGGGGTGATCTCGCCACTGCTTTGGCTCCTTGTGATTAATGAAATCCTAAGCAAACTTGACCAAATGGGGATTAAGGTGGTTGCTTATGCGGACGATGTGGTAATGCTCGTCTCTGGTCTATTTCCGTCCGTGCTGAGTGACATCATGAGCGGAGCCCTGAAATCACTTGATACTTGGGCCACAAGAAGTGGTCTGGGGGTGAATACAGGGAAAACTGAGATGGTGATATTTACTACAAAATCAAATATGCAATCACCAATCTTCCACGACTACGAGGTCAAGAAATACCCCTATCAGATCACGCCAAATACCTAGGCGTTATCCTAGATTCAAAACTGTCATGGAAACGTAACATGGAACATCGTGCTCAAAAAAGCTACCGTTGCATACTACACATGTCGCAAAATGTTTGGGAGCCGCTGGAGCCTGAAACCCAAAATGGTGTTATGGATGTACACCAGCATAATAACACCAATACTTACATATGGAGCACTAGTTTGGTGGCCAATTCAGAGAAAACTATACAGCATACAAAGAACCGCATGTATCGGGGTGACAGGGGCATTGAGAACTTGTCCGGCTGAAGCCCTCAATACAATGATGCATATACTGCCAATAGATCTACACATCAAAGCAACTGCGGCCTGCAATGCTGCAAGGCTACGTGATCTAGGAATGTGGAGAGATAGAGCTTACGGACATGCCTGTGTGCTTCTCAAACTACCGGGAAAAATAGCAACTAATGCTGATTACTGCATAGCTGGAATTACTTTTGATCAGCCTTTTAAAGTTAAATTTCCATGCAGGAAAGAATGGAACAATAGAACAGCATTGAAAAGGTACGACATCAATGTATACACGGACGGCTCTAAGATGAATTGTGGAGTCGGCTCTGGTGTCTACTCGGAAGAAGCAAACATATTGTTACGAATGTAACTGATAGGTTTAAGTTAATTTAGTTTAATTTCCGTTAATTTAAAAATTTGAATTGTAACGTAACGTTTTATTACGCAGTTACTTTACTTAGCAACAACAACTACCATGTAGAATTCTCTTCATTATTCTAGTTCTTACTTTACCTTCTATTAATGTGCTTTTGTTTGTTTTGCCATAGTCACGTAATTATCGTTTAGTTGCTACTTCTTTCTTGCATTTGTTTGTTGTTGTAATTACGTCATTAGTGTTCCCCCATGTATGTGAAGCTGAAAACACATCCAACGTTTGGGTAAAGTTTTGTGTCGTTTTGGCCGTTTTTACACTGTTGGGCATGATGCCGAAAAATTCAAATTCATTTGAAATATATGCCGGCAAACAGATCGACGCTGGACTTTGGTGTCGGCGTAGACCTGTTGTTGTTGTTTTTTCCTCAACGCCCAACACAAAACTTTACTGAAACGTTTGATGTGTTTTTAGCTTGAGTATGGTTGTTCGCTTAGTGCGAATGTGCGTCTGTGTGTGTGCTGCACAGATTCGAGGTGTTGCCAGATGTTCTGGATACTTCTAGGCCAAGGAGATGTTGGGAATAAATACGGATTGGAACGGCAACATTGAGTTAGTTGTGTTTTAAGCGTTGAACTGAACAGATCGGTTAAAGAAGTGCTGCGTGCTAACTAGATACAAGCTGTGTGCTTAGTAATTAAAGTCGGTTCCGAATAAGTGTAATAAAGTAAATAAAGCATTGCAGAAACGTAATCTAAAATGAACCCTGTTTTATTTGGTACAAATCGTACTGGGGAATAAAACAACGTCTACACGGAGATTAGTTAAATCTAAATCCGTAACAATATCTACATCCATAAAACTACCTGAAGATTGCAGTGTTTTTCAGGCGGAGATACTGGCTATAAAGGAAGCTTGTAATATACTTCTACAGCACCACTCACCAAACTCAATATGAATTTGTCGACAGTCAAGCGGCGCTCCTAGCATTGAATTCAAACATTGTCGCATCAAAGCTGGTGAAGGAATGTAGAGAAGAACTTGCTGAGCTAAGACGTCTGACCAAAGTAGTTCTTACTTGGATCCCAGGTCATAAGGGTCTCGATGGTAACGAAAAAGCAGACGAACTAGCTAGAGCGGGATCTGCCTCTAACGAACTTCCAAGGGCGTCAGTCGCAACACCAATGGGAGTAGTTAAAGGGGATATCTTCAAATACTATCTTTCACAAGCAGAGATCTGATGGACCAAGACTGAAATTTGTAAAATATCAAAATCTACATGGCCACACTACAACATCAAACGTACAAAGTTCCTGATCAGGCAAAATCGACGGAACCTGGCAAGACTAATTGCGTTGCTAACCGGTCACTGGGCCATTGGTAACCATGCAATGCGCTTACATATTCCACACAATGACTACTGTCGCAGCTGCGGTAACGAAGAAGAGGAAGAAACGGTTAAACACCTCCTCTGCTCCTGCCATGCACAATTACAAAGAAGATTGAAAGCCCTAGGACGACCGTTCCTACACGATCTTACTAAGATAACCGAACTAGGTCTGGGAGACCTACTGAGGTTTCTCACTTCATCAGGCTGGATATAATTTACCTGAGTTGTGTGGTTTTCAAAACGGTATATTTAACATTCTAATTGAGGCTATGAAGGTTATAGCCACCACGTAAACCAACCAACCAGGGAAAAGTTCATTCATTCCCGCTACAGGAAATAGTTTTTTGAGAAAAAAGGCCAAAAAGTCATAACCCTAGTGTTGCAGCTTATTTGATTGCGTTTTTTTATGACTTTAAATGTTTGAATTAATAAGTAGTTCTTTTGATTGCATATTTTATGTTTATCGGTTGACCACCATTATGTTTACCATTTGTTTCTTATTCTTGAACTATGAGACCATCAATCAATTTTTGACAACGAAAAAGAATGAAACAAAATTTGGTTTGTTTTGATTTGATTTTTTGTCTTCGTTTTTAAAAAGTATGCAGAATCCGATATATGCAGACACACTTCTCCACAACGAACTCTACATAAAGATAAAGACAATTTATGAATCTAAAAAAATATTTTTTCTCATAAAATAGTGTTTTTAAAACGTATTATAACTATTGAAAAACACCGACTTATGTGCACAATTTTTTGTTGGAAGCTGTTCTCATACAAAAAAGGACATTTGTGATTCGAAGACATCTTATGGTCCAATCTCTATAATCTCTATAGAATACTTCATATTCTATTGACTTCTTCTTCTTCTTCTTTGGTATTTCATTATACACCAAATTTCAAATTGCAACCAATTATTATTCTTATTATTAATTATTCAAACTGTCATATTTGAACCGGTTATGTGAAACACGAGGCGCGTTCAAGAACAATGCTTTCAAACATTTTCAGCATCCACCCGCCAGTATTTTTAGTTTGGTCGAAACATAAACAGCGTTTCAAAAGTTAGTTTAAAAAATTTTGATTTTGAACAGACAAAAAATGTCCTTGATTGGATTGATATTTTTATTGGTGCTACTTCTAATCATATTAATTCTACTCAAGTATTGTGAACGTTTACTTTATTGGCGAAGACAAAATGTGAAAATGTTAAATATTTTTTCGGTTTTGCGTAAAGCTAAAAAGAAACCACTTTATAAAGTTCTGCAGAGTATCTATCAGGAGATGTATGAGAAACAGGAAATTGTCAAAGCAGTGGAATTGGTTTTCATAAGCGCCCTTTTTGTCCAGGATCAAAAGGCTATTGAACAAATTCTCATTACGCAATATGAAAACTTTCCAGATCGTGGCCTTTATGTAAATACCAATGATCCCTTATTGGCCAATATGGGCCGATTGGAATATGACCAATGGAAACCGTTGCACAAGAAATTTAGACCTTGTTTTACACCCAACGCCACGAGATACATGTTTCCCCTAATGCAACAGGTGTGCCGAGAATTTGTCCATGTTCTGCAGAGATCAACATGCGGAAAAGGTAACATTTTCGAAATGCGTGATTTATGTTCCAGATATGCTGTTGATGTTATAGGTAACGTTGTTTTTGGTCTCGAGTGCAACAGCTTAAAAGATGAAAATGCAAAATTTCGTTATTTTGGTGATAGGGCCAGTGAAGAACATTTTCGTCCTCTCCTACAATTTCGTACCAAATATTTTGATTTATTAAAGCTTTTCAATGTTAAATATCACAGCCGAGAGACCTCGGAATTTTTCACACAACTTGTCAAGGAGTCATTGGAATATCGTGAGAAATATAATATTCAGCGTTCGGATTTTATGGATATTTTAATGAAAATTAAAAACGATCCTCAAGATGCTAAAGATTTAGAAATAACCCTAGATAGATTGGTGGGAGTGACGTTCTTGTTTTTTGCCGCTGGTTATAATACAACATCAACAGCATTGTGTGAGGCTCTTTATGAAATGGCCAAGAATCCCGAAATTCAAGATAAGGCACGAGAGGAAGCAAGGGACACATTGGCTAGGCATGAAAATAAATTGACCTTTGAAGCTGTGAAGGAGATGCGTTATATAAAACAAATTATAATGGGTATGTTTTAAAAAATCTCACTTAATTCTTTAACTAAATCAATTATTTTTGTACAACTTTCAGAAACCCTTAGAAAATACACTCTTCTCTTTGCCACATCAAGATATAGTCGCCGGGCCTGCACCATACCCACCTCAACTGGGTCTTTGACAGTTGAACCTAAAACCCTGATTATTATACCCAATCATGCCATTAACAATAATCCAGAATTTCATACTGATCCAGAAGTTTTTCGTCCCGAAAGATTTGACAAGGGCGTTAAACATCCCGCGTGCACTTTCCTACCATTTGGTGATGGACCCAAAGCATGTCCAGCCATTAATTTTAGTTATGTTGAGTTGATTTCGTGTATAGCCACACTTTTAATCAATTTCGAATTTTCTCCTTGTGACAAAACCCCCAAAGAATTGATATTCAACAAGGAAATGTTACGTTTAAGTATTGATAATATATTTTTAAGTGTAAAACCTTTGAATAAATAGATTTTACAAGACAAGAGTGAAATTGTTGTAGCCATAAGGAAAAGACCTGTGATAGCCTACACCACTATATCGTCATATGACAGATCCCCATTCAAGGTCAACGAAATCGTAGAGTCGGAGGAACATCATGGTCTCCGCGATACAAGAAACAACGCTCACTTACCGGTACCTGCAACGTTGCAATGGCTACAACGTTTTGCGAATGGATCGTACAAGATGCGGAGGAGATGGACTTGCCTTCCTAATATGCCAGTCTGTCCAGTAAAGACAGGCCTATCTAGCTTGAGCTTGATTATAATAACCAATGCATGGAATGTATTGGAGTAGCAGTGAAGTGTGACACTTGAGATGGAGATACTTAATATCGATGAATAGCGAGAATAAGAGAAGATTGCCATAGACCGCCAGACATAACCATTGTGGCACCCAGTCTGATAAATGACGTGTCTTGGCAACCCTTAATTTCCCTCCACTTAGACCATTTTCCGATCATCGTCTCTGTCTACAGAACCCAGACTTAATAACTTCTGACCGCCGTACTTTTCTAAACCATGGAAATGTTGATTGGCAAGGTTTCATATAGTTTACCAATCTCTGCTTCAAAATGCTGTCCATTCCCGCAGATCCTCGGCTAGCTGAGATAATTTTCCATGACATCATAATTGCTTCAGCCGCTCGATACATACCTGCTGACAGCTTACCGGCAATCAGACCAAATCTCCCAGGAGAGGTGACGGGACTACCAAATGATCGTGATGAGATTCGTCGTGCCAAAACAAGTGACCTCAAAGTCAGGTAGCTTACACTGGTTGTTGGATGAACATAAGCGGAACAATGGGTAAATATTGTTACGAATGTAACTGATAGGTTTAAGTTAATTTAGTTTAATTTCCGTTCATTTAAAAATTTGAATTGTAACGTAACGTTTTTATTATGCAGTTACTTTATTTAAGCAACAACAACTACCATTTAGAACTCTCTTCATTATTCTAGTTGTTACTTTACCTTTTATTAATGTGTTTTTGTTTGTTTTGCCATAATCATGTAATTATCGTTTAGGGGTAGTTTACACTATATGTAATACCCCGTTTATATATAACCGGATTTAAAAAACCGACTGGGTTTCAAATGTCAATTCCATTGCTTATATTTCAAACAAATCCTCATAAAGAAGGTTAACCCTGCAAAAAGTTCTAATATAAACAGCATATAAATGTCATATGACTCGAAATAAAAATATTCCATATCTACCAACGAGGGCAATGTGGAGACGTAGTTTTTTTACATTTTTGCTGGTGTGGATGCACAGAGTAAATCGCGTAAGGAAAATCTCCAATATTGTACATGTTAGCGAATATATAACGATGGGAAATTTCATGTCATATGACATTTACATATAGTGTAAACTGCCCCTTAGTTGTCATTTCTTATTTCTTGCATTTGTTTGTTGTTGTAATTACGTCATTACTGTGCTTGTCGTCCGCCTGTATTCCCCCCATGTATGTATGTGAGTATGGTTGTTCGCTTATGGGTACTTTACACGGTATGTTTTTTACATATGAGTTGTCACTTTGCATATACATTTTGTATGGGAGAAGTGACAACTCATATGTAAAAAACATACCGTGTAAAGTACCCATTAGTGCGAATGTGCGTCTGTGTGTTCGTTGCACAGATTCGAGGTGTTGCCAGACTTTCTGGATAATTCTAGACCAAGGAGACTTTGGGGTATAAATACAGGGGAACTGGCAATGACGAGTTGAGTTGTGTTTTAAGCGTTGAGCTGAACAGATCGTTTAAATAAGAGCTGCGTGCTAACTAGAGACTTGCTGTGTGCTTTGTAATTAAAGTCGGTTCTGAATAAGTGTAATAAAGTAAATAAAGCATTGTAGAAACGCAATCTAAAACGAACCCTGTTTTATTTGGTACAAATCGTACTAGGGAATAAAACAACGTCTACACGGAGATTAGTTAAATCTAATTCCGTAACAATATTTTGAAAAGTTGCAACATTGGGGCCGTACTAAGCGAATTGTGGGCAATGGTTAAGTCACTCTCGACCAACAACAGACCTATTATCACAACAACAACGAACCTGAATGTGGGGTCGACTCAATTTATAACTTGTGCAAGTTGTCCGCGCATGTCTGATAATTTTGTGTTTTAATTTTACCCATTTTTATGTAAACGTTGGAAAAGACAAAGAAATGTAGTAATTTAAGTTAAAGTGAACATTTTACTTACTCTGACATTGATTATTGATTTCATTCTGATGTTTTCTGATCAAATTCCGCTTCGAACGTGTTTATTAAAAAACATATCCACCATTAAATTGATTGTGAGTTCATACGCTGGGCAAAAAGAATTCATTCATGCGATAAGTTGTTAATTTTTGCTTCACTACCCATTTTGAAATAAATAACTTAAGCTGAAAACAAATCCAACGTTTGGGTAAAGTTTTGAGTCGTTTTGGCCGTTTTTAATGCAATTGAATTCAAATTCATTTGAAATATATGCCGGCAAACAGGTCAACGCTAGACTTTAAGTCTGTCTGGTTACTTTTCCAGCAAGAACTTTCTCAGAGAGTAAGGAGTTTTTATTCTCTTTTGCTAGAAAATTATAAAAAGTAAACAGACACCTTCCCAGCAAAAACCAGCAAGCAATCAGCTGACTTGCCAAAACAGAACAATTTGTCGGCCAATGAAGGAACCAATGGAAGCAAAAATGTGTATTTTATTAAAAATAACAAAAGAAAATGACCCAAAAATGGATTTTTCAAACTCGCAACTTTGTTCTACAAACAAATAATACAATTGGACTTGCTATTTCCGCAATAAACTTGTTTTTTATATTCACAAACATAAATCAACGAAAAATTAAAAACAGATGATTGATTGTTTTCAGGAAGAAGAAGAGTTGCAAATGTTTGCTAGAAGAAATTTGTCCTGGAAGAATTAGCAAACTCTCAGTGAAAGAACTGTCAAAATGCCTCTCCCGAATTGCTCTCTTTTGCTGGTTTTTTGTGTTAACAAACGACTTCCAGCAACAATTGGTACAAATTTTAGGGTAACCAGACAGACCTTTTGGTGTCGGCGTCGACCTGTTGTTGTTGTTTTTTTCTCAACCCCAACGTTGGATGTGTTTTCAATTCTTTGAAATGTTCATCAATTTCCGATGTAATCACGGCCTGAGTGAAAATAAAAATAAATACGACGGCGTATAAAAAGAAATAACGCGACATTGTAATTTATTTTACAAGGCAGACACACACGGTTTAATATAGCTATGTTCCTTTACGTGAAAGAATCTTCAAGTTTTACCACTTTTTACTCGAAAAGCGTTCCTTTACTTCAGACACCATACAATTCATATGGGAGCAGTTTACAACTTTTGCTACTTTTGCCGGTTTTACCACTTTCAAAAGTAAAGGAACAGACCATATAAACGCCTGATTTTCTTCAAATTTATAACAAATAACGGAACACTTTAGCTTTGTTCCAGAACTAAAAAGTTTTTACAATTTTTATCACTTTTACACATTTTGCGTTCCCGTACACAAAATTTATATGGAAATCGTTTACGACTTTTACAACTTTTACCACTTTATAAAGTACGGGAACAGGCCAATTTATTAACACGGAACACATATGCAACACATATTAGATCTGTTCCTTTACGTTCAAGAATCTTCAAGTTTTACAACTTTTTACTCGAAAAGCGTTCCTTTACTTCAGACACAATACAATTCATATGGGAGCAGTTTTCAACTTTTACTACTTTTGCCGGTTTTACCGTTTTCAGAAGTAAAGGAACAGACCAATTAATATTTTTACAAAATTCTTTAAATTAAAATGACAACGAAGGAACAACCGAATGAACAAAACAACTGAGTTGTTCAATTGCGGCCATGCCATACTGTTCAATGCAGGGTTGCGTGTTAAATGTAAGATTAGTTAAAGGTTATTGTTAAAAGTACCTTTTGTTATTAATAAGTATATAGCAAAATATTTTATTTATTAATATATTGAACAAGTTTTTCGTAATGTTACCTCATTTTTTCTCTTTTTTTATAGTTGGAATTGTTTATTTTATCTCCATGTTGCCACTCTCCGTAACAAGTTTTCATAGAACAGTGGTAACACCGATCATTTGACACTTCATATGCTTTTTTTGCGGGTTGTTTTGCACTGCTACCGAAGATAAACAAAACAACCATGATGAATCCTTTCTAGTTTAGTTTGGCATTTTTTTATACCCTCCACCATAGTATGGAGGGTATATTAAGTTTGTTTTTCCGTTTGTAACGCATTGAAATACTCATTTGCGACCCTACAAAGTATATATATTCTTGATCAGGGTAAAATTCTAAGTCGATCTGAGCACGTCCGTCCGTCCGTCTGTGGTAATCACTCTAGCATCCACAAAAATGGAGATAGGACGCTGAAATTTTGGGAAAATGCGTCTTTTGTTTGCAGGCAGGTCAAGTTCGATGATGGGCTATATCGGTCCACGTTTTGGTATAGCCCCCATATAACGGTACCCCCCGATTTACGGTATTTTGACGTTTTTAGCTACATTTTCAGACCGATTTGGCTATAATTTGACATTTAGGGTTCTTAAGTGTCAGTAAACATATACAACGAAACTTGTGGACATAGGTCCACGTGTTGGTATAGCCCCCATATAACGGTACCCCCCGATTTGCGGTATTTTGACGTTTTTAGCTACATTTTTAGACAGACTTAGCTATAATTTGACATTTAGGGTTCTTAAGTATCAATAAACTTATATAACAAAAGTTGTGGACATAGGTCCACGTTTTGGTATAGCCCCCATATAACGGTACCTCCCGATATGCGGTATTTTTACGTTTTTAGCTACATTATCAGACCGATGTAGCTATAATTTGACATTTAGGGTTCTTAAGTGTTAATAAACTTACATGTTAGAAGTTGTGGACCTAGGTCCACGTTTTGGTATAGCCCCCATATAACGGTACCCCCCGATTTGCGGTATTTTGACGTTTTTAGCTACATTTTCAGACCGATGTAGCTATAATTTGACATTTAGGGTTCTTAAATGTCAATAAACTTATATAACAAAAGTTGTGGACATAGGTCCACGTTTTAGTATAGCCCCCATATAAAGGTACCCCCCGATTTACGGTATTTTGACGGCTTTAGCTACATTTTCAGACAGATTTGGCTATAATTTGACATTTAGGGTTCCTAAGTGTTAATAAACATATATAACAAAACTTGTGGAAATAGATCCACGTTTTGGTATAGCCCCCATATAACGGTACCCCCCGATTTGCGGTATTTTGACGTTTTTAGCTACATTTTTAGACCGATTTAAGTGTTAATAAACATATATAACAAAACTTGTGGACATAGGTCCACGTTTTGGTATAGCCCCCATATAACGGTACCCCCCGATTTGCGTTATTTTGACGTTTTTAGCTACATTTTTAGACCGATTTAGCTATAATTTGACATTTAGGGTTCTCAGGTATCAATAAACATATATAACAAAAGTTGTGGACATAGGTCCACGTTTTGGTATAGCCCCCATATAACGGTACCCCCCCATATACGGTATTTTGACATTTTTAGCTACATTATCAGACCGATGTAGCTATAATTTGACATTTAGGGTTCTTAAATGTCAATAAACTTACATAACAAAAGTTGTGGACATAGGTCCACGTTTTGGTATAGCTCCCATATAACGGTACCCCCCGATTTACGGTATTTTGACGGCTTTAGCTACATTTTCAGACCGATTTGGCTATAATTTGACATTTAGGGTTCTTAAGTGTCAATAAACATATATAACAAAACTTGTGGACATAGGTCCACGTTTTGGTATAGCCCCCATATATCGGTACCCCCTGATTTGCGGTATTTTGACGTTTTTAGCTACATTTTTAGACCGATTAAGCTATAATTTGACATTTAGGGTTCTTAAGTATCAATAAACATATATAACAAACGTTGTGGACATAGGTCCACGTTTTGGTATAGCCCCCATATAAGGTACCCCTCGATATACTGTATTTTGACCTTTTTAGCTACATTATCAGACCGATGTGGCTATAATTTGACATTTAGGGTTCTTAAGTGCCATTTAACTTATTTAACAAAACTTGTGGACATAGATCCACGTTTTGGTATAGCCCCCATATAACGGTACCCCCGATTTACGGTATTTTGACGTTTTTAGCTACATTTTCAGACCGATGTAGCTATAATATGACATTTAGGGTTCTTAAGTGTCAATAAACTTATATAACGAAAGTTGTGGACATAGGTCCACGTTTTGGTTTAGCCCCCATATAACGGTACCCCCGATTTACGGTATTTTGACGGTTTTAGCTACAGACCGATTTAGCTATAATTTGACATTTAGGGTTCTTAAGTATCAATAAACTTATATAACAAAAGTTGTGGACGTAGGTCCACGTTTTGGTATAGCCCCCATATAACGGTACCCCCGATTTACGGTATTTTGACGTTTTTAGCTACATTTTCAGACCGATGAAGCTATAATTTGACGTTTGAAGTTCTTAAATGTAAATAAACTTATGTGACAAAACTTGCGGACATAGGTCCACGTAATTTGACATTTGAAGTTCTTAGTGGTCACAACACCTCTCCATCAAAAATTGTCAACATAGGTCCATGTTCGGATATAGCTCCCATGTAACGGTACCTCCCAATTTTCAGTAATTTGGCTATTTTAGCTACAATTTTTAACAGAACTAACTGTAATTTGACATTTGAAGGTTGTAGTGGTCACCACACATCTGCATCAACAATTATCAACATAGCCCCAATATAACGATACTTCCCGATTTTCGGTACTTTGAGGATTTTACTTAAAATGTTTAACCGAACGTAGGCCCATGTTTTTGTATAGCCCCAAAACAAACCTCCCGATTTTCCGTACCTTAGCTTAATTTTTTGGACGAATTTCTGTAATTTGAAATTTAAAAGTCAACAAAAATTCTGCAACAAAAATTGTTCATTTAAGTTCATATTTTCGTATAGCCCAGATACCTCCGAACTAGCTGTTAATGACATTTGAAGTTACCACGTTATGTACCGATTTTCGATATTTTGAGGATTCTAGCTAAATTTTTTAACCGAATTAGGAGTTATTTGACATTAAAGGCTCCCATCAAAAACTGTCAACATAGGCCCATGTTTTATTATAACCCCTATATAACAGTACCTCCCAATTTCAAGCCCACCAAAAATTGTCAACAGTTAGATATAGGCACCATAAAAAAGGGCCTCCCGAATGAAGCATTTTATGTACATTATCTGACATTTTAACGTACTCACTTAAAGTTGGGGACAGGAATGAATATTTTATGGTGGAGGGTATGAAAAGTTCGGCCCGGCCGAACTTAATGCTTTTTTACTTGTTTAATTATAGTCTATTTTTAATGAATGAAGAAGCATAAGGAATAAATGTAAAAGAGAGAACGTGTTCTTCAACTTCTTTTAATAGTGTTAATAGACGAAGACAAAGATAATTTCTTTCATTATTTCTGGAAAATACATCAGTCTAAAATGCATTGTGAATAGATTTGTTAATTTTTAACAACACAAACAAAAGGACTTAACCAAATTGTTTTATTGGATTTTTGAGTATACTAAGAAATTTGTAATACAGATTTTTTCGCATACTCGTCTTAAAGTGAGTAACACAATACAATGTGGTAATTTTGTTTTTTAAATTATAAGAAATTAATAAATGTGGAAATTAATTTTAATTTGGGGATGTGAGAGCAAAGTGGAAATAATAATATTAATGTATAATATAAACTTAAAATATTTTCTGTAGGATGCTTGGATTCTGATAACTTGTTTTTTGTGAACATCGAAAATCCATGGATGAGTTTGTGTGTTGTGGCTTTTGTAGAAAAAAATAGCGCGGCAATGTACTGAGATTTAACAAAGAACATTTACAAGGAAATATTGATTAAAGGGCGTAAATAGGAATTAAAGGTAATATAATAAACACTAAACAAATTCTAACGATTTAATGAAAATGTAACTTATGGCCCGTTCCAGAACTGCAATAATCTACTATTTTTTTACTATTTATTTCGATATCATAAAGGAAAAATTGTTACCGTAGTAAAAATTTGTAGATGTTTGTCCATACTTCACGAAAAGTGAATCTTGACTTTTCATAGTAGGTAGTTATTGTAATACACGAAAATCCACGTTTATCGTTGTCTTTAGGACTTCTTTATGTCCATAAAATTATGCGGACATTGGTTGCTTCCATTAACTTATAAAAACTAGCGTTTATAGTTATCTGTGATTGCCCCCAAATCTTATAAAACCAATCCACGTTTATTTTCGTCTTTGATTGATTCCTAATACATATCTTTAAAATTCACGATTATCCATATTTTTACACCCGGGACTTGCAATTCTTTGAAATGTTCAGCAATTTCCGATGTAATCACGGCCTGTGTGAAAATAAAAATAATACGACGGCGTATAAAAAGAAATAACGCGACATTGTAATTTGTTTTAAACGGCACACACACGGTTTAATTTAAACGCCTGATTTTCTCCAAATTTATAACTAACAAATAACGGAACACATTTATTAACACGGAACACATATGCAACACATATTAAATTTTTTACTAAACTCTTTAAATTAAAGTGAACGAAGGAACAACCGAATGAAAAAAAAACAACTGAAGTTGGAAACACATACAACGTTTGAGTAAAGTTTTGTGTCGTTTTGGCCGTTTTTACACTGTTGGGCATGATGCCGAAAAATTCAAATTCATTTGAAATATATGCCGGCAAACAGATCGACGATGGACTTTGGTATCGTCGTCGCCCTGTTGTTGTTGTTGTTTTTTCTCGACGCCCAACGCAAAACTTTAATCAAACGTTGTATCTGTTTTTAGCTTGAGTTGTTCAATTGTGGCCGTGCCATACTGTTCAATGCAGGGTTGTATGTTAAATGTAAGTCCCGGTCCACACTAGCGTGAATTTCATTAAAACATGGTATAAGTAGAGAGGTAGATTTATATGAAAACAATCTATAGAACCCTTGTTTTTCCTTAACCCTTTCGGCCCCAACGTTGCTATAAGCAACTTCGATTGTGACGTCGTTTTATTTAAAACTAACGGAATTTTTTCCTCAAAGAACACATTGCTTTGGCTAATTGTAGTCCTAAGAATGCAACAATTATAAAAAAGTGCCAGTTGTATCCCGATCAACAGAACTACGATGCATTATTCAATGTGAAGTCAGGAAAATCACGGCATGTCAAAAATCGATGTGTACAGTCCAAATTATTTAAATCGTTTCTAAATCAAAATGTATGAGCTTTATGTTAAACTTTAGTTTTGATTCTTCAAAAGTAAGGTCAGAGGTATACTTCTATACGATTATAACATTTATATTTACATAATTGCACAAAATAATGAGCAAATAAATTTTAGATAAAATGTACTGTATCTTCCGAAATAGGTGGGGTAACGCCCACCAGTTTATGTTATGTCTTATTTTTGACTTATACTTTAATTCTATGTTTTTAAAATAACTACTAATGCGAGGAAAAAAGTTCGGGGCCGAAAGGGTTAATTTCTAAAACGCCAATATTAGTAAGTCCCGGTCCACACTAGAGTGATTTCATTGAAACAATTGCATTGAATTCGATTTAAGAACACCTAATTTCATGAAATTTTTTATGAAATTCACGCTAGTGTGGACCGGGACTAAACACAAAAACAACAAGTAGGTTTGTTTACAATACCATTTTTGAGCATTTTATAAAAAACGCGAGTTGTGGATATGATAAAATGCTTGTTTCAATGCAAAGCTGACGAATTACTTTCATACAAATGTTCTAAAACCAAAATTTAAAAATCATTGAATTCAATTGTTTTTAAAATTGTTTGTCATATTATTCAAAGAGCACACACATACACAACAGATTGTGTATAAGTACTTGCAAGTTCTCAGTAACGTCTCTCAACCAAGTTTACTCTTTCGAAGCTAAAAATTTGCAGATTGTTATCGTACAGCAATTTGTAAAAACTTGCAAGAAGTCAGGTGATTTCAAGAAGAAGAAGATGTTGGCGGAAAAGATTAAATAAATAAATAATAAAATAAAAAAGTAGTCACCACAAACTACAAAATAAGTTATTTTATTTACATTATCGTTTTCCATAATTTATTTAATAATTTTTCCCTTTTTTATTTCTATTTATTTTAATAACCAAACGTTTGTTTATGTTTTTGCCAAGAAGTCCGAATTTAAATCAGCTGATCAAACTTGCAAGTTCTTACAAGAAAAATTTTCCTTGCAAGAACTTGTAAACAAAACTCTCCAAAGCTCTCCAAAATTCTCTCACTATTGTCTTCAAATTCGCTCTCTTTTACTTTACAAGTTTGTTATCGAACAGCATTTTGTACAAGTTTTTACAAATTTGTACAAACTTTTGGGTTATCGTACAGACCTATTGTTTTGACTTTTTAGGAACAGTCGAAAGAAAAAAATTAAATTGACAGAAAGCTTTAGCTAACCTTTCTTATTCTAGATCGAGTCCCATAGTAAAGTATAGTACTATAAAATTGCTGTGGTGGGGAATTCGATCTAGAAACGCCTAATTTCATGCAATTTATTCATGAAATTCACGCTAGTTTGGACCGGGACTAACTAGGCGTTTACACACAGACAGTATTGGCAAGACAATAGAAAAGTTACAAACCATTTTCACCAATACATCCATACTTTTCTCTATACATATTTAAAAAATTACAAATGTATTTGGGAAAAAGGTTTGTGTTTTTGCTATTGTCTTGCCAATAATGGCATTTGTAAACGCAGGGTAAGGTTAGTTAAAGATTATTGTTAAAAGTACCTTTTATTAAAAGTATCTGAAATCCATTGAAATTTCATTTGACGTTTAAGCAGTGGAATTGACAGTTGAAATCGAGTGGATTTCGTAAATGTAAACCAAGCATTACCTCAGCTCTGTTCCTTTACGTGCAAGAATCTTCAAGTTTTACCACTTTTTACTCGAAAAGCGTTCCTTTACTTCAGACACCATACATTTCATGGGGGGCAGTTTACAACTTTTACTATCTATGCCGGTTTGGCCATTTTTAAAAGTAAAGGAACATACCACTCATTTTTGATTGTTGAATTTGTTTATTTTATCTCCATGTTGCCACTCTCCGTAACAAGTTTTCATAGAACAGTGGTAACACCGATCATTTGACACTTCATATGCTTTTTTTGCGGGTTGTTTTGCACTGCTACCGAAGATAAACAAAACAACCATGATGAATCCTTTCTAGTTTAGTTTGGCATTTTTTTTTAATTATAGTCTATTTTTAATGAATGAAGAAGCATAAGGAATAAATGTAAAAGAGAGAACGTGTTCTTCAACTTCTTTTAATAGTGTTAATAGACGAAGACAAAGAGAATTTCTTTCATTATTTCTGGAAAATACATCAGTCTAAAATGCATTGTGAATAGATTTGTTAATTTTTAACAACACAAACAAAAGGACTTAACCAAATTGTTTTATTGGATTTTTGAGTATACTAAGAAATTTGTAATACAGATTTTTTCGCATACTCGTCTTAAAGTGAGTAACACAATACAATGTGGTAATTTTGTTTTTTAAATTATAAGAAATTAATAAATGTGGAAATTAATTTTAATTTGATTTGGGGATGTGAGAGCAAAGTGGAAATAATAATATTAATGTATAATATAAACTTAAAATATTTTCTGTAGGATGCTTGGATTCTGATAACTTGTTTTTTGTGAACATCGAAAATCCATGGATGAGTTTGTGTGTTGTGGCTTTTGTAGAAAAAAATAGCGCGGCAATGTACTGAGATTTAACAAAGAACATTTACAAGGAAATATTGATTAAAGGGCGTAAATAGGAATTAAAGGTAATATAATAAACACTAAACAAATTCTAACGATTTAATGAAAATGTAACTTATGGCCCGTTCCAGAACTGCAATAATCTACTATTTTTTAATATTTATTTCGATATCATAAAGGAAAAATTGTTACCGTAGTAAAAATTTGTAGATGTTTGTCCATACTTCACGAAAAGTGAATCTTGACTTTTCATAGTAGGTAGTTATTGTAATACACGAAAATCCACGTTTATCGTTGTCTTTAGGACTTCTTTATGTCCATAAAATTATGCGGGCATTGGTTGCTTCCATTATCTTATAAAAACTAGCGTTTATAGCTAGCGTATATATGATTGCCCCCAAATCTTATAAAACCAATCCACGTTTATTTTCGTCTTTGATTGATTCCTAATACATATCTTTAAAATTCACGATTATCCCTATTTTTACACCCGGGACTTGCAATTCTTTGAAATGTTCAGCAATTTCCGATGTAATCACGGCCTGTGTGAAAATAAAAATAATACGACGGCGTATAAAAAGAAATAACGCGACATTGTAATTTGTTTTAAACGGCACACACACGGTTTAATTTAAACGCCTGATTTTCTCCAAATTTATAACTAACAAATAACGGAACACATTTATTAACACGGAACACATATGCAACACATATTAATGGTCTGTTCCTTTACTTTAAAAATGGTAACAGTGGCAAAAAATGGTAAAAGTGGCGAATTGCTCTCATATAAATTGTATGCTTGTTAAAGTAAAGGAACGCTTTGCAGGTTAAAAATGGTAAGAAATGGTAACCTCAGGCAGGTAAAGGAACAGAGCTTAAATTTTTTACCAAACTATTTAAATTAAAGTGAACGAAGGAACAACCGAATGAAAAAAAAACAACTGAAGTTGGAAACACATACAACGTTTGAGTAAAGTTTTGTGTCGTTTTGGCCGTTTTTACACTGTTGGGCATGATGCCGAAAAATTCAAATTAATTTGAAATATATGCCGGCAAACAGATCGACGATGGACTTTGGTATCGTCGTCGCCCTGTTGTTGTTTTTTTTTCTCGACGCCCAACGCAAAACTTTAATCAAACGTTGCATCTGTTTTTAGCATGATTTGTTCAATTGTGGCCGTGCCATACTGTTCAATGCAGGGTTGTATGTTAAATGTAAGTCCCGGTCCACACTAGCGTGAATTTCATTAAAACCATGGTTTAATAAGAAAGGTTAGCCAAAGCTTTATGTCAATTTAAATTTTTTTCATTCGAGTATGCCTAAAACTTCAAAACAATATAAACAAACTGTGTATGTGTGTGTGGTGTTTGAATAATATGCCAAATAATTTTAAAAACAATCGAATTCAATGATTTTTAAAATTGTATTTAGATCATTTGTATGGAAGAAATTGGTGAGATTTGCATTGAAACAAACAGTTTATCATATTCACAACTCGATTATGTGGAGAAAACTTAACTCTGCATTCATTTTTCGCGTTTTTTTTAAATGCTCAAAAAATACATGTTAAACAAACCCACTTGTTGCTTTTATTTTGAAGTTTTAGGAATTCAAGAAAAACAAGGGTTCTATAGATTTTTTTCATTTAAATCTACCTCTTTACTTATACCATGATTAAAACATGGTATAAGTAGAGAGGTAGATTTATATGAAAACAATCTATAGAACCCTTGTTTTTCCTTAACCCTTTCGGCCCCAACGTTGCTATAAGCAACTTCGATTGTGACGTCGTTTTATTTAAAACTAACGGAATTTTTTCCTCAAAGAACACATTGCTTTGGCTAATTGTAGTCCTAAGAATGCAACAATTATGAAAAAGTGCCAGTTGTATCCCGATCAACAGAACTACGATGCATTATTCAATGTGAAGTCAGGAAAATCACGGCATGTCAAAAATCGATGTGTACAGTCCAAATTATTTAAATCGTTTCTAAATCAAAATGTATGAGCTTTATGTTAAACTTTAGTTTTGATTCTTCAAAAGTAAGGTCATAGGTATACTTCTATACGATTATAACATTTATATTTACATAATTGCACAAAATAATGAGCAAATAAATTTTAGATAAAATGTACTGTATCTTCCGAAATAGGTGGGGTAGCGCCCACCAGTTTATGTTATGTCTTATTTTTGACTTATACTTTAATTCTATGTTTTTAAAATAACTACTAATGCGAGGAAAAAAGTTCGGGGCCGAAAGGGTTAATTTCTAAAACGCCAATATTAGTAAGTCCCGGTCCACACTAGAGTGATTTCATTGAAACAATTGCATTGAATTCGATTTAAGAACACCTAATTTCATGAAATTTTTTATGAAATTCACGCTAGTGTGGACCGGGACTAAACACAAAAACAACAATTAGGTTTGTTTACAATACCATTTTTGAGCATTTTATAAAAAACGCGAGTTGTGGATATGATAAAATGCTTGTTTCAATGCAAAGCTGACGAATTACTTTCATACAAATGTTCTAAAACCAAAATTTAAAAATCATTGAATTCAATTGTTTTTAAAATTGTTTGTCATATTATTCAAAGAGCACACACATACACAACAGATTGTGTATATTAGGTCTGTACGATAACTTCTCAAGTGAAAAGTACTTGCAAGTTCTCAGTAACGTCTCTCCACCAAGTTTACTCTCTCGAAGCTAAAAATTTGCAGATTGTTATCGTACAGCAATTTGTAAAAACTTGCAAGAAGTCAGGTGATTTCAAGAAGAAGAAGATGTTGGCGGAAAAGATTAAATAAAAAAATAAATAAATAATAAAATAAAAAAGTAGTCACACAAACTACAAAATAAGTTATTTTATTTACATTATCGTTTTCCATAATTTATTTAATAATTTTTCCCTTTTTTATTTCTATTTATTTTAATAACCAAGCGTTTGTTTATGTTTTTGCCAAGAAGTCCGCCACAAAACATTCGAATTTAAATCAGCTGATCAAACTTGCAAGTTCTTACAAGAAAAATTTTCCTTGCAAGAACCTGTAAACAAAACTCTCCAAAGCTCTCCAAAATTCTCTCACTATTGTCTTCAAATTCGCTCTCTTTTACTTTACAAGTTTGTTATCGAACAGCATTTTGTACAAGTTTTTACAAATTTGTACAAACTTTTGGGTTATCGTACAGACCTATTGTTTTGACTTTTTAGGAACAGTCGAAAGAAAAAAATTAAATTGACAGAAAGCTTTAGCTAACCTTTCTTATTCTAGATCGAGTCCCATAGTAAAGTATAGTACTATAAAATTGCTGTGGTGGGGAATTCGATCTAGAAACGCCTAATTTCATGCAATTTATTCATGAAATTCACGCTAGTTTGGACCGGGACTAACTAGGCGTTTACACACAGACAGTATTGGCAAGACAATAGAAAAGTTACAAACCATTTTCACCAATACATCCATACTTTTCTCTATACATATTTAAAAAATTACAAATGTATTTGGGAAAAAGGTTTGTGTTTTTGCTATTGTCTTGCCAATAATGGCATTTGTAAACGCAGGGTAAGGTTAGTTAAAGATTATTGTTAAAAGTACCTTTTATTAAAAGTATCTGAAATCCATTGAAATTTCATTTGACGTTTAAGCAGTGGAATTGACAGTTGAAATCGAGTGGATTTCGTAAATGTAAACCAAGCATTACCTCAGCTCTGTTCCTTTACGTGCAAGAATCTTCAAGTTTTACCACTTTTTACTCGAAAAGCGTTCCTTTACTTCAGACACCATACATTTCATGGGGGGCAGTTTACAACTTTTACTATCTATGCCGGTTTGGCCATTTTTAAAAGTAAAGGAACATACCACTCATTTTTGATTGTTGAATTTGTTTATTTTATCTCCATGTTGCCACTCTCCGTAACAAGTTTTCATAGAACAGTGGTAACACCGATCATTTGACACTTCATATGCTTTTTTTGCGGGTTGTTTTGCACTGCTACCGAAGATAAACAAAACAACCATGATGAATCCTTTCTAGTTTAGTTTGGCATTTTTTTTTTAATTATAGTCTATTTTTAATGAATGAAGAAGCATAAGGAATAAATGTAAAAGAGAGAACGTGTTCTTCAACTTCTTTTAATAGTGTTAATAGACGAAGACAAAGAGAATTTCTTTCATTATTTCTGGAAAATACATCAGTCTAAAATGCATTGTGAATAGATTTGTTAATTTTTAACAACACAAACAAAAGGACTTAACCAAATTGTTTTATTGGATTTTTGAGTATACTAAATTTTTTCGCATACTCGTCTTAAAGTGAGTAACACAATACAATGTGGTAATTTTGTTTTTTAAATTATAAGAAATTAATAAATGTGGAAATTAATTTTAATTTGATTTGGGGATGTGAGAGCAAAGTGGAAATAATAATATTAATGTATAATATTGTTACGGAATTAGATTTAACTAATGTCCGTGTAGACGTTGTTTTATTCCCCGATACGATTTGTACCAAATAAAACAGGGTTCGTTTTAGATTACGTTTCTACAATGCTTTATTTACTTTATTAGACTTATTCGTAACCGACTTTAATTACTAGCACACAGCTTGTATCTAGTTAGCACGCAGCTCTTATTTAACCGATCTGTTCAGTTCAACGCTTAAAACACAACTCAACTCAATGTTGCCATTCGTAACTTTATTTATACCCAAAATCTCCTTGGTCTAGAAATATCTAGAAATATGGCAACAACTCGAACACACAGACGCACATTCGCACTAAGCGAACATCCATACTCACATACATACAAGCACAGTAATGACGTAACTACAACAACAAACAACTACACGAAATACAAGAAGTAGGAACTAAACGATAATTACATTATTGTTGCAAAACAAAACAAACAAAAGAACATTAACAAAAGGTAATGTAACGACTGGAATGATGAAGAGAGTTCTACATGGTAGTTGTTGTTGCTTAAATAAAGTAACTGCGTAACAAAAACTTTACGTTACAATTCAAATTTTTAAATTAACGGAACTTAAACTAAACTAACTTAAACCTATCAGTTACATTCGTAACATTGCCTCCCGCTTAAGCCTGTTCGTCCCGAATAGGCACAGTTCCCTCTCGGTGGTATGGGCATTGGTAACACTGTCTCCCGCTTAAGCCTGTTCCTCTTGACTAGACGCAATTCTCGTTCCGTAGTGGTGGCAACTGATTTAGATGTATCCTCTACTGCGTCAGCTTTGGACTCTTGCTCTTCTGGACGACGTTGCTTTCTCTGCAGGAATCGCGACGCTATACCTTCTTTCTTCGTGGTCACCTTCCTAAGTGTCACCTGGTCTTCATCGGACTTGTCCTTCCTTGTTGTACGGCCGCTTTTCGATGGACCTTTCCTCGACGTACATCTTCGCTTTCTCGTCCTCGTTGCGAGATTTTTCCACTTTCCTACGGGCCATTTGTCGGCGGCTTCCACCTTCAGCGTACGGACATCGACAGCGATCTCGCCGGATTCTGCCTTTGGGCGATGTTTGTTTTTCTTGTTGTAGCCCACATTTATCGGTATTTCCACATTGGACCAAGTCATCACACGGTGCTTTATGTCCAGGTTTATATCGAAGGCAATCATGAAGTCTACACCAAGTATAACTTCGTCCACAATATCGGCCACTATAAAATCGAAATTTACCGATTTTCTACCCATGCTCAGTCTTTGGTAGGCCTTTCCATGCACCGTTGTAGTCTCGCCTGTGGCCGTCCGCAATTTAACTCCATTTAACGGCAATACCTTCCCTTTTACCAAATCTGGTCTAATAATGGACTTTGTTGCACCGGTGTCCAATGTCAAGGTACGCAATACACCATTGATGAAGCCTTTAACCGTCAAGTTGTGATTCTTCTGCTGGACTATGGCTATAGAAATTGTGGGACCATCGTTTTCATCCTCTGCCACCGGCGCCTCGTGATTAGCAGAACTTGCTGTATCTGATTCACCTGATGTCTCTCTTTGCAGATTCTTGGCCACCGGTTGGTCGTTGCTTTTTGAAGGCGGTGAGGTGGATCTGGGCCTTGCTTGTCTCACTCTGCATTCTCGGGCCAAGTGTCCAGTTTTCCGACAGTTATAACAAGTCTTTTTCGTTCTAGGAGCCCCTCGTTTCACGTGCATTAGTGCATCTTTCAGCAGGTCGACAACGGTCTGGGAATTGTTGTCCTCAACTTCCAGCCTCCGCACGTTGTAAGCTTTAGGTTTCACCAGCATCTTCGCGGTTTCTTGGCCCAGGGCAAATGACACGGTTTCTGCAAATGTTCCTAACGGTGCCGCATACGTCGCAAATTTTATCTCTGGATCACGAATACCACTTGCAAATGTCTCAATCTTTATGCGGTCCACCAATGGATGTGTCTCTCCTGGATATGCCAACTGCGCCAACCGCTCTATATCAGCCGCAAAGTCTTGTAAGGTCTCATTTGGCTTCTGGACTCTTCCCCTCAGTTCCATTCGGTAGATCTCTTGCTTGTGTTCACTACCGTACTTACGTTCAAGAGCAGCCATTATATCTCCATAGTTGTTCCTAGAAGCGGCGGGGATACTCTGTAATACGTCAGCAGCATCACCCTTCAATGCCATAAGGAGTGATACCGCCTTGTCGTTGTCGTTCCAAGAATCCCTAGCAGCCAATGTCTCGAACTGTAATTTGAACACATTTAAAGAGGTTGAGCCGTCGAACACTGGAGGCTTGATTTTTATCGTGTTATGAATAGCTCTCACTGGGCCACCTTTGATTTCCAGTTTCGACATTTTCCTCTCTATGCCCAGAATCTTCTCATCTTGAGCCAGAAATTTCTCGTCAACAGACAAAATCTTTTTATCCAACTCTTTAATTTGTACCTCCACGTTTTCTACTCTCTTTTCAATCACCATCGTGATGTTCTCGAGTTTCTCGTTAATTGTTCTAGAATTTACCTCTAATTTCTCTTCCATGCCCTTAGCGATTTTTCTAGAGTTCTCTTCTAACTTTTCCTCTAAGTTGTCGTCGAATTTGGCAAATCTTTCCTCCAATTTTCTGGAATTTTCTTCGCTCTTTCTGGACATCTCTTCCAACATCTTACAGTTGTCAGATTTCATTTCCGCCATAAGTCTGGAAGTTTCTTCATTTTTCTTATTCATTTCCAGCATCATCATAGCCAGCATTGATTTCAAATCGTCACCCCTGGCAGCTACCGACGAAACTTCCTCAACGCTGGATTCGCCCTTTGCCGATAACTCGACTTCCTCCTTCTCGAACTCATATTCATCGATGTTCATTCCACGGCGCTCGAACTCTTCCAACAAGCGTTTTTGTAGTTCGGCCTTGTTGCCAGTAGAACACAACTCCAACTTGCTTAGCTCCTTCTTCAAGTCTTCCACTCGTAGATCCTTAAACTTCATTGTAGGATGATCGTAATCTCACTGCTGACACCAATTGTTACGGAATTAGATTTAACTAATGTCCGTGTAGACGTTGTTTTATTCCCCGATACGATTTGTACCAAATAAAACAGGGTTCGTTTTAGATTACGTTTCTACAATGCTTTATTTACTTTATTAGACTTATTCGTAACCGACTTTAATTACTAGCACACAGCTTGTATCTAGTTAGCACGCAGCTCTTATTTAACCGATCTGTTCAGTTCAACGCTTAAAACACAACTCAACTCAATGTTGCCATTCGTAACTTTATTTATACCCAAAATCTCCTTGGTCTAGAAATATCTAGAAATATGGCAACAACTCGAACACACAGACGCACATTCGCACTAAGCGAACATCCATACTCACATACATACAAGCACAGTAATGACGTAACTACAACAACAAACAACTACACGAAATACAAGAAGTAGGAACTAAACGATAATTACATTATTGTTGCAAAACAAAACAAACAAAAGAACATTAACAAAAGGTAATGTAACGACTGGAATGATGAAGAGAGTTCTACATGGTAGTTGTTGTTGCTTAAATAAAGTAACTGCGTAACAAAAACTTTACGTTACAATTCAAATTTTTAAATTAACGGAACTTAAACTAAACTAACTTAAACCTATCAGTTACATTCGTAACAATATAAACTTAAAATATTTTCTGTAGGATGCTTGAATTCTGATAACTTGTTTTTTGTGAACATCGAAAATCCATGGATGAGTTTGTGTGTTGTGGCTTTTGTAGAAAAAAATAGTGCGGCAATGTACTGAGATTTAACAAAGAACATTTACAAGGAAATATTGATTAAAGGGCGTAAATAGGAATTAAAGGTAATATAATAAACACTAAACAAATTCTAACGATTTAATGAAAATGTAACTTATGGCCCGTTCCAGAACTGCAATAATCTACTATTTTTTAATATTTATTTCGATATCATAAAGGAAAAATTGTTACCGTAGTAAAAATTTGTAGATGTTTGTCCATACTTCACGAAAAGTGAATCTTGACTTTTCATAGTAGGTAGTTATTGTAATACACGAAAATCCACGTTTATCGTTGTCTTTAGGACTTCTTTATGTCCATAAAATTATGCGGGCATTGGTTGCTTCCATTATCTTATAAAAACTAGCGTTTATAGCTAGCGTATATATGATTGCCCCCAAATCTTATAAAACCAATCCACGTTTATTTTCGTCTTTGATTGATTCCTAATACATATCTTTAAAATTCACGATTATCCCTATTTTTACACCCGGGACTTGCAATTCTTTGAAATGTTCAGCAATTTCCGATGTAATCACGGCCTGTGTGAAAATAAAAATAATACGACGGCGTATAAAAAGAAATAACGCGACATTGTAATTTGTTTTAAACGGCACACACACGGTTTAATTTAAACGCCTGATTTTCTCCAAATTTATAACTAACAAATAACGGAACACATTTATTAACACGGAACACATATGCAACACATATTAATGGTCTGTTCCTTTACTTTAAAAATGGTAACAGTGGCAAAAAATGGTAAAAGTGGCGAATTGCTCTCATATAAATTGTATGCTTGTTAAAGTAAAGGAACGCTTTGCAGGTTAAAAATGGTAAGAAATGGTAACCTCAGGCAGGTAAAGGAACAGAGCTTAAATTTTTTACCAAACTATTTAAATTAAAGTGAACGAAGGAACAACCGAATGAAAAAAAAACAACTGAAGTTGGAAACACATACAACGTTTGAGTAAAGTTTTGTGTCGTTTTGGCCGTTTTTACACTGTTGGGCATGATGCCGAAAAATTCAAATTAATTTGAAATATATGCCGGCAAACAGATCGACGATGGACTTTGGTATCGTCGTCGCCCTGTTGTTGTTTTTTTTTCTCGACGCCCAACGCAAAACTTTAATCAAACGTTGTATCTGTTTTTAGCATGATTTGTTCAATTGTGGCCGTGCCATACTGTTCAATGCAGGGTTGTATGTTAAATGTAAGTCCCGGTCCACACTAGCGTGAATTTCATTAAAACCATGGTTTAATAAGAAAGGTTAGCCAAAGCTTTATGTCAATTTAAATTTTTTTCATTCGAGTATGCCTAAAACTTCAAAACAATATAAACAAACTGTGTATGTGTGTGTGGTGTTTGAATAATATGCCAAATAATTTTAAAAACAATCGAATTCAATGATTTTTAAAATTGTATTTAGATCATTTGTATGGAAGAAATTGGTGAGATTTGCATTGAAACAAACAGTTTATCATATTCACAACTCGATTATGTGGAGAAAACTTAACTCTGCATTCATTTTTCGCGTTTTTTTTAAATGCTCAAAAAATACATGTTAAACAAACCCACTTGTTGCTTTTATTTTGAAGTTTTAGGAATTCAAGAAAAACAAGGGTTCTATAGATTTTTTTCATTTAAATCTACCTCTTTACTTATACCATGATTAAAACATGGTATAAGTAGAGAGGTAGATTTATATGAAAACAATCTATAGAACCCTTGTTTTTCCTTAACCCTTTCGGCCCCAACGTTGCTATAAGCAACTTCGATTGTGACGTCGTTTTATTTAAAACTAACGGAATTTTTTCCTCAAAGAACACATTGCTTTGGCTAATTGTAGTCCTAAGAATGCAACAATTATGAAAAAGTGCCAGTTGTATCCCGATCAACAGAACTACGATGCATTATTCAATGTGAAGTCAGGAAAATCACGGCATGTCAAAAATCGATGTGTACAGTCCAAATTATTTAAATCGTTTCTAAATCAAAATGTATGAGCTTTATGTTAAACTTTAGTTTTGATTCTTCAAAAGTAAGGTCATAGGTATACTTCTATACGATTATAACATTTATATTTACATAATTGCACAAAATAATGAGCAAATAAATTTTAGATAAAATGTACTGTATCTTCCGAAATAGGTGGGGTAGCGCCCACCAGTTTATGTTATGTCTTATTTTTGACTTATACTTTAATTCTATGTTTTTAAAATAACTACTAATGCGAGGAAAAAAGTTCGGGGCCGAAAGGGTTAATTTCTAAAACGCCAATATTAGTAAGTCCCGGTCCACACTAGAGTGATTTCATTGAAACAATTGCATTGAATTCGATTTAAGAACACCTAATTTCATGAAATTTTTTATGAAATTCACGCTAGTGTGGACCGGGACTAAACACAAAAACAACAATTAGGTTTGTTTACAATACCATTTTTGAGCATTTTATAAAAAACGCGAGTTGTGGATATGATAAAATGCTTGTTTCAATGCAAAGCTGACGAATTACTTTCATACAAATGTTCTAAAACCAAAATTTAAAAATCATTGAATTCAATTGTTTTTAAAATTGTTTGTCATATTATTCAAAGAGCACACACATACACAACAGATTGTGTATATTAGGTCTGTACGATAACTTCTCAAGTGAAAAGTACTTGCAAGTTCTCAGTAACGTCTCTCCACCAAGTTTACTCTCTCGAAGCTAAAAATTTGCAGATTGTTATCGTACAGCAATTTGTAAAAACTTGCAAGAAGTCAGGTGATTTCAAGAAGAAGAAGATGTTGGCGGAAAAGATTAAATAAAAAAATAAATAAATAATAAAATAAAAAAGTAGTCACACAAACTACAAAATAAGTTATTTTATTTACATTATCGTTTTCCATAATTTATTTAATAATTTTTCCCTTTTTTATTTCTATTTATTTTAATAACCAAGCGTTTGTTTATGTTTTTGCCAAGAAGTCCGCCACAAAACATTCGAATTTAAATCAGCTGATCAAACTTGCAAGTTCTTACAAGAAAAATTTTCCTTGCAAGAACCTGTAAACAAAACTCTCCAAAGCTCTCCAAAATTCTCTCACTATTGTCTTCAAATTCGCTCTCTTTTACTTTACAAGTTTGTTATCGAACAGCATTTTGTACAAGTTTTTACAAATTTGTACAAACTTTTGGGTTATCGTACAGACCTATTGTTTTGACTTTTTAGGAACAGTCGAAAGAAAAAAATTAAATTGACAGAAAGCTTTAGCTAACCTTTCTTATTCTAGATCGAGTCCCATAGTAAAGTATAGTACTATAAAATTGCTGTGGTGGGGAATTCGATCTAGAAACGCCTAATTTCATGCAATTTATTCATGAAATTCACGCTAGTTTGGACCGGGACTAACTAGGCGTTTACACACAGACAGTATTGGCAAGACAATAGAAAAGTTACAAACCATTTTCACCAATACATCCATACTTTTCTCTATACATATTTAAAAAATTACAAATGTATTTGGGAAAAAGGTTTGTGTTTTTGCTATTGTCTTGCCAATAATGGCATTTGTAAACGCAGGGTAAGGTTAGTTAAAGATTATTGTTAAAAGTACCTTTTATTAAAAGTATCTGAAATCCATTGAAATTTCATTTGACGTTTAAGCAGTGGAATTGACAGTTGAAATCGAGTGGATTTCGTAAATGTAAACCAAGCATTACCTCAGCTCTGTTCCTTTACGTGCAAGAATCTTCAAGTTTTACCACTTTTTACTCGAAAAGCGTTCCTTTACTTCAGACACCATACATTTCATGGGGGGCAGTTTACAACTTTTATTATCTATGCCGGTTTGGCCATTTTTAAAAGTAAAGGAACATACCACTCATTTTTGATTGTTGAATTTGTTTATTTTATCTCCATGTTGCCACTCTCCGTAACAAGTTTTCATAGAACAGTGGTAACACCGATCATTTGACACTTCATATGCTTTTTTTGCGGGTTGTTTTGCACTGCTACCGAAGATAAACAAAACAACCATGATGAATCCTTTCTAGTTTAGTTTGGCATTTTTTTTTTAATTATAGTCTATTTTTAATGAATGAAGAAGCATAAGGAATAAATGTAAAAGAGAGAACGTGTTCTTCAACTTCTTTTAATAGTGTTAATAGACGAAGACAAAGAGAATTTCTTTCATTATTTCTGGAAAATACATCAGTCTAAAATGCATTGTGAATAGATTTGTTAATTTTTAACAACACAAACAAAAGGACTTAACCAAATTGTTTTATTGGATTTTTGAGTATACTAAGAAATTTGTAATACAGATTTTTTCGCATACTCGTCTTAAAGTGAGTAACACAATACAATGTGGTAATTTTGTTTTTTAAATTATAAGAAATTAATAAATGTGGAAATTAATTTTAATTTGATTTGGGGATGTGAGAGCAAAGTGGAAATAATAATATTAATGTATAATATAAACTTAAAATATTTTCTGTAGGATGCTTGGATTCTGATAACTTGTTTTTTGTGAACATCGAAAATCCATGGATGAGTTTGTGTGTTGTGGCTTTTGTAGAAAAAAATAGCGCGGCAATGTACTGAGATTTAACAAAGAACATTTACAAGGAAATATTGATTAAAGGGCGTAAATAGGAATTAAAGGTAATATAATAAACACTAAACAAATTCTAACGATTTAATGAAAATGTAACTTATGGCCCGTTCCAGAACTGCAATAATCTACTATTTTTTAATATTTATTTCGATATCATAAAGGAAAAATTGTTACCGTAGTAAAAATTTGTAGATGTTTGTCCATACTTCACGAAAAGTGAATCTTGACTTTTCATAGTAGGTAGTTATTGTAATACACGAAAATCCACGTTTATCGTTGTCTTTAGGACTTCTTTATGTCCATAAAATTATGCGGGCATTGGTTGCTTCCAATATCTTATAAAAACTAGCGTTTATAGCTAGCGTATATATGATTGCCCCCAAATCTTATAAAACCAATCCACGTTTATTTTCGTCTTTGATTGATTCCTAATACATATCTTTAAAATTCACGATTATCCCTATTTTTACACCCGGGACTTGCAATTCTTTGAAATGTTCAGCAATTTCCGATGTAATCACGGCCTGTGTGAAAATAAAAATAATACGACGGCGTATAAAAAGAAATAACGCGACATTGTAATTTGTTTTAAACGGCACACACACGGTTTAATTTAAACGCCTGATTTTCTCCAAATTTATAACTAACAAATAACGGAACACATTTATTAACACGGAACACATATGCAACACATATTAATGGTCTGTTCCTTTACTTTAAAAATGGTAACAGTGGCAAAAAATGGTAAAAGTGGCGAATTGCTCTCATATAAATTGTATGCTTGTTAAAGTAAAGGAACGCTTTGCAGGTTAAAAATGGTAAGAAATGGTAACCTCAGGCAGGTAAAGGAACAGAGCTTAAATTTTTTACCAAACTATTTAAATTAGTCCCAATTTACATTAGGCGAGTTTACTTGCGGCAATTGTCAGTTTGATGGAGAGAGAGGTGAGGTATATGGTAAACCTTTGCCTCTCAACACCCTCTCTCACCCACAAACTGACAATTGCCGCAAGTAAACTCGCCTAATGTAAATTGGGACTTAAAGTGAACGAAGGAACAACCGAATGAAAAAAAAACAACTGAAGTTGGAAACACATACAACGTTTGAGTAAAGTTTTGTGTCGTTTTGGCCGTTTTTACACTGTTGGGCATGATGCCGAAAAATTCAAATTAATTTGAAATATATGCCGGCAAACAGATCGACGATGGACTTTGGTATCGTCGTCGCCCTGTTGTTGTTTTTTTTTCTCGACGCCCAACGCAAAACTTTAATCAAACGTTGTATCTGTTTTTAGCATGATTTGTTCAATTGTGGCCGTGCCATACTGTTCAATGCAGGGTTGTATGTTAAATGTAAGTCCCGGTCCACACTAGCGTGAATTTCATTAAAACCATGGTTTAATAAGAAAGGTTAGCCAAAGCTTTATGTCAATTTAAATTTTTTTCATTCGAGTATGCCTAAAACTTCAAAACAATATAAACAAACTGTGTATGTGTGTGTGGTGTTTGAATAATATGCCAAATAATTTTAAAAACAATCGAATTCAATGATTTTTAAAATTGTATTTAGATCATTTGTATGGAAGAAATTGGTGAGATTTGCATTGAAACAAACAGTTTATCATATTCACAACTCGATTATGTGGAGAAAACTTAACTCTGCATTCATTTTTCGCGTTTTTTTTAAATGCTCAAAAAATACATGTTAAACAAACCCACTTGTTGCTTTTATTTTGAAGTTTTAGGAATTCAAGAAAAACAAGGGTTCTATAGATTTTTTTCATTTAAATCTACCTCTTTACTTATACCATGATTAAAACATGGTATAAGTAGAGAGGTAGATTTATATGAAAACAATCTATAGAACCTTTGTTTTTCCTTAACCCTTTCGGCCACAACGTTGCTATAAGCAACTTCGATTGTGACGTCGTTTTATTTAAAACTAACGGAATTTTTTCCTCAAAGAACACATTGCTTTGGCTAATTGTAGTCCTAAGAATGCAACAATTATGATAAAGTGCCAGTTGTATCCCGATCAACAGAACTACGATGCATTATTCAATGTGAAGTCAGGAAAATCACGGCATGTCAAAAATCGATGTGTACAGTCCAAATTATTTAAATCGTTTCTAAATCAAAATGTATGAGCTTTATGTTAAACTTTAGTTTTGATTCTTCAAAAGTAAGGTCATAGGTATACTTCTATACGATTATAACATTTATATTTACATAATTGCACAAAATAATGAGCAAATAAATTTTAGATAAAATGTACTGTATCTTCCGAAATAGGTGGGGTAGCGCCCACCAGTTTATGTTATGTCTTATTTTTGACTTATACTTTAATTCTATGTTTTTAAAATAACTACTAATGCGAGGAAAAAAGTTCGGGGCCGAAAGGGTTAATTTCTAAAACGCCAATATTAGTAAGTGCCGGTCCACACTAGAGTGATTTCATTGAAACAATTGCATTGAATTCGATTTAAGAACACCTAATTTCATGAAATTTTTTATGAAATTCACGCTAGTGTGGACCGGGACTAAACACAAAAACAACAATTAGGTTTGTTTACAATACCATTTTTGAGCATTTTATAAAAAACGCGAGTTGTGGATATGATAAAATGCTTGTTTCAATGCAAAGCTGACGAATTACTTTCATACAAATGTTCTAAAACCAAAATTTAAAAATCATTGAATTCAATTGTTTTTAAAATTGTTTGTCATATTATTCAAAGAGCACACACATACACAACAGATTGTGTATATTAGGTCTGTACGATAACTTCTCAAGTGAAAAGTACTTGCAAGTTCTCAGTAACGTCTCTCCACCAAGTTTACTCTCTCGAAGCTAAAAATTTGCAGATTGTTATCGTACAGCAATTTGTAAAAACTTGCAAGAAGTCAGGTGATTTCAAGAAGAAGAAGATGTTGGCGGAAAAGATTAAATAAAAAAATAAATAAATAATAAAATAAAAAAGTAGTCACACAAACTACAAAATAAGTTATTTTATTTACATTATCGTTTTCCATAATTTATTTAATAATTTTTCCCTTTTTTATTTCTATTTATTTTAATAACCAAGCGTTTGTTTATGTTTTTGCCAAGAAGTCCGCCACAAAACATTCGAATTTAAATCAGCTGATCAAACTTGCAAGTTCTTACAAGAAAAATTTTCCTTGCAAGAACCTGTAAACAAAACTCTCCAAAGCTCTCCAAAATTCTCTCACTATTGTCTTCAAATTCGCTCTCTTTTACTTTATAAGTTTGTTATCGAACAGCATTTTGTACAAGTTTTTACAAATTTGTACAAACTTTTGGGTTATCGTACAGACCTATTGTTTTGACTTTTTAGGAACAGTCGAAAGAAAAAAATTAAATTGACAGAAAGCTTTAGCTAACCTTTCTTATTCTAGATCGAGTCCCATAGTAAAGTATAGTACTATAAAATTGCTGTGGTGGGGAATTCGATCTAGAAACGCCTAATTTCATGCAATTTATTCATGAAATTCACGCTAGTTTGGACCGGGACTAACTAGGCGTTTACACACAGACAGTATTGGCAAGACAATAGAAAAGTTACAAACCATTTTCACCAATACATCCATACTTTTCTCTATACATATTTAAAAAATTACAAATGTATTTGGGAAAAAGGTTTGTGTTTTTGCTATTGTCTTGCCAATAATGGCATTTGTAAACGCAGGGTAAGGTTAGTTAAAGATTATTGTTAAAAGTACCTTTTATTAAAAGTATCTGAAATCCATTGAAATTTCATTTGACGTTTAAGCAGTGGAATTGACAGTTGAAATCGAGTGGATTTCGTAAATGTAAACCAAGCATTACCTCAGCTCTGTTCCTTTACGTGCAAGAATCTCCAAGTTTTACCACTTTTTACTCGAAAAGCGTTCCTTTACTTCAGACACCATACATTTCATGGGGGGCAGTTTACAACTTTTACTATCTATGCCGGTTTGGCCATTTTTAAAAGTAAAGGAACATACCACTCATTTTTGATTGTTGAATTTGTTTATTTTATCTCCATGTTGCCACTCTCCGTAACAAGTTTTCATAGAACAGTGGTAACACCGATCATTTGACACTTCATATGCTTTTTTTGCGGGTTGTTTTGCACTGCTACCGAAGATAAACAAAACAACCATGATGAATCCTTTCTAGTTTAGTTTGGCATTTTTTTTTTAATTATAGTCTATTTTTAATGAATGAAGAAGCATAAGGAATAAATGTAAAAGAGAGAACGTGTTCTTCAACTTCTTTTAATAGTGTTAATAGACGAAGACAAAGAGAATTTCTTTCATTATTTCTGGAAAATACATCAGTCTAAAATGCATTGTGAATAGATTTGTTAATTTTTAACAACACAAACAAAAGGACTTAACCAAATTGTTTTATTGGATTTTTGAGTATACTAAGAAATTTGTAATACAGATTTTTTCGCATACTCGTCTTAAAGTGAGTAACACAATACAATGTGGTAATTTTGTTTTTTAAATTATAAGAAATTAATAAATGTGGAAATTAATTTTAATTTGATTTGGGGATGTGAGAGCAAAGTGGAAATAATAATATTAATGTATAATATAAACTTAAAATATTTTCTGTAGGATGCTTGGATTCTGATAACTTGTTTTTTGTGAACATCGAAAATCCATGGATGAGTTTGTGTGTTGAGGCTTTTGTAGAAAAAAATAGCGCGGCAATGTACTGAGATTTAACAAAGAACATTTACAAGGAAATATTGATTAAAGGGCGTAAATAGGAATTAAAGGTAATATAATAAACACTTAACAAATTCTAAGGATTTAATGAAAATTTAACTTATGGTCTGTTCCAGAACTGCAATAATCTACTAATTTTTACTATTTTTTTTCGATATCATAAAGGAAAAATTGTTACCGTAGTAAAAATTTGTAGATGTTTGTCCATACTTCACGAAAAGTGAATCTTGACTTTTCATAGTAGATAGGGGCATAAATAGAATACTCTTCCACCTGGCGGAAAAATCTGGAAAAATTACCACAGGTAGATCTTGTTGTCCTGATCACAAATATATAAACTTTTCAGGGGAGAAGTCCATACTTTCTGAGATATGGGCCTCCTAAGTTCCGAAAATTCCCTTATTAAAGTAAGAAAAAATTTTAAATTAAAAAAAAATGTTGTTTTCGTGTCCTAAATTGGCTTCTGTCCATAGGAGAAAGTCTTAAATCCCTGGCCGAAGGCCGGCTACTTAGGAGAAACTTACAATTTAAAAAAAATTTCAAATTTTTTCCGTCAGGTGGTAGAGTATTCAATTTGTTCCAAAGGGCAAATTTATTGCCTTCGTCCATAAAATTATGCGGGCATTGGTTGCTTCCATTATCTTATAAAACCCGCGTTTATAGTCATCTGTGGTTGCCCCCAAATCTTATTAAACCAATCCACGTTTATTTTCATCTTTAAATGATTCCTAATATCTTTAAAATCCACGATTATCCATCTTTTTACACCGTTCAGATTATTGACCCTCTTTGGTTCCCCCCTCAAATCTAAAAAAAATTAACAATTGTTTACATCTTTGAAAACTCTAGACGGTTATTAACCACATTAGGCTCATCGCATGATCTTTAAAAAATCCACGATTATTGTCATATTTATGTCGAACTTTAAACCCATAAAAATGAAATCTTTCACATTTACTGTCATCCTTAAGTGGTGCTCCTGATATTCTTTGAAAAGTTCTGTATTACATCCATGTAAATAATCCCTCATAATTAATCCGAAATATTTTCCAAACTTGTTTGTTAATCCTTCTCCCTTCTTCTCCACTTACAGTTACAACTCATCTACAACATGGCCTTACAACTTAATTCACATATTAACCCAAATCACAACAACAATCATAACAACCAGAACATCAGTAACAATACAACAATTAATAATATAAATAAAAATGTTAGTCTTCCCTTAACAATAATACCACTTACGGAAGATGTCCTGCAACGGCAACAGGCATCGGTTACAACGGTAATAAAACAAAATACTCCCGATCTTACATTCCATTGTATGTGTTGTGAGGAATATTTTGTTAATCCATTTCATATGTATGAACATCTGAATACCAAACATGCTGATCTGCCAGTACCACAAGAAGAATCCGAAGAAGAATTGGAGGATGATGGTAAAGATTATAGTTGGGTATTTGAACCGGTGTGTGAGCTAGTGGCAGAAGATAGTGGCCAGGGCGGTGGTGGTGGCGGTCGAGAACAGCAAAAACTACCAACATTGGAAGAGAATGGAGAAGAAGAGGAAGATGATGATTCTTCTTCTTCCTCATCATCAGACTCCGATTCTGATGACGATGATTCCAGTTCCACCACATCATCTTCATCATCAAGTTCCTCATCGGATTCTAGCTCAAATTCCAATCCAACACAAGATGAAACAACAAGGGATGCTCCAGAGCTACAACAATTTAATGTAGAGGAGGAACAAACCACAATGGAGGGTATTGAAGAGGGAGCCTATGAAGAAGTTGAAGCAGAATCGCAATATTCCTCGAATTCGCAAAGTGCTTTAAATGGTGTTAATCTACAATTGTCAGATCTTAAAGAGTCTACTTCCGTATTGTTACTAAATCCTGCTGCAAATACAACAATTACCCCAGTACTACCAGCGGTGAAGAGGGGTCGTGGCCGTAGAAGTGCCGCTCAACAGGCAGCCATTGAAATGTCTTCTTTGATTAGTGGTGAGCCAAAATGTTTCCAATGCAGCCATTGTGAGGCATCATTTCCCAGTGCTGGTGACTTATCGAAACATGTGAGGTGCCACATTAGCAACAAACCTTTCCAGTGTTCTATTTGTGAGAAAACCTTTACCCACATTGGAAGTTTGAACACCCACATACGTATCCACAGTGGTGAGAAACCGTATAAATGTGACCTTTGCTCCAAAGCCTTTACCCAGTCGAGTAGTCTCATGGTCCATGTTCGCTCACATTCCATTAAAAAACCTCATCAATGTCATCTTTGTGATAAGGGCTTTGTGAACTCCACCTCACTGGCCATACATTTGAAAACCCACAGCACCGGGGAGGCTCCACTCAGTTGCAGTGAATGTGATAAGACCTTTAAACATGAGTCACAATTAAAGGAACATATGCGCATGCATAGCCTATCGTTGGTATATCAATGTTCCATATGTCGCCAAGCTTTTGCCACCTCCTCGGAGTTGGTGCAGCACATGAAATGTCACATGGGAGAAAAACCATTTACCTGTTCCATTTGTGATCGTTCATTTACCCAATCCGGAAGTCTCAACATACACATGCGTATCCATACTGGAGAAAAGCCGTTCGTTTGTAAATTTTGTAATAAATCTTTTACACAGGCCTCCAGTTTAAGTGTCCATTTGAAAATTCATTCCGGTGAGAAACCTTTCCCTTGTCATATTTGTGGTAAATCATATAGTCAAGCTGCCTATCTCAACAAACACATACAGAATCATTTCGATGCCCAGAAACAAGGAGGTGGTGGTGTGGAAATTAAATCTGAACCCAAGGAAACCTTGTTGTGTATAGTGTGTGGTGAACTCCACAAGGATTCAAATTCATTGGCGTTGCATGTAACCCAAAAACATGCTGCCCTGTTGAATAATATGCGTGAAACAGAAGTTGGAGAAATTAGCGAAGAGGAGCGTAGAAGACAAGAGGATATGTATATGCAACAAATACAGGCACTGATGTTGTTGCAGCAGCAACAACAGCACCTTATGATGAGACCAGCTGCACCTCAAGAAGTACTTAAACCTGCAAAAGAACCAATGGCCATGGGTAATGTGAATGGAGAAGAAGCGGAAAGAGAAATGCTTGGGGAAGAAACTTATGAAATTGGAGGAGAAGAAGAGGACCACTTAGGAAACCAAGGAGAATTGAGAAGGGAACATGAACAAAGAAATGGCGAATCTCTTGAAACAAATAGTATGGGCCGACAGACTCCTATTCAAGGCCAAGAAAATCACGAAGAAATGAGCTCCAATTATAACAGTGATGATGATAACCATGCTGGGGAGGAACCCCAACCAGCAAATCCATTCATTTATGAACATTTTAATGAAGAACTCAATTTCAATGGTAATAATATGGAACAGGAAATGCAGCAAGGGGAGGAGGAAGAGGACGACTATGATGAAGATGGTGACGATGCGTCCAATTATAGTGATTCTTCGAGAAGTGAGCTGGAGAATAATGAGCCGGCGGCTTCTCAAGAATACAATGGCGAAGAACAACAACAACAATACTATTACAGAGATGAACAAAGAAGTCAGGATTATTTTCAGACAAATACCAATAGCCTTAGAATGCAAAATTTATCAGAAACAGATGGTGATGAAGAGGGAGAGGAGGCATACAGTGATAATGAAGCTAATAATGGAAATCAAAATCAATTCACTTTTAATAACAATAATCATAATGGTATGTCATCTCCCATTTCTAATGGCCATAACGAGGAGGTGGGCGGAGAGGAAGAGATTGGCGATTTAGGTCAAGACATTGAAATGTCTGAATATCCATTTATTGATGATACAAAATTTGATTTTTATGATGATTATGCGGCTGAAGAAGAGGTGGAGACAGAAGAATAAAATTACAACATCGGTTTTGTAAGTTTATTTCGTAATATATATGTACTATAGCAATTTTAAATATTTTCTCAGTATTGAAAACGGTTCCATTTGTATTCCATTTTTTATGGAACTTATTTTTCTTATTAAGGCTGCTATTATATTTTATAGTTTTCCAAAACAAACAATTGTATTTTTTTCTTATTTTTAGTTGTGAAGAATTAAAAAAGTATTGTAAATTCTAAGATAGTTTTTAATAAAAGAAACATATTTTGAAATAAAAAAGTGTAATCTTTTTATAATAGAGTGACTGACTTTATAAATGCAATATTTGCCATGTGCAATTTTTACATTACGGATGGCAATTGTCGCCTGACGCCGTCAAATTCTGTCGCCATAAAGTTCATTTTCGGTCGACAACAAATTATCTGTCGCCGTGCCATTTATAAGGGAATGAAAACGAAAAATTGAAACATAACTGACATTTTCATTTATTTTAAGTGAATTTTTTTAATATTATAAATATTATACACGTTTTATAATGGCAACAATTACTACAAAACAGCAATTTGAAATGCTGACTAAAAATGGAAACTACGTTTTCTTCGCAAATGTCAATTGACATCTTCTTTATTCGCCTATTCGTTTTTCGATTTTTGACATAACAGGGGCCTAATTACGTGATTGATTCGATTGAGAATTTAAAACTTAACTCTATCGAAAACTCGACGATATTGTGTCTTGTACATTAAGCGTTTTAGGAGCCATTATTACATGTGTTCTTTTACTACCTGATGGTTTTGAAAATGCAAAATAAACTAATTTGGAGGTATTAAAAATATAATTTTCATATTGAAAGTTAATGACATGAAGCTCCTCCTTAAAATTCAATCATCACTTTTAAGTAACCCGGAACGCTATAAATCATTTCGGTATATCACAAAATATCGAGAAAACTTATAAGTCTGTGTTTAGACACAAAAATTTCTCGGGAAAGTAAATTGAGTTTTTGGGAGAGAGCGGAGAGGAAAGAGCTCCTCAATACTCTTTCCTACCCCCTATTGCCTAAAAACTGAATTTACTTTCCCGTGTGTCTAAACACGGACTAATAATGGGTGTTAATATAATAATAATAATATTAAACTAATGCTAGTTATAAAATGGATTATATGTAACCCAATGGGCACGATCTTGTTCCTTTTCACTTTTGTGAGAGGTGAACAGTGACTTGAAAACGTCACTGGCCTTTGGATCTTTAGCTACACTATAGTCCGTCTTTAAACGTTTCAATTCAGGATCTTGCATTGCTTCGGATGCTGCACCCAAACGTTTCGGGTTTGCTATGAGTTTAGATTTTACGCCATTGCATGTAGATGGTTTCCCATTGCAATTTGCTCCATTACTCGTCTTACTTGTCGATGGCAGATTATCTGAGTTCTCCTCCTTAACCATCACCTTACCTTCTGCACTATTTGTTTTTTCTTTCTTCTCCTTTTTATCCTTCTTATTGGCTTTCTTTTTAGCTGCACGCATTTCTATTTTTGCCTGCATTAATTCCATATCCTCTTCATTACCGTTTAACACTATAACATCTTCCACACCAAACGTCTGCTGACAAACAGGACATGCCCCCGCAGAACTACCTTTAATTTCCTTCAGAGCTCTCTCTGACAATACGCAGCCACAAGACCACATTCCAACAAAACGAAATTTGCCCGACATTTCCAATCCAGTCAATTTACAGATATATGGAGCATGACTGGTGTCTAACAGTCCTTCTGTTTTCTCTGTTTCAGCGTATGCAGGATTGGGAGTTAAATTCAATTGTTTTATATCTTTAAGATTTTTAATGTGCTTAGCCACATCGGGCATTGTTTCCTTTTCCAATAAACGTTCAATAACATTTTGTTTGGAGTAGAGGCGACCAAGACCACACATTACGATCGGCTCTTGCAGACGTTGCTGTGTTATGGCGCAATGTCGCCAACGAAATTCACGCTCGGAATCTTTGTCTTTCTGGAAATAAAATAAGATGAGTTACTAAAATAATTAACTATTTTCATTGTATTATATCCATTTGATGTTCACCTGTTCTGGTTTCTTCTTGAGACGAACTAACTCGTCGCGTCTTGGTATTGTTCCGCCATCACATCCCATGTTGCTTTTGTGTGAAAGTATTCAAAGATTTTTAATAATTATTAATGTTTACAACGCTAATTTTGCCGTTGTTTTTATATTTTTTCTCCCAATGTCGTCTAATCACTCTAGTTTGGACTGCAGTAAATAAATATGAGATCCACAGTTGCCAGCTCTCATCTACATGTTGAAATGTTACGGAATTAAATGAAAGCGCATGGGCGTTAGGCGGCGAACAAAAATATGGATCATAGTGAAATAATAGCCCTATTCCTTTACGTTCAAGAATCTTCAAGTTTGACAACTTTTTACTCGAAAAGCGTTCCTTTACTTCAGACACAATACAATTCATATGGGAGCAGTTTTCAACTTTTACTACTTTTGCCGGTTTTACCATTTTCAGAAGTAAAGGAACAGACCAAATAATGACTGACTTCCGTATAGTCAAGGCATATTTATATAAGGTAGAAGTGACAATCAGATGTATTCAGGCATGTCACATATTCCGATCGGAATGGTTTCAATTCCAGCTTTGTTCCTTTACTTTTTTAATGGTAAGGGTCATGGTAGAACAAATACAAGGTAAAGTTAATACTACAACAAATACAACTCGAACAACAACCACAAAGGTATTTGTTTTTGTTTATAACCCCAGCAAACCAAATGTCTGATGTCCGACACGTCTGAACAATTTCGGAAGCAAAGTCGTTCAGATTTCGTTCCGATTTCTAAACGATTTTTCGGATAGGAAATAATGCAGATTTTGTACCGATTTCGTTCCGATTTCGGAACGAATGTCGGAAAGAAATTTCCTTTCCGAATTTCCCAAGGATTTTCTTCAGATTTCGTTACGAAATCGGACCGAAATCGATCCGATGTCGCTAAGACATTTCGTTCCGAAATTATGTCAACCACTTCATACAACTTTCGTTAAGATATCGTTACGATTTCGGATCAGATATCGGACGTATCGTCCGAATTTTGTTCCGATTTCGTTACGATGTCGGTACGATTGGTTTGCTGGGACGTTACTGCCAGTTGTATTTGTAAACAAAACAAGGAAATGTCTATAAATTATTGGAATTTAAAAAACTAATAATTTTTCACATTTGGTTGAATATTTTGGAAAACATGAATAAACATTCGTTACATTTTCAATTTTTATGTTTCCGCATCATTCCACTAAATGCATAAATTCTCGCAGAAAGTAGAATTCTTGCAGAAAAGTTTGGGGTCGCTGGAAATTCATAGAAAAAGGAGAAGCTGTTTCAATGTATTGTTTTAGAAAACAAAGAAGCACATGTTTATTAGGGCTTTATTTTTTTAAATTTTAACCAAATACCTCACATATTAACAAACGTTGTATCGCCTCTACAAGCGGGGATTTACTGCGCGGCTTATCGTTCGAACTTGGAGGAGGTTACATATCATTGATATGAAGAAGTCTTTCTGGGAAATGTTTTTTTTCCGAATGATATATTTTTTTCTCAAAAAATATATGTCCCTAATGTACATCGAAATAGAAATAAATGTATAAAATGTCATATGAAATTTGACACTAACGTTACAACCCAGTTCAGTCAGCTGTGTATTGCTGCTACCTTTTCTTATTCTACCATGGGTAAGGGTGGTAAAAGAGAAAAGTGTCAAAAGTAAAGGAACGAAAAAATGGTAGATCTGGCAGCAATGTCAAAAAGAAACATAAAAAATCCATTTTCGTCTTTTATTTCACAGTTTTTAATTTAGTTTTGTCAGCGTTCGACTTTTTCTGCTGTTTTTCGTCCATTTTCTTTTTCATTGTGAAATAATCGTCAAACAAAAGTCGAAAAATCAGTTCTGCCATTTTTTACCTGCAGAAATTTTTCTGGTAGCCTGTGGTAGAAGAGAAAGTCATTTTCGATTTCTCTGCACTCTCACTCTCTTAAAAATTGCTTCCAGTTTTACCACTTTTCGGGGTTAAGGAACGCTTTGCAGGTTAGAAATGGTAACAAATGGTAAAAATGGTAACATCAGGTAAGTAAAGGAACACAGCTAATGTCCATTAGGACATTTGCGAATTTTTTCAATAAAATGATAAAAAAATATGAAATTAAATGTTGTTTTTTTTTTTTAATAAAAGTTTTATTATAAAACAATATTTTTATTTGCTCTGTTCCAGAACCTGCAAGAAGCTACTATTTTTTACTACGATAACATATTTTCCTTTATGTTATCGGAAAAAAATGTAAAAATTAGTAGATTCTTGCAGTACTGGAACAGACCATTTATTTGTAAGTGCTTTTGGAGTGTTTTAATGTGGAATCAATTCCACTTTCGATCGGAATTGGTTCCTTGCGTATAGTCAGATTCTTTGTAGGTCCATATTTACATTAGGCAATTTTCCTTGCGGCAATTGTCAGTTTGTCGGTGACAGAGGGTGTTGAGAGGCAAAGGGTTATCATATGCCTCACCTCTCTCTCCTTCAAATTGAAAATTGCCGCAAGAAAATTGCCTAATGTAAATAGGGACTAACTTTTTAAACTTCGTCAAAATATTTCAGTTGTGCTATGTTGACATTTACGAAATCCACTCGATTTCATCTGTCAAATCCATAGGCTAAACGTCAAATGAAATCCAATGGATTTCAGATGACATTCATTTGACGTTTGAGCTATGGAATTGACAGATGAAATCAAGTGGATTTCGTAAATGTAAACTTAGTCCCGGTCCACACTAGCGTGAATTTCATTAAAAAATTTCATGAAATTAGGTGTTCTTAAATCGAATTCCCCACTACAGCAATTTTATGATTTTACTCCACTATGGACGTCGATCTAGAGACGCATAATTTCATATCAAAATTTCATTGAAATTACTGTAGTGTGGCCCGGGACTTAGCATTGGTCCCAGTCCACACTAGATAGATTTCAATGAAATAATTTAATGAAATTAGGTGTTCTTAAATCGAATTCCTCACTACAGCAATTTTATGATTTTACTCTACTATGGAGGTCGATGTAGAGACGCATAATTTCATGCAATTTTTTCAATGAAATCACTCTAGTGTGGACCGGGACTTACAGAAATTTTTGAAATTGTTTCATTGAAACCACTCTAGTCTGGACAAGGACTAATCAATTGCTTTTCATGTAACACCGTAATACCCCGGTTACACTTAACCGGATTTAAACCCAGTGTGTTTGGGTTTCAAATGTCAATTCCATAGCACAAATGTCAAATAAATCCTCATAAAGTGGGTTAACCTGGCAAAAAGCTCTAGTGTCTAACTGTACAAAACACCATGGAACAGGGGCTGGATTCTTGTTCTATGAAAATTTGAAATGAAAAATGTTTTCTTTATAAAATTTTTCATTTGACAATTATTTCCTTTATAAAAGTTTTAATTTCACATTTTCATAGAACAAGAATTAAGCCCCTGGGCACATGGTATAAGTAAAGAGGTAGATTTAAATGAAAAAATCTATAGAACCCTTGTTTTTCCTGAATTCATAAAACTTCAAAATTTTAAAACAAAAAGGCAACAAGTGGGTTTGTTTACAAAATACCAATTTTGAGCATTTTATAAAAAACGTGAAAAATGAATGAAGGGACTAGGTTTCTCCACATAATCGAGTTGTGGATATGGCAAAATGTTTGTTGCAATAATAAGCTGAAGGATTTCTTTCATATAAATGTTCTAAAAACAATTTTGAAAATCATTGAATTCGATTGTTTTTAAAATTGTTGGCATATTATTCAAACATCACACACACATACAAAGATTGTGTATATTGTTTTGACGTTTTAGGAACAGTCAAAAGAAAAAAAATTAAATTGACAGGAAGCTTTAGCTAACCTTTATTATTAAACCATGCCTGGGCACAATTATTTTATTTTATTTTTATTTATTAATCAACTTTACAATAATTCAAGCCATCAGGCCAATTAAAATGAATTACATAATATTACATATTTGTATGTTATCACTACTCAGTGTGCATATGAAATAATCCTATTTAGTTATTTAAATTGAATCCTTACATGTAAAACAAAGCCTTATGGCCAATAAATGTAATACATTATACAAAGCGCAGATATGTCACTACTCCGAATTAAAGACAAATAAAAACTAGCTCGATTAATCCAATTAATTAATTAAAAAACTTGTTGTGTTTCCTTATTACTTCATTTTCATAACTACAATCTTTTGATTATATGTAAGCGTAAACAAAATCACCTGTTGTAAACAAATAGTTCCTTTAGGTGAATATGAACTAACATTTTGGGAGGAGCACAATCATCATTCCATGTAAACAATACAAAAAATGCCGGAACATTTATATTGGTCATTCCCTGACGATATCCCAGAAGAGTTCCAGTATGTACTGTAACCACTTTAAGTTTTAATTCCTATTAACTTTGTTTGAAATGTCATTTAGCAAAATTCTCTTCCAAGATGACAAAAAAGTCGTGGTTGTGGGTGTTATCGGTAAGTCAGCCTTTCCAGACTGTAATAAAATGGCTGCATTAGATGTATTGGGTTGCCATCCAAGTATCCTCAAACATGAACCACAGGAGGTAAGGAATATAATATTAGTTAGATATTTGTAGTTTATTCATTTGTTGGTGCTATCTTCTAGGGTCAAATTCAGTTCTACTTCAACCCTTTGGAATCTATTTTATATTTGCATTTTGAAACCTCTTTTGATTCAGCGTGTATGCAACAAATGTTGCTGGATGATTTGGAAAAGCAAAAGTTTGAAGATTTCCTAACTTTCAATCAAAAGGTTCGTAGCCGTTTTGCTCGCATGTTTTTATTTGCCACACAAGTTTGCCATTTAATTGTGTTCGTGGAGTTGAGTGTTACATTTGATGCCTCGCTATTGGGGATCTTTAAGGCATTGAAAATTATAAGGTAGGTTTTGTATTAATTTGTGAAGTTTATTCTTAATATTTTTTATTATTAAGTTTTGTAATTTGGTTCTTATTCTTTTAAGGGACCGCCATGTATTAAAATTCTTTCCGAAATTACTAAAAAATTCCAATACTGGTTACATTTTGGGTAAACCAGCACGTCTATGTTCGCCGCGTGTAATATTCTTGTTTGAAAATTTGCCCGATGGTCATGGTATGTGTGAACTAGTTACTATCTTCCCAGATAGCATTTAGAAGACTGTTTTTTCAAAAATCACATTGAGGAGTCTTTTTTGAGTCCTTTTGGTGATCAAAAATTGATTAAGTCGCTTGTGTGATCAGAAAGGGACTCGAAAGTGACTCCCTGTAATGATTAAAAAGAGTTCAATTTAAAATACAACAACAAATGTGTAGCAATCACAAATAAATCATTGAGGTGTTTAAAATGTGACAATTTTTTGTTATTTATTGTCACATTTTGATCATCTGGAAGATTGAAAAATGCTTAATCAAAAAAGGGTCATACAGGTGTTTGAAAAGTGATTATAATTATGTATACTCTGATCATATTTTGAACAGTTAGGTGATTAAAAACTGATTGCTTTGTTTTATTTTTATTTGGTTGTAAATAAAAAAATAAAATTCTCATATACACTTTCTACAAAATTTTGATATAAATGTAACGTATAATATTAAAGGTACAGACAAACACAACACAACAGGTTTTGCCAAGCAAAAAAAAGGATAATTAAAAGACATAACAAAGCAGAAAAGACTATAAAACAAAGGAAAGAAACAAAGAAGAATAAAAAGAAAATTTTTTTAATTTATTTCGTCTAACAAAAAGACTCATAAATGATTATAAACATGACTCTAAAAAGACTCGAAAAAGGGTCCGAAATTAACCAACAAAACACCAATAAATGATTGAAATACGACTCGAAAAAGACTCATTTGTGATTTGTTTAGGAGAGTCGCCTGAGGTTATGTTTTACTACCGACAAAGGAGTCATTTATGATCAGAAAATGAGCTCATATTCTAGCTTTTTAATCGTGCAGTCGGATCAAAAAAGACTCGAATTTGATTAAAATTTTCAAAAAATGCTGATTGGGTTGTAGAATAATGAATTTAAATTTTAATTTCTTCCAGAAAAAACAAAGGATGCAATTTCAAAATTTGAATTCGATGTTGAGGATAACATTTACAAAATGCTACGTAATGAATTTATTGTAGTTAACAATAGCAATAATTCCTTATTTTCAATACCTGTTAATCTACGTTTTGTCTATTACAATTTGAACGAGAAGCTACGTGAAGATCCTCTATTGAAATCGGTGAATTTGCTGCAAGACTTATTACACAAACCGAATTTTACACAGGATGATGATGAGCTGGAGGATTTACTGCCTTATAAGGTACGATGTTAGTTCAATTAAATAGTAAATTTTACTTTAAATTATTTTTATTTCAGGGTTTTGGAAAACCATTGTCTTTCTCCAATCTTTCCATCAAATCCGAATCATCTGAGGATTTGTATGTTAAAAATCGCAAATTTATGGATTTACTTAAGGATCATGTAGAGCAAGCATTTAAAACAGGCTTCAATGATAATCTAATTAAATTTAAAGGGAAACATTATTTTGTGGTATGAAAAGAAATTCTAAATTTTAGTTTACATGTATTGATATTTTTCAATTCCAGCTTCTTAACTTTAAATCATGGTATGAAATTTTCAAAATGCTACATAAACTTTTCATTGAAAATCCCGACAATCCTGAGTTTGAAGCTAATGATCCAGATTATGTACGTTTTCTAAAACATTTCGCTTTATCAAAATGTTTAATTATTTTTATTTTCAGAAATCGTATTTAGAAAATTTTGATAAAATTCTGAACTATGATAGTGAGTAAGTAGCCTACGACAACAAGTAAAATACGAGTTAATTAATCGGTACCGGTATCCTTTCACACTTTCTATAAGATTTCCGTAGCATGTTCTAGGCACACACGCCAGTAAAAATCCTCTTGGTTTTGTACAAAAAGATATTTGGGTCTTCAATAAGAAGTCCTTCTGTTCGTTTGTAATAAGGCCTTCAGATTTACTATATGTAAATCCACTGGTCCTCTATAGAGATACCTGTTGTGGTCGATAATATACCGACATAATATATTCCACTAAGAAAACTTTCAGGCCTTCTAAAAGTTCTGTTTTTAAGAAGAATTTCATAAGAAAACCTTCCCTACTGTAGAAGGGATCAAAGTTTGATCTCCGTATTTTAAATTGAGGGGCTTGTTATTTTCCTTCTGGTATTTTATTATAAGATGTACTTCTTCTCTTTCTCTCCGTCGTCTATAAAAAAACATCTGGTTTCCTACGGAATATCTTCGGGTCTTCTAAAATAAGTATGTACTTCTTGTATTTCTATAAGAAAACTTTTGTCTGTTTAGTTTCTACTTACAATCATAAGAAGCACTTCTTCTACATAAAGTACCACTGGTCTTACCCAAGGAACCATCTTGTTTTCTAAGAATATGTATGTCGCTTCTAAAATTACCTACTGACCTTTCTTGTAGATTTTTTAAAGCCTGCTGTGATATTGGACTTCAAAAAGCCTTTGCGATGTACAATAATCCTACATTAACCTACTACAGTGCAGCTGTGCACAAAAAATTGGTAAGTTGCTTTAAGAGAACACTTTCGTCTTTAAAATGTTATATCATTTTTTTAATTCCAGGTTGAAGAAGCAGTTGCCCTCTACATGAAATATGCCCGTGGCACTGATAAAGCCACCAACGAAGCCAAGTTGCGTGAAATGTGTGAAGCCTGCTGGAGGGGTGGTAAAGAACAATGTGAATATCCCAGCTTGAGGGGTAATCCATGTGCACGACCTAAACACAATGCCAAAGATCCCACCGAACATTCAAGTGGTTTGATATTTATATCGGCATGTAATTGTGGTAAACTGCAGGGCAGACGAGAAGATCCCTATAGCACAAGGCATGCCAATTATGAATTTTATGAATATATGGCCAGCAATTGTAATTTGTGTGCCAAAGTGAAACGTATCAATTTTGCTGTGTTTGAACCTTCTATAAACGACTATCGAGCTGCTGAATTTGAGCGGGGGTTTCCCAAACTACCCATGCGTAAAAATCAAGATATGGATGAACATTCAATACACGGCTATTCAGAAGATGAAGAACAATTTCCCATAAACAATTCTCAACCCTTGGCTGCCTCACAACGTACCCTAACGAATTTAAGTCTCTCCACTTCAATTGATAACATGAATAAAATCGATAAAGATCAGGATCGAGAAGATGATGACGATGACGAAGAAAATAGTTCAGATGAATCGGTAAATGAACTTATTTTGAAGGTTAAGGAAACGGATGCCATTAGCGAGGAAACCACAGATCGTACAATTTATCGACAACCCTCAACGACTGAATATTTACCAGGTATGATGCATACACAGAGTCCCGCAGGACTATTGCCACAATTTCCCAGCTGGTCGCTGTGTTGTGTTGGTGCCAGTTCGGTTTACAGCCATAATCATGGACTTCAAGAACATTTCCAGTCAGGATTCTTATCGGGTTCTAATTTCCTTCTACCCTGGGATGTTCAGGTGCGTTTGGAACATTCAGCCCAGTGGGCATATGAAAAGACACGCTATCGCAAAATGGGTGAAGTTTTTGTTTTGAAAATTTTCGTTGGTTTTGAATATGAATGTCCGAGGGGACATCGTTTTATGATGTCGGCACCGGATAAGATTTTAAGGGGTGGTTCAGGTGAGTAAGAATGAAATAAAAGTTTACCCTTGTTACTTGAACTGTGTTCCTCCGTAGGCATTTTACGTGACAGCGGCAGCAAGGTGGTATATAACAACATGCCACTGTATTTCCCCTGTCCTTGTCGTACCAAAAAATTCGATGTTGCCCAGCTGATGCGTATACATGTGGTCACCCCAAAAGCTCCGGTAAATGTTTCATTGGATCCCAAAGTTCGCACCGGTGATGGAGATTATGTTTTTGTTTTGGGTTGTGAACCTAAATTGACACAAAGTGCTTATTGGATGTTACGTCTGCCCTATATATATGAGGGAGATGATGGTCCAATTCCCACCCCGACTGAAATTACAGCTGCCAATGCTTTGAACTATGGCTGTCTAATGGCCGGTATGTTTGGTGTAAGTGAAGTTGAGGCTGATGAATAAAATGTTTTAAAGTTTGAGAAATAAAATAAATAGTACCAACATAATGCTTGCTTGGATTAGAAGGAAAACATATTGATGATACTATAAGAAACACATTTAAGAATCAAGTTTTTTTTTTTTCGTGGGAGACCTGAAGGTCTTTCCATAGAAGATCGGAAGTTCTTTACATAGAAGACCTGATGGTCTTCCCATAGAATATAAGAATATAGAGGATCAGAAATGCCCCTAGAATACCGGAAAGTCTTCTTGTAGGAAGGACTTTACTAGAGTCGATCGGTCTGTACAATATCCAGCCCAATCATAAACATCATCTCACCGTGAGTTTTCTCACTCTCGCCTCCTCCCTTATTATAAACATCATAAGGGAGAACAAAACTCACGTTCGTGAGAAAAGTAGCTATCATAAATGTCAAAAAAGTGAGAATGTGAGGCAATTTTCTCTCACTACAGAATTCAAGGTGAGTTGAACAAAAAAATGTAAATATGGAAATTTTTTATAGAAAAAAATCGACGAAAACGAATTTTTTTCTTTGTAATGATAATTAATTGCATTTATTTGTGTTTTACGTTGAAAGTAACAAATAAAAAACAATTAGAAATTCTTTTGGTAACTGTACATATTCATCCGTGTTTTAATGAACAAGGCGTAATTTGGAGGCGGAGTTGAAGTTGGCCAATATTTTTCAGATATGGGAAGCGGTTCAGAATCATAGGATGGCAACAAGAATGGGAGAGGACCCAATCAGGAGCAACCCCTTTCTGCAATTGTTGTTCTTCAATAGAACAATGTGCATATTAATGTACATATGCATGTAGGTACTTACAAACTTTGCGGCAACTCGAGTGACATATCGTAAGTGCCTTTGAATTGTTCTTTGTTCGCTAAGGTTCCCAGCAAAATATTCGATGCCAAAGATGCTATTTAAGCATGAGTGCAAGTGAAATGTCACCTTTTTACCACCTTCGCCCATTCTTTTTACAAGACCGTTACCCACCAAAAGATCCAAATCATTTTGGATGGCATCAAGAAGGGTCAAAATATGAAGGATTAAATTCATAAAAATATTATAAATAAAAACATAACAAAAAGAAAGATAACATTATGAAATTAGTTTAAATGTTGAAGAAAGGGATTTAATTGAATTGTACTTAGCATTCATAAAATTGGTCCTAATGCTGGTGAAAAGATCGGATGTTTCCGTATTGTATTTATTTACAATTCTTGAAATTCCTTCAAATGCTGAAGATGGGATCATTCACAACTTTATTTGAACTAATACAAAAGATCCAGTGAGATATTGGCATCGCATGGAACAACTTCCACAAAATTTTGCTTGATTTTCTTTGTACTCCTCAGCGTTTGTCGTTTCGGCCATCATCCAATATGCAATATTAAACATTTTCATTTCTTTTTGCCATTTAATGACCTTTAAACGATGTTTGATCACTTTTTGCAAATTGCAGAAATTCTTCGGGCGTAAATAAACAATTTTTACATATATATTTGTCAAAACAAAAAAACAGCTGTTACAGATGCTGCCACATGTCAAACATTTAGTAATTTTTTATCAATTACCAGGTATTTTTAAAGTGGATTGTTGTTAAAAAGCATTTTTTGTTTTAGAAATATTAATTTAATTTAAAATATAGTAGTGTTTTATAAAAAATTACGATTATTTAGATATTGCAAAATCATTTGTAAATAAAATAACGATATGGCAACACAAATTATATTGTCAAGGGTTCACAAAATGCGGTACTATTTTCAATTTTCCAACTTGTGAACCCTTCCTCACTTTTTTCGCTCCTCCCTTGTCATTTGTGATAGGTCGAGACGTGAGAAGTGAGCTGCAACTCACTCGTGAGAAGCTCCCTACGTGAGTATTCATGATTGCTATGATCAAAAATTTTAAAAGACCATTCCAACTTCAAGCAACAAACAAAATCTTCTCGTACTTCAAGTATTTCTACATTATCTGTATTTATATTCAAATAGTATATTTGTTATGCTACTAAACAAACGTGTATGTATATAATGGTATAGTCTATCGAAATAAGGATATGCATTTTAAGCACTCCTCATTTCCTTACATTTGTGTTACTGATTTGTCTTTACGATTTTGGTAAAAGAATGGTACATAATTATCCATTCACAAAAAGGTATCTTAGAATCTTTCTCTATATTCAGGAAAACTCGGCAAAACTCGTACATTTAATTTTATATTCCTCCTGGTCCTCAGCTCCGCAGGTGCTTTTCTTAGGCGACTAGTTGTTATTTTTGTTGCATTTAAACATTCTCTGGTATGGAGGATTCTTCACAGCGATTCTTATTCTTTAACAAATATGAGGCAAGGAAGCTTATTGGATCTGGTGGCCGCTCTCTTGCTAGAGTTTGCAAACCATGCAGCAAAATCGGCGCTACAGTTTGATCTAAATATTGTCTTGTGGGTAAGGAGTTTAAATCGGGTCTGGGTTTCTTTTGCTGGGCATTATTACCGACGGAGGAATTGGTATTATTAGAATTTGTTTGGTTATTTGTTGCATTGTTTGCGTTTAATTGTGGTTCAGCAGGCGGTACATTCTGATTACCAGCGTCTTTTTCCATGGTGATGGTGTTTTAGAACTACGGAAATATCGGAAATATAAAATAAAATGTCAAATGTCAGACTTAAGACTTTGTATATTTGATAACTTACTATTTAACTGACGGTTTGTTGTCTTTTCCAAGGGGGTTTCCGGTTAAAATTTCTCAAAATTGTTAAAAATATAAATATTTTAATTTTCTATCGGAAAGGTTCTCAATCAATAGATGACATTTGATGAAGCTATTGTTATTGTGAATTATTTATTTTTTATGATTAGTCAAGTATTTACGAACGTACAGTATACGTAAAAGTAAGTACGAAAGAGGAAAGAACAAAAATATATCTTCTCTTCAAAAACTCATTTTCCTCTCACAAAATAGATTTTGGAACAAGTGTCGTTTAAGGGCAGCTTCCAGATCGGTCCGAAATTTTTACCATATGTAGCCCTTGGTACCCTGAACACAACGATATATATATAGTTTTCCGGGGGGAAGTCCATACTTCCCGATATATGGGTCTTGTCATTTCGGAAATTTCGTAATTTACCCCCATTAGGTTGTTTATGGGCACCTCTCGGATCGGCCTGCAATGTTTACCATAGGTAGCCCTTGGGACCCTAAACACAGCGATATATAGTTTTCCGGGGGGAAGCCCATACTTCCAGAGATATGGGTCTTGACTTTTAACACCATTATTTTTAAAACCTATGCAATATGGGACACGTTTTAAAGCTAATATGCTGTTTATATTAGAGCTTTTTGCAGGGTTAACCTTCTTTATGAAGATTTATTTGAAATATAATGGCTACTTTACAAGATATGTTTTTTACATATGAGTTGTCACTTTGCATATACATTTTGTATTGGAGAAGTGACAACTCATATGTAAAAAACATACCGTGTAAAGTACCCATAAGCAATGGAATTGACATTTAAAACCCAGTCGGTTTGTTAAATCCGGTTATATATAAACGTGGTATAACGAAGAGTTGTATCTAATAATAATAATTTTTTCTAAATTGTAATAGTTCTTACGTAGCCGGACAAAAGTGGCTTACGCGATCAAAACTTTCTTTTAAATTGAAAGAGTTCTTAAGTAGCCAGTGGGCTATGCGATCAAAACTTTCTTTTAAATTGAAAGTGTTCTTAAGTAGCAGGCCTTCGGCCGGGGATTTAAGGTGTCGATTATGCATTGCCACTAAACTTGAGTTGCGTTGTCAATTGTCAGCACAACTGAGATGAAATATTGTATTATTAGCTGTGTTCCTTTACCAAAGACATAAAGTAATAAAGACCTGACAAAATGCATGCAACAAAAAAATGTTTACGAAACTTTGTATAGAAACATTACCCTTAACAGGTTGCAGCATGGTACAATAATACAGGTAAAAGCAAGTCCCAGCTGATTAGATTGACACGTAATACTAGTGTCAAAAACAATATGAAGTTTAATACATGTTGTTCTTTTCGTTAATTGTCAATTAGTATTTATGTTTTTTACTGGCTGATAAACAAACATAAAACACATATTTTTGAAGTTATAGACTTCACGGCTAACTTCGAATAAATAGATCAGCAAATGGTGTAAGAGAACAAAAGGCCGTTTAAAATGGTGTGCCAGGAATTTGCGGATACAGGTAAGTGCTATATTTATTCATGGTAAAGTGGGTATTTATGAATGTAAAAATATCTCATTGCAGACAAGGATCTGATTGAAAACATTATGAATGGAATCTCAATATATTGGATGCACTGTGAATTATACGGAATAAGATAAGTTCAGAGTATGGTTAGCCTTTTATTACGGAACCTCAGCCGTGTTAATTTGGCTAACTATGGCGAAGCAGATTTGTTCTAAATATCCCTAGCAGGGAGGTATCAAACAGCAGTTTTTGGTATTTGCATGTCAAATGGCATTATAAGAGATTTCGTTGGACCATATTTTGTATCGGAAGACAACATGGGATTTGCGAGACCTACCCGTTATTTACGTTTAAGTCCCAATAATGTTGAGGGATGATCTTTAATGTGGGACGAAGCAGTATCTAAAGCTTCCGTGTTTTATGGCACACGAATGCACAATCTCTTCTGTGACAATTGCCATTCGCATGTAGCGACTGCATAAAATTGTATGCGCTACAAAGATTCCAGTTGTAAAGTTCCATGGTAATGTTGGCCGCATGGATATTCTTCTGTGGCAGATATGTTAGTGTTGTGGGCTTCATCAAAACGTGGTTGCCCTTTCTTATTGTTGTACGCTATTGGGAGTGTATTTTTAATATTTGTTATATTGAGAGAGCATACAAATGACAGACTTCCTAATGCATTTTTAGATCGGAGTTTGGCTGCTTCTTGTATTATAAACATAATTTTTTTTATTTTGAATGTTTTAATAGATGTTTACGCGAATTTTCCTAATATTAAGTTTCACTATTAGTCAATGTATATAATAGTTAATTTGAATAAAATGCATAAACATAAATTTGATTATTGATTAAATTGTAATCGATATTTGAGTCCATCTATAAATGATATTTTTAACGGTAAAAATGTATAATTAGCAATGCGTTTTAAACTTCTTTTGCGACTGCATCTTGTTAATAGAACTGCAACATTTATTCAGACTCAATTTATACTGTTTCATGGCTGCAATAGCAATTTTAGTCTGATGTTCACGTTAAATGCGTATAATAAAAAGGTGATACCTTACAACATTGTCAATAATGCACAAATTCTGGTTTGAAAACATATGTATTTAGCAATGTATACTTTAATAAAAATTGAAACGTGTACGTTGCTCTTTCCAATTGAGTCGGAATATTTTCAAATATAACTTAAGGTCCCACATATGTATGCTTCGTCCGATCTCATATTTAGCTGCGATGTCGTCATAAGAGATTTCCGAAATGTTTAATTTAGACGGTGTACTCCATTTGTTTCTTTGCCAACCAAACTCATCTCATAGCGGAAATCTTTGTCTTTCAATTCATAATGGACCTGATAGATGCTATAGTTAGAAAAAGATTAATTTTAAGCATTTGTTATAATGCAAACAATTTCCACTCACATTCTGCCAGAATTCTGTACCAAATCGGTGGTGGACATTTCAGTATAATTAAATTTCTCAAAATCTGTCTTAGCTTGTTGTTTTGCTACTGGCACATGCTAAGGAAGAGGTATCAGAACAGCAGTCTCATCTCAGGTGTTGCTGTGGTTGGCATCACGAAAGCAATCCTATGTGGTTGTTGTTTTTAGCTACACAAAACGTCAAGCAATGGATTAAACAGACCATAACCCACGTTCAGAAAATCTAAACTTACTATAATGCACGTTGAAACTCTCCTTTCGTTACCACTTTTTACCCTTAGGGATGAAAATAGTGAACCAAGTTTGCATCTAGGAACTTCAGCCAACAATTTTTGGTATAATCTGAAATAAACTATGAATTATTTTATTCTGGATATTTAGATGCATTAATACTTACTACTGTCAACATTTTTACGGAACATACCAAGCAGAAACATTATTGATTGATTTAAATTTAATTAGTTTTTATTCATTTTTTTAATTTACAATTATGAAACTTCAAAACATATGTATGTATTTATATTTCATATTTTGTTTACATTTTTGAAAAATTAGATTGACACTAGTATTACGTACAACAACAAATTTCTATGTGGTTGTTGTATCGATTGTTGTACAACAACACTTGCTTTTACCTGTAATAATTGTACCATGAGGTTGCAGTTAATTCAAAATCGCAACCAAGGAGCAGTGATGCCAGATTTGCCGATTTATCGGCATTTTGCCGATTTTAGTCCAAAAAAAATAGAAATGCCGATTTGCCGATTTTTACCCCTAAAATGCCGATTTTTAGTTAAGGCAACTTGTTCACATAAAATTTCCGTTTTGTATGAAAATTGTGGCTGCTAGCACTAATTTGGTACAATAACAAAGACAACTATATCGTCAAGAGTAGTTTGGTTAATAATAATAAAATTTTTTAACACATTCTAAAAACGGTTTGAATTTTCTTGATTACCAAAACGTGTACTTCAGTATATTCATCAAGGAAATTGTTAAAAAAAAAAACGAAATTGTCGAGAAGTGGGTTAGTGGAAATAATTAAAAACTGCACAAACTTTTACATTGAACTTCGTGAACAGATTTTGAAGCGGTTTAATTTTGAAAATAAATTTAAGTGCCTAGCTTCAATAAATCAAAGTTTTATAATAAATGGCACAGAAGATTCATTTTTCGACATTATAAAGGAATACGAATGTGAACGAAAAGCAAGAATAACGCGAACTTTCACGTTTAAATTTCAGAAATTTGTTTAAAGATAAAAACGTAGAGTTCCTAGAATTTTGGAAAACAGTGTGTGAATTAATATGTGCAAATTCTGAACCATTATTTCCTATTTTGTCCAAATTTATTAAAGTTGTTGGCGTTTTTTATTGTTGGACTGCAGAATTTTACATCTTTGTGTTTATTTCAGCTTTAGTCCATATTTTGTTGTATTCAAGTATTTGAATAACAACAAAATGTTTTACAGTGGATATGAAATTGATTAGTTGCGGGCGGAGGGTCGGGAATACTATAGTTTCAGTTGTCACCAAACAACTTCATCAGTTCCCTTTTCCGCCGACTCTGTATCGATAAACAGGTCAATAAGCCCATCCAGCAAATTAAACAAAATGAGAAATTTGCTATATGGCCCTAAAACTGATTACCCTACAATTTGAGTCGAACTAAAGAATTTTATATCCACCACTGTTTTTATGTCGTCTTTGGTTTGCAAAGAATACGAACATAGGAGTGTTGCTTCAATAAGCGGGGGTAAAACAACGAGAAAGTTGTTGTTTTTGCATTACGCATTGATCAACAAGGCCGTGCTGATGCCTATTATTGTTGTTGGCGTTTTTTATTGTTGGACTGAAAGGGAACTGATGAAGTTGTTTGGTGACAACTGAAACTATAGTATTCCCGACCCTCCGCCCGCAACTAATCAATTTCATATCCACTGTAAAACATTTTGTTGTTATTCAAATACTTGAATACAACAAAATATGGACTAAAGCTGAAATAAACACAAAGATGCAAATTTATTAAACATATTTTAGTCTTGCCACATTCTTCAGCAAATGTGGAAATAGTTTTTAGCCAAGTGAATTTAAATAAAAACAAGTGTCGAAATCGATTAGCTAGGGAATCGATGGAAGGAATTATCTTTACTAAAGACTTCTTAAAATTAAATAAGTCCAACTGTTATGATGTTGTCATTAAAAATTATTTGTTACGAAACTTTAATTCAAATATTTATGAATGAAATTGAATTTAATTGTAAACCAAAATTTCAAAATTGCAATACACAAACGATCACCTTATTAGTTAACCTTTTAAGATAATATTTGTATAAGTTTTGTTTAGCTAAATATATACTTCATATGTATATGGTAAAACCATTTATATTCATACATATTTTAAATTGTTGCCTTGTTTTATGAATTGTTAATTGATTTGTTGTACTTAAAATGTTATTTTTTAAACTTATGCTTATTAAATAAAGCGATAATTTGAACTGAAATAAATGTTTTTTAATTTGCCGATTTTTTGCCGATTTTGAAAATTTTTTGCCGATTTTGCCGATTTTGGCACCCGAAAAGTGCCGATTTTCGACCAAACTTATCTGGCATCCCTGCCAAGGAGGCACATTTCATGTAATGGTATCAGAAACGAAATTTATGAATTCAAGGATCTATTCAAGAATAATTCCATGTCAATTGGATCGGTAAATTCGGTTAAATACGTAAAAATGTATAAAAGAAAAAAATGTTATATCACCATATCGTAACATAACATTATGTTAAATTCAAAAGCCATTCACTGAAGAATGATAGCAAAAGAAATGTCTTATCTTGTTGTATTTATGTCTTTGCCTTTACTTACCTGATACCCCGGTTACACTATTGAAGATTAACCCACTGGGTTTAATAGATCCAGTGGGTTAATCTTTGCTGGTTACACTTAGCTTTTCGAGGATATAAACTGTCAGCTGATGTTTGTTTACGTATACATACAAAATAACTAATAAAGTCGTGTTTAACACTTTTACAATTTCTCGCTTGAGATATCGTCCCCTCTTTGCTCATATTGGTATATTTTACACACAGGGATACATTTTTGTATCAAGGTATCAAGCGTACTTTTTGTTAAGAAAGTGTCTAATGTAAAAAAATAAATAATTTTATGATTTTCAAATAACTTTAGATTTGTTAACTCCATAAAATCTCATGCGATCAATCGTAAACGTGTAAAACACGACAAACTCTGCTGCAAAAACAGTTGCAGCTTTTGGTACTTTTTGAGTAGAGTTGGATTTTTTTGCACAAATACCGAATACATCACTGTATTTTTGGTGGATTTATGCCGGATTTAAAATAAACTCAGTCGTGAGAGGATTTAATTTTTGTATGGCAAATCTGGTCAGATTTGACCAGATTAAGCAATAAATCCTCATAAAGTGGGTTAACCCGGCAAAAAAAACTGTAGTGTAACCGCACTATGAGGTTACCATTGTTACCATTTTTAACCTGCAAAGCGTTCCTTAACCTCGAAAAGTGGCAAAACTGGAAGGAATTTTTAAGAGAGGAGAGAGACCGAAAATGGCTTTCTCTTCTACCACAGGCTACCAGACAAATTTCAGCAGGTAAAACATGGCGAACTGATTTTTCGACTTTTGTTTGACGATTATTTCACAATGAAGAAGAAAATGGACGAAAAACAGAAGAAAAAGTCGAACGCTGACAAAACTAAATTAAAAACTGTGAAATAAAAGACGAAAATTGATTTTTTTATGTTTCTTTTCGACATTGCTGCCAGATCTACCATTTTTTCGTTCCTTTACTTTTCTGGTAAAAATGTTCATGAGAGAGCAAGTTTGAGCAATTTTGACACTTTTCTCTTTTACCACTCTTACCATTAAAAAAGTAAAGGAACAAAGCTATTGATGTCAACATAACTAGGTTGTCGATAAACTTCTTATCGATCATTGTTTTTTCAAACTTGGGAACTCTATATTAAATCCAAAAGGCACAATTCGCCAAAAAAATATTTTAAAATGATAAGTTCAGTGGAATTATTTTTTGATGATGAAGAAAATGTACAGGACATGACATCTATTAGAAGAAATTTGATGGAAAAGTCGAATACATTGGAACTGCCATCTACACTGTAAAGGCCTGCGTACAGAAGCTGCCTTGCCTTCCTGCTTCATTTCTGACATTATAAAAATAAAAGAATAAAGAAGGCCGAGGAAATTTCGAACTGGGTTGCCCATTCCTTTTTTATTCTTTTATCATAAGCAAGCAAGGTAAGCAGGCAAGGCAGCTTATGTACTCACCCCTTAAGTTGAAGCTCATGTTGGAATGATCAGTAAATTATTTTATGTTTAAGGCGTATTTTCGATTGCCAAAGGATGCCGTAGTTTACATTATGGAAACGTTAAAGGATGTCTTCAAAGTAAGTTACAGATCAACAGCAATACCTCCACTTTTAAAAGTGTGCGCTGAGTTGAGATTTTTTGTGGAGGGAAGTTTCCAAAAGTCCCATGGCAATGATTACAACAATTGCATGGCTCAATCTACATTGCCGAACGTATTGAAGGAAGTTGTCCACTTGATAGAGGAAGGAAAAAAGACAAAACAAGAATCATTTTTATTCAAAAAGGAAATTTCCTGGTGTAGTCGGCTGTATAGATAGAACCCTTGTGCACATATGATTTGCACTTGATTGATAAATTATTAATATTTCAAACTCTTGTTTTGTTGTTATTTTCACCATATTTTTGATACACAAAATTAATAATTAATTAAATAATCAACAATTGTTAAGAAAATGTTTCTTCCTTTCAATTTCACTTCTTGTTTCTTCGAAAATATTCACTGCAACTGAAAATAACTGGTTGCTGAAAAATAGCCGGTTCGTCAACTGAGATTCGCAACTTCAGTTGAAGATTGCCATACATAAAGTAACTGGCAACTCCACTCAACGATAATTGCTATCGACAATCGACCCCTAAGACTTTCTCCTATGGACAGGGACAAAAATAGGCTACGCGATCAAAACTTTCTTTTAAATTGAAGTGCTCTTAATCAACCGGCCTTCGATCGGGGATTTAAAGGCCTGCGTACATAAGCTGCCTTGCCTGCTTACCTTGCTTACTTCTGATAAAAGAATAAAAAAGAAAAGGGCAACCCAGTTCGAAATTTCCTCGGCCTTCTTTATTCTTTTATATTTATTATGTCAAAAATGAAGCAGGAAGGCAAGGCAATCAGGCAGAGCAGCTTATGTACGCAGGCCTTAAGACTTTCTCCTATGAACAGGGACAAAAGTGGGCTATGCGATCAAAACTTTCTTTTAAATTAAAAATGTTCTTAAGTAGCCGGCCTTCGGCTGGGGATATAAGACTTTACTCTATAGACAGGGGCAAAAGTGGGCTACGCGATCAAAAGCTTCTTTTAAATTGAAAGTTTCCTAAGTAGCCGGCCGACGAGAAATTTAATACATTCTCCTATAAACTGGTGAAAAAATGGCTCACGTGCACAAAAGTTCTCTCCATAATAGCTGGTTTACATTACGAAATCGAGTCGATTTCAAACTGTCAATTCCTTTGCGTATACGTCAAATGTAAACTCAAATGAAATCATTTCGATTTCATTTGACATTTGAGCAAAGGAATTGACAGTTTGAAATCGACTCGATTTCGTAATGTAAACCAGCTATAAGCTTTAAAACGATCCCCATATTGCCCACGTTAGAATTGTAAAATGTCAAGACCCATATCTCGGGAAGTATGGACTTCCCCCCGGCTATATATCATTGTATTCAGGGTGCCAAGGGCTATCTACTATAAAAATTTCAGCCCGATGAGGGCCCCTAAACGACATTTAAGCCTAGATTTTTTTGTAGCGTTAATGCAATTGTGCGGTCATGGGATATTATGTGAGAATGTTCTAGAACAATTAAGTCCAAAAGGTATGAAAGAGGATTTGACTTGGCTGACTTTGTACAGATTTCCCCAAAAATGACAAGGAATCTGCAATTTTGACTTTAAATTACGGACGTAAATTAAGGTCGAGTAAATCGTTGTTGGCGGGAAATGCAACAACTAAACAAAACAGCAAATATAAAAAACATGAGTTTATAGGCTTAAACGGGAGGTTGTGTTAAACATGACACTCTTTAAATTTCTAACAAAATATGGACTTTCCTTCTACTAAACTTTCTGTGTGTAACTATCGCCTACATTCAGAAAGCAACTCTGCAACCCCTATAAAATACCGTGCTATTGTGATTGAATTTAAACGTCATTTTTTGACAGGTTTTTTTGACATCAATTAGTGACTTGACTGTCTTATTTGCTCACATTAGGGGAATAGATTGTTGGAAGAAAATTCTGTATATTTAGACGAAAATATAAATTAAATATGACAGAATTACTAATTGATCCCAATATTCGTGTTTGGGTGTTTCTTCCGATTGTGTTGATTGCCTTTTTCATTGGTATCTTGCGGCATTATGTGACCATATTGATAGCCTCACAGAAAAAGGCTGAAATTACACAGATTCAAGACAGGTTAGTGTTCTGTGATAAATTATTGAATTGGACCTTGTGACCTAAATTCTTTACAATTTTTTCTACCATTACAGTCAAGCCATGATCCGGGCCCGTCTATTAAGAGAAAATGGCAAATATTTGACAGCCCAGTCCTTTGCTATGCGTAAAAACTTTTTCAACAACGAGGAAACGGGTTATTTCAAGACACAAAAGCGAGCACCTGTACAACAAAATTCCACAGCCATGATAACAGACATGCTTAAGGGTAATTTCGTTAATATGTTGCCCATGGTGATCATTGGTGGTTGGATCAATTGGATGTTCAGTGGTTTTGTTACAACAAAAGTGCCTTTCCCTTTGACATTGCGTTTCAAGCCCATGTTACAGCGAGGCATTGAATTGGCCTCCTTGGATGCTGCTTGGGTTTCTTCAGCTTCATGGTATTTCTTAAACGTTTTTGGTTTAAGATCCATTTACACTTTGGTATTGGGTGAAAATAATCAAGCTGATCAGACGCAAGCTCAAGCTGATGCCATGACTGGTGCTGCCATGACAATGCCACAAGATCCCAAGGTGGCATTTAAGGCTGAATGGGAGGCTTTGGAGATTACAGAATATCAAAATGCATTGAAAAATGTTGATAGTGAATTGTTGCAGTTAACCGCACCCCCATCATCCGGTGAAGTTGCGGCCCAAGAAAATAGCATTAGACACTAGATACAATACAAGTCAAGGGATGTATCCCTTATTCCAGATGTTTGTGTTTTAAAAGGATTTCCTAGTCTATAATATAAAGAAAATTATCGTTTTTATGAACGGCATTCATTTTAACATCCTGGGATAATGGCGAACAGAGCATTTCTGCATTTCTTTTGTTTTTGTTTTAGTATAAATGAAAACTTTTGATGGCAAAAGTTGAGGTTTAAAAACATTTGCGTTTTTTTTGTGTACTAGAAATTTAATTTTATTTAAATAAAAAATAATAATTTTAATAAAAAATAAAATTATTAGAAAATATATCAAATTAATATATCATATTTTCTTAATCACCCTTTTCTGATGCAGGCAATTCGCCCAAATCCATATCTTCAATGGTGTTTGTGATATTTGTCATACCTCCAATACTCCTGCTATCATCGTTAGTTGTTTTAGCTGTTGTTTGCATTTCATCCGCTGCTGGCATACGATTTGAGAGTGGTGAAGGCGGTCTTGCTGCAGGAATTTTCCATATTAAGGACTTTTTAGTTTTTGGTTGTTGTATCAAACGATATTCATTTGGTAGTTCATTCTCTTGATATAGACGATCCGTAAAATATATACGTCGTATCCTAACATTAGCATGTATTTGTAAACGCACAGTTTCCATGTAATTTGTCCCATATGCACGTCGCGTAAAATCGGCTAAATTAAAGTGGATTTGATTCCATCCCGCTGACATACCCATTGGCATTGAGGTACAAAATGGCTTCACGGACGTTTTGCTTTGGAAATTCGAGACACGAAAACGACGTAGAAAACGTTGATCGTCAATAATCTAAAAGTTGAAGAAAAAAATGTAATCTTGGCCTAAGACTAAGACTGGGACCTCCAGAGTTAACGACAATAACTTCAACTCATACAATCTGTAGTCGTCTATTTTTAAATAGTAAATGTACAAAAGCGTATGTTTAGAGACTGCCACATGAGACATAAACCTCCAGAAGTAAGTAAGATAATGCCGAAAGTATTATATGGGATTAGGTTATTTGCGCCTAAGGCAACCTCACGACAACAGGTATATCAGTCACCTATTTCAATGTACTAGCTAACGGAGCCTCTGAAAGGCCACCATTCTGTATTATATTTGCTAATGTAATATTGCAGAGCCTGTCATTCTAATAGCGAAGGTTAAGAACAATTCGGCGTCACCTCTTAAACGATCCGCTACAACTACCAAAAAAGATTACATTGTCTCAAGGAACCGGTTGGACAGGAAGGTGCTGGGACATCTAAATCCGAGGGAAAGACGATAGATCTGTTCGCACCAACAAAATGCCAAAACGTTCAGGTCATCTGAGAATGCCCACCCAAAGAGACCCATAATTAAGCAACCTGCCTGTTTATCAAGTTCACTAACGACAGTAACAACAACCGTATCCCTCAAAGGGGAGGGGAGGTATCGGAAGGAGTGGACCTATAAGCACCACCTTCGAATTTCATCAAATATTATAATATCTAAAGTGTGGACGAACGCAGTATTCCGTTCGAGACCTCCAGCCACTATATATGGTGCCATAGGGGTTTTTTACAACTTTGGGCCTTTTTTCTCGAGAAGTATGGACTTACCCCTGAAAAAACTTTTACCGTCGTAATTGAGGCAGCGAATGCAAGTTGCTTCAACAAAAATCAAAGTGATTCGAAAGCAGGTCTTAAAGTGAACTTATCCACTTAAAGTGAGAGGTACCGGAAGGAGTAGACAAATATAGTCCATATTCGAACCTGATCTATATCTGGTAGATGTATTAGGATGTGCAAAGTATGGATTACATCGGTCACTCCCTTCAAGAGTTATCGTGCGCACAATTTTTCCGAACGTTTTTGAACGTTTGTGGGGGAGGTACTTGAAGGTGTGGATATGGCTTATCTTCGAACTTATACTAAGTTTCAACAAAATATTACAAAGGCCAAATTTTGGATCGAATCGGTAGATCCGTTCGATAGTAATCTTGCGCTTCAACCACTACACATGGTGCCATAGGAGTTTTTTGAACCTTTCAGGCTATTTTCTCAGGACGTATGAACTTGCCCCTGATAAAACTTGTACCGTCGTATGGGGGGAAGTGAATACAAGTTGCTGCAACAAAAGTCAAAGCGATTCGAGAGCAAGTCCTAAACTGTACTTTTCTGAACTTTCGTGTGGGAGGTACCCGAAGGCGTGGACCGATTGAGTCCATATTGTAACCTCATGAGCCGTATCGGTTACTCCCTTCAAGAGTTATCGTGCACACAAATTTTCCGAACATTTTTTAACTTTTGTGGGGAAGGTACCGGATGGAGTGGACCCATATAACCCATCTTCGAACTTAAACTAAGTTTGGACAACATAGAACCGAATCGATTGATCCGTTCGAGAGTTATCGTGCGCTCCAGCCAGACAGACGGACGGACATGGCTAAATCCACTCCAAATTGTCTGAAACACATTTCGTCCAAACATACTTGGGGTCTAAAACCATTATTTCGATGAGGCACATTTTGCCCAATATTTTGAAAACAAAACTTGCTGAAACAGAATTACCAGAATTACATGCATAAACGCAAGAGGCAAGTTTAAAAGAGAACGACAAAAATTGCAGCAAGGAGAATCGTCTAATGTAAATCGGGACTTACTGTTGCCAATTATTGGTATGTTCACTGAAGATCATCGGTTCCAAGTATGTAGGTGATTTTCTGAAGAAGATCGTTATCTTCAAATCCTTCAGCAATTTCGGACAGTGAACGGCAACTTCTCAAACAAACACGTTCCATGTTGGCACAACTTCATCTACGCATACAATGGACGAACTTTACTTGTAAATGTAAACATGACGCTTCCAGCCTCACGATACTTCACATATGATGAACTTCCCAACAAATCTACGTTCTACAGAATTGTGATCAAAACCAAATGAAGGGTGACACAAATAAGTCATTCTTTATTTCCATTTCTTGTTTTGCACAGCCTTTGAAAATTTGCCTCATAGAAATAATGACCCCAAGTATGTTTGGACGAAATTCGTTGGGGAACGGATCAACTGATTTTTTCGAATATGGGCTAGCCCTCTGCATTAGGTGCCACCCCAAAAATGTTTAAAATGGTGAGCACGATAATTTGCTAACGAATCAGCAGATTTGGTCATCGTAATATTCCTTCCAGATTAGATCAGGTTCGAACTTTAAATATGGACCATATAGGTTCACTATTTCGGGTACCTCAAACATAAAATTAAAAAAAAAATGTGCAAACGCATCGCATTTTAAGGACATGTCTCGGATCGTTTTAAACACTTTGCAGCAGGTTGAAGTTCCGAGAAGGTCTATATCAGACAACATCTTAGGGTACCTCCTCCTCCCTCACAAAAGTTTGAAATTTTCGCTCAAATGCAGTTTAAGGGCTGTTAGAGGATTGTTTTAATGGTAGATAGTCCTTGTGGTCCTGTTTACAGCGATATAATGTGTTTCGTGGGCAAATCCATCCTATCTCATGGTCACGATAATAAAAAGGGAGTGACTGACATTGGTGAAACCTTTCTTAATATTTCTCTTAAACATACATCAAGATATTCCATATCGGGCAACTCTTAAATGCGAAATATATGAAATATTTACCGAAGGTACTCCTTTCAGTCCTGTTTACAGATATTTTAAGTTTTTCGTGGGCAAATTCATGCTTCAGGACATAAATGCTCAAAAATCCCAATGTCAAATATGCTAGGAGAAGACAATACTTCCCGAGATATGGGCCCCGAAATCACCCAATAATGAGGACCTCTCTCCTTAATTTAATTTATTTGACAAATACTGTAACCTAGTCCATAGGGCCATGAGCGGTTCCAAAAACGTTTGTTTGTTAATTCTATCAGGCATGTGATGAATTCCGAATCGATTTGGGATAAAAACGATTTGCCCAAAACGAGTGAATCGTATTTAGATGTGACGGAAACCGCATCGAATTTCAATTCCACGTTGTTTCAATTTCATTAAATTCCCCCAAACAAAAAACAGACTAGTGACCCCAAATCCTCAGATGAAAGCGGCATACAATTGTTTTGTTGTGGCGAAAGCAAAAACCGAAATAAATTTACTGAAGAATAAGATAAATGTGTGTTCTTATTTAAATGGGCCTATATGGAAGCTTGGCGAGCGAATTCTTGTGCTATTACATGATGAGAACTACAAACAGTGCATAACAACATATTAAGCGGGTGCCTTCACCAATTTGGAGAAAACACAGATGTTAAAAGTAAATTTTTTGTTCTATGCTTTTTTATCAAAATATCAAAAATTTTTTCAACAAAATATTCCAAAAGTAGGCAAAATAAATCGAAATTTATCTATTTTCTAAACGAGCTTACATTTCAATCCTTTTCTCCTAAAAATCTCTCAAAATTCATTACATCGTTTATAAATCGACCACAAAAATATGACCGTTTTCAAAACAAGAAAAATAAACGATTATCGGATTGCATCACACCCTTTTTTGATCAAATTTCCATAGAACACAATGGAATATGAAACCGATATCGAAAACAATTCGAGATCGAAAAATGTACATGCATCACACCGAAATCGATTTTCATCACATACCTGTATAATTCTGTTCATAATCGGTTGATCAGGCCCGTCACTGGAATACTTGTGCCCACTGTTTAAGAAAAAGCTATTTATTTTTGGTCCACTACTGCTGTTATTGTTTTTTGTACAGTCACAGGATATCCCTGTCAGAAAGTAAGTCCGAACGGTGTGTCAAAAGCAGCGTCGCCCAAGATTTACCATCAATGTTTTAGTATATGTTGTTGTTGTAGCAGCATGTAACCTACGTAGAAGGATAGGTTTGATGCTGGGTTGGCAGCCGCTGGCCCAAACACTATGGTTTCGGGTCAATCCGGTACGTAAGAACCCGCTGCCGTGGGATTGTTTTAGTTTTAGTATATATGTACGTATGGGTGATAAAAACCGACAACCACATGATGTTTTTATTCACGCACACTGTAAGTGAGAGAGAGAAGCAAATGCAAAAACAACTCAGTGGGCGCCCTCACTATACTTCATTGCAAAGAAGCCCGACCCTGGTCTAAAGGCACCACTATTATCCTGAAATACTTAGGAAATGTAGGAAATGTCGCCAACATTTCGCTGAAGTGTATTTTTGCCACCATTGAAAATGTGTGATGTTGTCTGGCCTGTGAATTGAACCCGAGCATTGAGCGTGCAAGGCGAATGTGTTTACCATTCATTGAAACACGGTGTTTTGGACAGAAGGGACTATTTAGACTCACCTTTACTTCAAATGAAAAACATTTATGCATATTCTTTATAAGCAATACAAGGAACGGCAACTTTATGCCCAATTCTTTTCGCGGATCTCGTGGCGAAGTGATATACATTGTGGAGACATTGGTACCCATTATTTCGATGACCATTGATTTTATGTCATCATCAAGGACACGTTTCACATAACCATTTTGAGTCTTAAGAAAAGGGAAAATGTAATCAAAGATATTTGGTTTGATTCCATCAAACTTACATGTGTGGACCAGTTATCCAGCGGACGACCACCAACACTATACAACACCGAAAAACAGCCTTTTTGATAAACCGTGCGATACATGAAGAAAATCTAAGATGCAATTATTTCAATTATTTCATACAAATCCCTCACAAACGAATGAATAAAATGTCAATAAATGGAAAGTGAAAATACATAGTTGGTTGTTGGTTGTTGAAAAGAAGTATTTGAAAAATATTCCATTTAAATTTTTTATAACAAGTTTTTTTTATTAGCAAAAAATCTTATATTTAATTCAAAATGCTTGGCGCTTACAACTGACATTATTTATACTGTTACAGGATAACCCCATGGATCCAATTTTTTGTTGAGTAACTCCAATGATGATTCTGCCAATTTGGAGAGAAGTTCTGCAAGCTTATGTTTTGTATAGACTTTGTATAGCTGGCGATTTTCTGATGCAATTTCATCGGCCAATTTAACACAACCTTGATAATCTTCAGATAAATGTAAGACCTTGTGTAAGAGTAAAGTTATTTCCGGTATACAAATACTACGAATTTTATCCAATTGTATTTGACGATTTTCCCATATAATAGGGCTAATATTGGCGGGATCTTTAGGGGTATCAGGATCGATGAGCCAACCTTTTTCTGGGAACAACAGAACATTGAAGAGGGAATCTCGGCAAACTGTGAAAAGAGATAAGAAAAAAATGAGAGCATTATAAATGTGATCAATGAATGAATCTGGTTGAACGATAATTTCTGGTAGGTATCTTTTAAGAACATCTGGTCCATCGAGTCTTCTATAAGGAGACCTTCTGGTCTTCGAGATATTTTGGTTGTCTTGGATTTCTTCACTTACCTCTCGCTTGCTCCTCCAGTGAGACCTTCCAGCGATTCAGTTCACCCCGATACACTTGTTCCTTGTGTTCCGAAGCCATACGTTCGGTGAAATTAGCACCGGCTGTAACCAGCTGTGGTTCCTTAGGACGATTATGATATAAACGTGACCATTCATTAAATGAATCAATGGCAGCCAAATAAACTTTATAACTTAGATATTCTTTAATGGAGCAATCTTCACGGCATGGGAAATTATCCTTACTGCCATAGATATTCAATATGTGGCTCAATGAATCCTGTGGTATCATATCATACACGGCCCGTACACATTCCATTTTATTTTCAGCCAAAAATGAACGTATCATAGCATTACCTTGCCACAACAGCTCACCACGTTGTGTGGGTAAAAATGTTAACCATTCTAGGGATTTAATTTTATGTTGATCAAAACTGGAGATGTCACCATGTTGTAATGGTTCATCTTGCATTTGTTGGACATCGGTTTCGGCTGGTTCTTTTTGTCGTATTGTCTCGACAGCGTGACGTGTAATATTTTCAACATCTAGATGAGCATTCATTGCTTCCTCAAGGGCCGCTTGGCGTGCAGGTGTTTCATTGAGGGTCTCCAAGAATTTGGAATATAACGACACCTGCATATGACCGGGTAGGGCAGCAGTGTAGAAAGCTACCAGCTGGGCATCTTTCATTTGTATTAGACACTCAACATAGGCGGCTATTATGCGGTCCGCTGTCTCCTCTTTGTCTACGCGGCCAATTTGACGCATAAACAAAACAATATGTGTCAAAAATCTCAGCATATGTGAGGACACCGAGGAATCCTTGCTATCCAACAATTGATCTTCCTCAATCCAACGGCGTATTTGCTGCAGCAGCTCCGTAATATTATCCAGTATTAAATATTTTTGTATAATACCAACTTTGCTTTGGGCATAATCCCTTACGGCAGCATCATTGTGTACGAGAAGTTCATCAAATATCTGCTCCATGGACATTTTTGCATTCCAATACTCTTCTGGCATGGGGTGGTATGGCTTGGGGCAATTGGCCCGTATTTCACTTTCAACACGTATATCAACTTGGACCTTTAGATATGCCCATAGAAGATCTTCCCATGAGTTATTAAGAAGGGATTTCAAAGACTCCAAATGACCACAAAATGTTCCAGCTATGGCTCGGGTGAATTCATCAAATTTCTTTGAATCAGCCATCATCCAAGCACATTTCTTCCATATATCTCTACGTGGATTACCTTCTATGGGAATCTTTTCCTTTGAGTTACCATGAACGGGTTCATAGTTGGGATCTTCATGCAGACGCCAACCCTCTAATATAGCAGCACGCCATGTTTGACCACAGTATTTGCACAAGGCCATAGCCTCATCAATACGTCCCTGGCGTATTTCTTCAAATATACAACGTGACAGACGCATATTATCCTCCTCATCTAATGTGTGCAGCGGTTTCTTTTCTCTTGTCGGTGCATCGGGGTCAAGGGATTTGACAATTTCTGCTCCTGAACCAAATGCAATTTGTTGTTGCTTCTTTAACTGAAACAAAGTGTTTTCCCAAGCCACTGTGCGATCTGTTGTATGGCCTATTTGGGGACCAGTCATTTTCTTCTCATAACATGCTTCCAACCAATCTATAATCAATTGATACTCTCTCAATGTGGAATTGCAATTGTATAACTGGGAAATAACTTCCTTTTCAGAACATCCCATTGTTGGTATATCATCCATTCCCTGCTCTGCGGACTGCAATAAAATACGATCTTGATACAAGGCATACAATAGTTTCCAGGTTTTGCATTCCAACTCCAGCCATTCCACTTTCGATTTTGTTCGGTTATCACTACCCCTTTGTACGTCTTTTACACAATCATCCAATATGGCAGAGCAAGTGTGTATAAGATCTTTTATGGTATCGAATACTTCCGAATCATTAGTACGCGCCTGCAGCACTTCCAGAAACTGTGGAAATAACGTGTCTGCCTTCTCTTTAAAAATGTCCATCTGCTCGATAACTGATCGATCACATAGGCTTGTGGTATCGCCGACACCACCATGAAAGGAGGAACCAAATAGCCCACTATTATTCATTACAGAACTGTCCAGCATTCTCTGTAATTCTCCGGGCATCAACGATATGGAAAAATTGTGAGGAGATTCAATATCGCCCAATGTATCAGCACGTTCACGTTGTGGTGTCCGGGGTTTTATATTAATTAAACCAAGTTTTAAAACAAATGGACTACCTCCAGACATTATGATACTTTGTTTATTATCCAAGATGAGTTTGGAAAAGTATTTTATTCAATTTCCGTGCAATTTTACAACTAAACAAAATGAAAACAAAAACACGATAACAACATGAGAAGTAAAACGCGCAAATTATAAGCCAGATGGATCTGTAGATCGAAAAATAAACCGGCAGATGGATCTGTAGATCGAAAATTAAAATAAGTGGACAGATGGATTTGTAGATCGAAAAATAAAATAAATGGACAGATGGATCTGTAGATCGAAAAATTGTGCCCTAATCCCATGATACAATTAGGAAGGTATATGCATCGGCGAATTGCTACAACAAAGCAACTTTTTTTGTAATGTAAACTGTCAAAATTTTCGCCGAATGGTCTCTTGTTGTCTCTTTTTATCGCTTGTGTTTGTCTTTAAAGTGATGACATGCTATCTCTTACTTACCCAATCATATGGTTATTTGTTTTGATTTTTCATGGCGAATTCCTAGTTTTTTGACGTTTTAGATTCGATCAGCTGGGCTGATGCATCTACCTTCCCAATTGTGCCATGCCTAATCCATATCCTTTTAGAGGTAGTTTCCACCAAGGCACATTTATAGAAGGTAGAAGTGTCAATCAGCTGTATTTTTACTTTTTTTGTAAATTTGGTTTTCAAAATGTAATAGGGTCTACTTGTGAAATTTGAAACTTCGAAATTTGCTACCATAAAATACTCTTTTCGTCATAAACCTGTAATAAAAATTACCTACGAGAGTTCTGAATGCGTTATATTTAAATTTTGATTGAAATTTGTTCTATTTTAGATGATTTTCAAAATGTATTTATGTTTTTCCTGAAAAATTTTTTCGAACGACCCTATTATTCAATATTTATCTATGGGCCATTATTATATGTGTTCTTTTACTATCTGATGGATTTGAAAACGCAAAATAAACCAATTTGGAGGCATTAAAAATATAATTTTTACATTGAAAGTAATTGCCAAGAAGCTCTCCCTTGGAATTCAATCATCACTTATGACTTTAAGTTAACCGGAATGCTATAAATCTGTTCGGTAAATCCAAACTATAACAAAAGAAGACTTGTAATAATGGGGGTATGACAATTAATTTTCAATAACAACAATGTTGTTTTCGTAAATTTGTTAGTTGTTGTAATTTATGCATATACCTTATATGAATTTGCCTTGGTTTACACTATCTATCAATGTCATATGACACGAAATAAAAACATTCCATATCTACCCACGCAGGCAATGTGGAGACGTAATTTCATTGCATTTTTGCTGGTGTGGACTCTAAAAGTAAATGGCGTAAGGAAAATCCCCAATATTGCACATATTAGAGGATATATAATGATGGAAAATTTCATGTCATATGACATTTACATATAGTGTAAACTACCCCTTAATGCGTCACTGCACATAACAGATTAAAAATATTTTTATTAAATTTGGAATATTCTGGGTATTCTATTAGTTTGGTCCATAATATACCGACAAATTTCAATAATTAACCATTTAGAGGAACAAAGCTAATGTAACACAATTGACATTTGGTCTGTTCCAGTACTACATGGTACAAATACACAGGTAGCCGCATCGGCAATTGTTGATAACATAAGGTGTCAAAATTTGACATCAATTCAATGCAGTTGACACATTATAGCCCTGTTCCTTTACGTGCAAGAATCTTCAAGTTTTACAACTTTTTACTCGAAAAGCGTTCCTTTACTTCAGACACTATACAATTCATATGGAAGTAGATTACAACTTTTGCCACTTTTGCCAGTTTTACTATTTTCAAAAGTAAAGGAACAGACCATATGTTACCATCAGCTGGCATGATAATGCTACCTGTATTATTGTACCATGCAGTACTACACATTTCTACATATTTTTACTCCGATAACCGATTTTTCCTTTATGTTATCGAAAAAAATAGTAAAAATGTGTAATGCCATGTTCATACCAGCATTTGAATCACGTCGTTCGTTCTCATAATTACGTACACGAATTAACCCGTTCATACGACATGGTACACAATTCATAGCAACATGATTCATATTTTCATAGTTTTTGTTTACTGATTTTAAAGAAAGTTTCAGCCAAAAGACGAGTAAAGCTAATTGATATAAACTGAAAAAATATTTGTCCTTCATTCAGATATCTACTTAATATTTAATTATATTAGTTTCATTCATGTTTTCTATTTTTTCTCATAATTTTGGTCTTTTCAGTATATTTTCAAATTTGTCTATTTTAAAAATTAACGAGAGAGAGACCTGCCAAAATAAAGTATACAGTATACAGGTATACAGACTTTCCGGCAGGCATTTAATTTTTGTTTCTAACGCGAATTTGAAACGATAGACAAGAAATGTAACTGCAATGAAAGATAAGACAAAATTTGCTTTGATTTGAATGTATACTAGTCGTTAAACCGTTTACTTTTCATTCACATTTTGCAGTTTTTCTAAAAAGGTTTGGATTTTTAATACATTGTTAATTTTTTATTTTTCCTGTCATTATTAATTTATTTCGATAAATTCTCTCATTTGTTAGAGATGGGACATATTTTATCGTCGTTCTGAGAGTAATTTAAATTGAACAATGTACACAAATCGTTGTTCGTTCTCAATATTTTGTATGGGAAATGAAGTAATTACATCGTAATTTGGGGTCGAACAACGAATAGAAAGCGAAACACCGTCAGTCTGAACAAGGCATAAAAAAGTGCAGTACTGGAACAGACCAATTCATTGCTGTCATCGATAAATGATTGCACCAAATATTTGCAACACAGTTATCGTTTCTCGTCGGTCGGGGTCGTGTTCGTTGAGATGTGTGTCGGTCAAATTTCGTATGCTATATTTTGATTTAAAGTGTGAAAACTTTTGGAAAGTATTCCCAACGACTAGTGGAACAATTAACAAATGCATGCCAATAAGAAAATGTAAGTAAACAGATAGAAAAGTACAATATAAAAATTTTATTTTTCGGCTAACGGTTTTTTTAGAGGACTTCCTTGGCGGTAGTATTTTTCGTGACGCCGGCAAAAAAATGATCAGACGTTAATGAATGAACATTTGATATTCAGGGCAATCATGAATGAAAATTCCGTGCGGAATTTGTCCCCTTTCCCCAATTTCACAATTTTTTATTTCCATATTTATGTCCAAAAAGAGAATATTTTTGTCGTTTCAGCGAGAATATTCCATAATTAAGTGATTCCAGCAGATTTCAACGTTTTCAAATATTGGTTCTAAGAGAATTTCACTTTTTAAAATTATTTTCCGTGCGGAAAATTCCGAGGGAAATATTCATGATTGCCCGGATTGTTATTTGTTGTGTCGAAAATAGAGGCGCGAACGGATATGTGTTACAATTTCACAATTGGTCCCTATTAAATACTATTTCGTTACAATTTTGAAATATGCCACTCGAATAAACGACAAAATACACTTCTTCTACATACTTACGTCAAATAATAAACAAAAACTACAAAACTTTGTAAAGGATAAAGATTACAGCAAAGTGGGAATAGCCACAACATTTAACAAATATGTTTGAAAATAGTATGGCGATTAAGATTGTGTTTTGGTACGCCGGGTTCGATTTCGTTACGGTCTATCACAATAAAGAAAATTTTGAGAAGAAAAATGAAAGTTACAATAGACAAGCTGCTGTAGAAAGAATCGGAAGATAAATCATTAAGTGAGTGAATAATAATTTGAACGTATTTAAAAAGGGCATTTCGGTCTTTTAAAAACAATTTAAAGTCCCAATCCAGAGGTAATAGTACGTTTATATATAACCGGATTTAACAAACCCACTGGGTTTTAAATGCCAATTCCATTACATATACGTCAAACAAATCTTCATAATGAAGGTTAACCCTGTAAAAGGCTATAATATAAACACGGTCTTACAGAGGTGGGTGGCATCATAGTTTTTAAATGTTTCCGGAAAATTCATCCATTATTTGGAAATTATCTCTTTGGATAGTCGATATTTCATTAGGTTCGCGTTTTGTGTGAAATGCAGAAAATGGGGACACTATCCACATAATTAAAAATAATAGGAGGTAAGTAATTTGACATTTAATTTTGCCATATCTTATATTAAATTAATATTTATTATTACAGGTATAAAGAAGCTCATATTAACAAATCCAAGTTTAGTATGGTTACATTCACAAGTAGATCAATTTGCAATATACGTTCCCAACATTCCCCTCCTAAAAGGTTCGTTTTTTAGACATTTTCCATTGGGACTCCCAAAGTTGTGCCGACAATCCCACGAAAAATCAAAAGCGTTTCGGCCAGCGGAAAAGCGAATGTAAAGAGGCCAGCAAAATCAGAATAAATACAACATTTCACTAATCTGTTTGAAAACAATAATATTTCTGTTTATTGTTTTCAAATATCGCTATTAATAGCTCATTTAGACTAGCCATAAATCCTCGACTGGATTTAATAAATCCAGTACAAATCCCATTGCATTTAGATATACATTTTGGAGGATTTAAATGGCAGTCAGCTGATTTTTGTTCGTAGCACAATTACCAAGGTAGATGCATCAGCCCATCTGAACGAATTTGAAACGTCAAAATAATTTTTTGTAAATTGAATTCATCTCAAACAGCATACGTCAAATTATAAATTTATTGTTTAATACTGAAAATGTTAGCATATTATGCTACTAATGCTAACTAAAGAGCAATTAAAGAATTATTTTATCGCAGTTTGCCCATCTAAAATAAATAAACGAATTAATTTATCGTTTAGACATCACAAATATTAGTCTTGGTTGATTAAAATCAACTTTGTACATCAAAACAAATTTAATTTTTCCGCCTTGTTTACAAATGTTTACATTTTAAATTATTTTTAGTGTAGCAATTCACCGATGCATCTACCTTGTTTCTTGTGCCAGCTTGCAACTTTTTGTATTTTCTAGCAACATGTTGCGAAAAACAGAGTTGTATACGAGGATTTATGCCAGATTTAAAACAAATCCACTCAATAGGAGGATTTATTTTTGTATGGGAAATCAGGTAGATTTTGGCTGGATTTAGCAAATAAAACCTGATAATGGGCTAAATCCGGCTAATGGTGTCATATCTAAATGGCATATAAGATTGTATTTCGGTTTTGTCGAATGAATCGGTGTGATAAATCGTTAAGACAATAGTGTGTGAATAATGATTCGAATGTATTATAACAGGGCATTTCGAAATAATTACTGATAAACGAAGACTTGAGGAATGTCTAAAAACAATCTAAAGTCCCAATCTAGAAGTAACACTAGTAGCTTCATACTTTTTAAATGTATTTTAAAATATTTCCGGAATGTTCATTGCACTTGTGTGTCCATTATTGGAAAAACCCCTTTTGGATAGTCGATACAGATTTCATTATGTGAAATTATAATCGTTGGAGTTTTGTGAGAGACGATATAATTACAAATAATAGGAGGTAAGTAATTTAACAATAAGTTTTGCCACATCTTATATATTAATTAAAATTCTGGGCATATCTTTCCTTTACCGACCCACCGCAGAAAATTATGAAAAAATTACCACAGATAGTGCTTTTCATGCCGATTCCAACAATGTATTTCTTTTGTTGGGGAAATGTATACTTACCGAGATATAGGCCTCCGAAGTTCCGAAAATTCCCTTGTTTACTTGGGAAAAAATTTACGATTTAAAAAAAAGTTTGTTCGCGTAGCCGAAATTCGCTCCTGTCCATAGGAGAAAGTCTTAAATCCCCGGCCGAAGGCCGGCTACTTAAGAATACTTGCGATTTAAAACAAAATTTTTTGATTTTTTCTGCGAAGGGTCGGTAAAGGAAATTTGTTCCAAATTCTGCTATTATTTTACATGTATGTAATATAAAAAAGTTCATACACGATACAAGTTTAGTATGCATGAAGATCAAATTTCAATATTCGCTCAGTTTAGACTCCCGCTGGACCGACCTCCTCCTCCAAAAGAGTGTTATTTTAGGCATTTTGGTGTCGAATTCCCGAAGTGGTGCCGAAAATCCCATGGCAGCGGGTTCTTTGCACCGGATTGACCCGAAGCCAAAAGCCTTTCGGTCAGCGGCTGCCATCCCAGCATCAAACCTATGCTACTACAACAACAACAAGTTGTGTCGGGATGTACATCTTTCTGGCTAGGTCTCCGAGTGTAAATAATCAATTATAACGGTTGTCACCTAGAATTTATATGAATTTGAGAAGATGTTGGTGCCTTCCAAAGCAAATTGAAGAGGTAGTGGTGTCACACTAGCTGTTCGAATATGAAGTGCAAAATCCCTTCGTAAAAAATTATTTTGTTGTAATAACCCCAACAACATAAAGAAAATGTTGAATTTGTTGATACCACTACCTGTCCAATTTGCCTTGGTGCCTCCATAGTTGGTATTGTCGTAAGGTTTGTACCCACATGGTTTATTTTTTTCCTCACCACTCTGTATAATATAAATATGTATTGGTGATGATACCTATACAACTTTTTCGTTGGAGAAGGCGACTATAATGACACTAAAAACACAAATCTAATATTTGGAATCGCCACGCCGTCTGATACCTCCCTCACTTTATTTCAATATTATCTAGGTTATGTTTCGGATAGAAAGTCCTTGTAATTCGTAAATGATTTTAGACCCCAGGTATGATTAAGACATTTTGGAGTCTAATTAGCCCTGTCCGCCTGTCTGGCTGCCTAGTGTACACGAGAACTCTCGTAGGAATCAACCGATTTGGCCTAAACTTTGGATATTTTGTCCAAATATAGAGCAAGTCCAAAGATTGGTCATAACTGGTTGCTCTTTCAAACCAGGGCTTCGGAGTCGAGCCATTTTTGGTCAGACTCCGACTCCAGTCCAATTTTTTTCTCGACTCCGACTCCAACTCCGGAGTTGACTCCGAAAATAGATAAAATCAAATTCACAACTTAAATTACAGTCATCTTAGTTTAAACTTTCACGATATATTACATTGGGAGGATACCAAAACCTATCGTTGACAAAGTAACAAGCACTTCAGCATACTTCACACTTCAGAACATGTAGCAACACCCTTCAAAGCAACTGCAATCGGACGGTATCGTTACAACGTTTCTCTACCTAAACACCGACATACGATTATATTTACAATTTTCCGAATTTGACTTATGTACCCAATGACCGGTAACACTCTTTGTAATTTTTTGAGTTATGGAAAATTTTCATATTTATACTTTATAAAGTTCCCGACGAATATTTCGATGTGTTTCAAACGGAATGACAAGTTAGTATCTTATGGTGGAAAGTGTCTTTGTCTACCACCTCAAAAAGAATACAAATAAAACCAACGTTTAGTACGGCTAAGCCGAACTGACAATCGGAAATGATTAAATAGTTCCAGAAATTTATATATCCACCATCCTATAGAGGTAATACTCATAATTCAACGCCAATTTGTTAAATATTTTGCATTCCTCAGCATAAATATATTGACAAATTTATCGAAAAATCATTTGATCTCTTCTCATCGAAGAACAACAGGATAGCATAGGAATATCAGAGAACTGCGTAAGTAGCTGATTTTGACACTCATAAGCCACATGCAAAAAAACAAGCGTATGTGCGGCTTGCTACTCTAAAAAATAAATGCAAGTGTTGCTTGCCATTCTCAAAATATGTACGAGTGTGGCTAGCCACTCAAAAAATAAGTTATTTTAAAATGGATATTTTTTGACACTTGCGTATGCTTTGCCAAGTAGTTTTAAATACGCAATTACATTTTCTGTTTTACTTTCTTGCTCATCGCACATCAAGTGTTGTTTTCAACCCTTGTAATTCAACCGTTTGTCTTATGTTCTCCGAGAGAGTGAGAGCAAAAATAATTTTCTAACACTGATTTTCAAAGGTTAGAAGAGCATTCAAAAGCACGCATAACATTCCAAGCAAATAAAGAAAATCACACACAAACGAAACAACAAAAAATAAAAGTAGAAATGTTTATTTTTTGTAATGTTGTGTGTGTGCTTCCACTTGATAAGTCACTTGGCAAACTATCTACGATTGCGAGTTTTGTAACAGTGCAAAATATGATTAATACTTGTTTTACTTATTACGCACAAGCAACGGTCTTGATGCGTCGCAAGTATTTTTGGTGGTGGTGGAAAAAATACAGAGTGCAAGAAAACACACGCATTAAAAAAGCAAAAGGCCCAAAAAACTTGTGCGTGCACAATTGGCTTACGGGGACAAGTAACTCATTGATGATCTCTGAGGAATATCCCCTTAAATAGAGAGAGAAATGCTAAAGTAGTTTTACTTATAGATAACCACACACTATTCTATTATAAAAAACCAGACTTCTTTATGAAAGACGCATGGTTCTTCAAAAGATCGAATATGTCGTTTAAAAAATTGCAGGAACATCGTCTTTAAGAACATTCTAACTTTTCTCATACAAATTCAGCAGTCTAGTCTAGTAGGTCTTTCGTATGATTTCCCTTAAAGTACTACAAGGTCTTTCATAGAAGTACAACAGGTTCTTTCACAGCAGACATAAATGACTTCTAATAAAAAACAACAAGAGAAGACCAATGAGTCTTCTATAAAATGGCCTGTAAATCTTCTAAAAGATCTTCCCTAAGTATATTTGGAACATGCAAACATTATTCCAATCAATTGACCCAAAAATGTTTCCGATATGCATTTTGTAGTCAAAATAGAGATTAAGAGTTTTTGAAATTATGATCATTTAAATAATTTAAATTGATTTGACAAATTTTGATAAATGTAGAACAGATTTTTGCCCGGAGTCGGAGTTGAGCTTTTTTCACTATTCCGACTCCAACTCCGAAGCCCTGTTTCAAACACTTACAAAAGTTTTCTTAGAATGCTGAGCACGAAACATCTCGAAGGAATAACTATTATTATTATTAATTTTCGAGACATATATTAGGTTCGGAAGATGCAGTTTAAGACCAGCTGTCGAATTATTTTGACCAACTAAAATGGCTAGATAACACGATATATCGAAAGCAGTAAATGACATTAGTCCAACCATTAAATAAAGTTCGGAGATGTACTATATGGGACAACTACACTCACAAAAGTTCAAAATGTTGGCTCAAATTTTCATCGAAGGTATTTTATGCTTTTACAAATTTATAATTTTTTCGTGAGCAAGTATTTCCTTCCTACTTTTATGTCATAAAAGCTGTAAAAATCCTACAGTGACTAACTAAAATGGTACGCATATTATTAAAAAATTACTCCCAAAATTATATACAATTTCAAGATGGACTATGTCGTTTTTTCTTACAGCCATTTCCTCCTTAAGTGCTCCACACTTTTTGCGCTTTAATCCACTTTAAGGTCACATCTTGGATCGTGTCAACGTATGATGATGACTACAACATTATGTATAATTTGTATTTGTTGGGGAAACCAACGCAATATTTATGCCCTATTCTCCATGCAGTATGGAACTCAATGCCTTTTATAAATAAACGCTATTTGGAGGCACAGTGGGTCAAAAAATTCCCTTACAAAATTCATTAAAGCCATTTCAGTTGTTTTATTTTATATTTTCTTTAATTTATTTAAATAAATAAATATTTTAAAATTAGACTAATTATAAACAATATTAACAAATAACATTGAACATTCTTAAATTGGTTATATCTAGCAGGCATTTGTACCTTTTCCGTTTTATTTTCAGAACTGGTACAAATATCAATAAGTTCTATATTAAAACTAAATTAATACTAGTTTTAAATCTCGGAAAGCTGCGTTACGTGACTTCACTGAAAGGACAATGTCTGACAAATGGTACATCAATGCAAACGCAACCTTTGGCACTATTAAAACAAATTGAAATATATTTTTTAACATTTTTAAATTGTGGCACACAATTACAACTTACTTATCTGGCGCATCATTTCCCATATAATATTCCCGAATTTGTGATATTGCATTAAATGGATTCGCACTCGATACTGGCAGTCGGTTGGGTCCAGTTATTTCTACACAACCATTCGGACAGGGTACACCCAAGTAACGGCGATGTTTAAACATGGCTGAAGCCAAATAACAGATGCTTAAGAAATGTGAACATCGGGAACGTCCTATAAACAAATTATTTTTATAATAATTTAGTAATTAATCTTTCCTTAAATCAACTTACTGATTGGACTTCCTTTACAGTACGGCTGAACTCGGCCACCATTTATACAATAATTCAAATGCCCGGTATTTTCCAGCTGACCCAAGTAACCGGCATTTGTGTGTATCACTTGAATAACATTGGCATCATCCAACGACAAGCGAAACTGATTACTTTTCTTGCGTTCAATTAAAGGTCTGGCCGGATCAAGGCCAATAATGCGATATTGTTTGACATTCAAATGATTACTGACCATGCCGCAAATATGCGCACCCAAGGAATGGCCAACGCAGGTGATTTTTTCCCGTGCAGCTCCATAGTGGGTAAGAAATGAGTAGATCTGAAAAAGAAAAATATTCACTATCATCTTATATATAATCGAAAAATATATATTTTCATCTGTTTCCCCTTACCTGGGCCGTACACTGAGCTGTTAATCTTGTATTTATCAGCGACTGCAAATAACATGGATATTCAGTCAATGGCCTCCAATCGACGGTAATGACATTGAAGTCTCTCGATAGGTATGCTATGATTAAAAAATGACAAAATAAAATAGTTTTTATGGTTAACCATCATCATCATCTTCTTGATATGATCATCGTCATAAAAAATGACTATTATTTTTATTAATTTAATATATACGCTTGAATAATAATTGCGTTGCGGCTTCAAGTTTACTCACTAACCATCCCTCAAAAACTGCAAATGTTTGTCAGTGGCCGTTCCATTGAAGCCATGCACAATAAAAACAGTATCACGCTTACTGCTGAAACCACCTTGGAATAATGTCAACGGATTATGGATATTAATGGCAACACCAAGCCGTGACGATTTCCTGCAATGTAAGAAGCACAAACAAAGAGAAATCATAAATTAGGTGGTGCCATCTAAGAAATTGTAACGATGTAACAACGATGTGTTGTGGGTGCGATGTGAGTACGTACACTCTGTCTCGATTTGTTACAAAATTGTCAAGTATAACTTGAACTTGTTAAAATGTTGATTAATGATGTAAGTCTGTGTTTAAATTAATTTTGTAATAAGTATTTGGCACAAGATTTGAGTAGGGTGAGGGTAGGTTAACTTATTTACATAGTTCAGAAAATGAGGGTATAACAAGTAAAAAAGAGTCAGTCGGCTTTGCCGACAGATATGTATATACCCTCAACCATCGTAAAGTCAAACTTTCACATACGGACAGATCGAATGTATTTAAGGTCTCTTCAGAATTTGTTGGCCCTTTTTGGACATTTGAACTTGCCGAAAAAAATGTGGATTGGGAATTAACTGCACTAAAACACAAATGTTGAACTTTTGTGGGGGTGGTATCCTTAGGGAGGACCTATATGGGCCATTTTAGAAGTTAAACTAAATTTTGACATAATATTAGGAGATCCAAAGTTTGGACCAAATTGGTTGCCCCATTCAAGTGATATCGTCCTAGCTTTTTAGTGGCATTTTAAATATTGGGGAGAAGTACCGGAAGTTGTGGACCGGTATTGCTCCATGAAACTAAGTTTGGATAAAATATGACGAAGACCAATTGTTGGACCAAATCGGTTGAACAGTTGAAAAAAACTTTTCCGTCGTAATGGAGGTAGAGAATGCAAATCTCTTCAATAAAAATCAAAGTGATTCGAGAGCAGGTCTTAAAGCGAACTTATCCGAAATTTTGTGTGAGAGTTACCAGAAGGAGTAGACAAATATAGTCCATATTCGAACCTGATCTATATCTGGTAGATATATTTGGATGTACAAAGCATGGATTACATCGGTCACTCCCTTCAAAAGTTATCGTGCGCACAATTTTTCTGAACATTTTTGAACTTTTGTGGGGGAGGTACCTAAGGGATTGAACCGATATGGCTTATCTTCGAACTTAAGATAAGTTTGGACAAAATATTGGATCGAATTGGATCCGTTCGAGAATTATCTTGCGCTCCATCCACTACACACGGTGTCATAGGGGGTTTTGAACCTTTCAAGCTATTTTCGCAGGAAGTATGGTTTTGCCCCTGATGAAACTTGAACCGCCGTATGGGGGCCGTGAATACAAGTTGTTACAACAAAAATCAAAACGATTCGAGAGCAGGTACTAAACTGACTTTTCCGAAATTTTGTGTGGAAGGTACCCGAAGACGTGGACCGATTAAGTCCACATTGGAGCCTCATCTAAGTTTGGTAGAAATTTTACGATGTGCAAAGTATGGACAAAATCGGTTACTCCCTTTAAGAGTTGTCGTGCGCACAAATTTTCCGAACATTTTCGAACTTTTGTGGGGGAGGTACCGGAAGGAGTGGACCGATATAACCCATCTTCGAACTTAAACTAAGTTTGGAGAAAATATTACGAAAGCCAAATTTTGGACCGAATCGGCTGATCCGTTCGAGAGTTATCCTGCGCTCCAGCCAGCCAGACAGACGGGCATTGCTCAATCGACTCCAAATTTTCTGAAATACATTTCGTCCAAACATACTTGGGGTCTAAAACAGTGGAAGGCATTGTGACTCACAAGAGAGCCAATGTGCTCTAAGTGAGCGTAAATTGGTTATCGCTCACAGCCTGTGTAGATGCTAACACGTTGCGAGCAACAACAAATTTACGCTCATTGAGAGCACAAGAGAGATCCACAAAATGTCTCTACCTCACTCTGGTCTAAAACCATTATTTCGATGAGGCACATATTGCCCGTATGAAAGTGTATATACCACTGTTGGGCAGAAATGCTCGGCCTCATACACAAAAGTGTAAAAAATACATGAGTCTCTCGCAATTTGCCCACCAATGATATACCCTCGTTAGCAAAAATGCTGAGGGTATAAAAAAACATATCACACGGAGTTTCCTAGTTCAAAATGTCAAAGCTGTTATCGAACAGCCCTTAAATAGCATTTGCGCGAAAATCTTGAACATTTAATGGGGGAGGTATCTATGCTTGGATGAACTATAATGTTAGGCAACATTTCCAAACGAATTCGACAAGTCCCTTCGAGAGGTGTTGTGCACTATTTTAACGATAAATGTTGAACTTTTGTGGGGGATGTACCGGAAGCAATGTCCGATATGACCCTTTTTCGAACTTGATCTAAGTTTAAACAAAATATTCCGAAAACCGAGATTGGGTCCAAATCTGTTGATCCATAGCTTCCATTGTTTAGGCTGAGGGTATAAAATTTTAAGTTAATTATCTGATTCTAATTCTGAGATATCGCGTGATGAATTTTTTGATTTTTCTCCTATAATACTTGGGAAAATAGCTGCATAGCTCTCTTTGGCGTTATTGTAGCTTTGTTTTGTGGATACATGTCTTCAGTCAAATCGATTGGCGAATCTTTTTGTAGAATATTTGATTCTTCTAACTCAATTCCTTTCACATCCTTTTCGGCGAAACATTCCTTCTGGGCGATATTTATAACTGAAAATTCACGAATATGTCTCTGAAAGGCTTCCTTTAAAACCCAACAATAGGTCCTTGAAAGTCTCCTCAAAAAGTCAAGATTATGTCCCCGAAAGTTTTCCTTAAATATCCTCGATTATGTTTTTAAAAGGTTTTCATTAAAAATCCTCGATTATGGCCTTGAAAGGTATGCTTTAAAATCCACGATGATGTCTTGGAATTGTCCCCTCCAGTCCAGGATTATGTCTTTGAAAGGTTTCTTTAACAAAAATCCTATATTATGTCTCTGATAGTTTTTCCAAAAAATCCAAAATTATGCTTCTGAAAGCACTCCTTAAGAATCCACGATCATGTCTCCAGAAGCTCTCTTTAAAAATCCATAATATTGACATTGAAGGCCTCCTTAAAACCCTCAATCCCTCAATGTCTTAATCAAAATCTACGATTTTCTCTTTGAAAGGTCCCCTTTAAAAGCCACGAATATGTATCTGAAAGGTCTCCTTAAAAATCCACTACGATTCCCGTCAAAGAACTGTTTAAAAAATCTTCGACTATGTCTTTGAATGGTTTCCTTGAGAATCCAAGAATATGTCTCTGAAAGGTCTCTTAAAAACCATTGATTATATCCACTAGAGGTTTTCTTAAAAATCCAGAAATACGTTTCTGAAAGGTCTCCTTAAAAATTCCCGAAAGTCTACACCATTTTCACATGTAATTCGAATAATTTCAGTTGTAATTCGAAACATTTCAATTGTAATTTGAGAATTCCAATTGAATTTCGAATTATTTCATTTGTAATTTGAAATTTTCATTTGGAATTCGAATTATTTCATTTGTAATTTGAGAATTCCATTTGATATTCGAATTATTTAATTTGTAATTTGAATTTTTTCATTTGTAATTCGAATTATTTCGTTTGTAATTCGAATTGTTCCATTTGTAATTTGAATTTTCTTCATTTGAAATTCCAAATGAAACAGTTCGATTTACAAATAGAAAAATTCTAATTACAAATGGAAAAATTCGAATTACAAATGAAAAAAATTCAAATTAAAAATTTCGAATTTTAATGAAATAATCAAATTACAACAGAATTCTTCGAATTACATGTGAAAATGGTGTAGTAGGAGGTCCACAATTCAGTCTCTGAAAGATCGCTTTTAAATTCCACAAATATGTCTCTCAATAGTCGCCTTAAAATACACGGTCCTGTCTCTGAAAATCTCCTCAAAAATCTACTTTTATGATTCAGATAGGTCTCGCTAAAAATCCACGATAATTAGTGTATGTTCCCAAACACACCTCCGATTGGACACGGGAAACTCCGGAAAACAGAGTACAAGTCGCAGACGTGCTTACCATTGCACCACAGTAGCACCCAATCCACTATTATATTTGAAACCTTTTTCTTAAACATTCTCGATTGTGTATTTGTATTTTCATTAAAAATCCTCGATTATTTCTTTAAAAGGTATCCTAAAAAATTGACTATGATGCCTCTAACAGATCTCCTAAAATATCCTCGATTATGTATTCGAAAGGTTTCCTAAAAATTAACGAATGTGTCCTTGAAAGCTCGCCTTTGAAAGTCACAAATATGTCTCTGAAAGGTCTCCTTAAAAATCCACAATGATGGTTCAAAAAAGGGTTTCTTATAAATCCTCGATGACGTCTCTGAAATGTCTCCTTAACAATCCAAGATTATCACTTCGAGAGGTCCCTTAAAAATTTACGATATTGTCTATGGAGACCTCCTTAAAAATCCACAAAGATGCCTCTGAAAGGTCTGCTTAACAATATATTATTAAAGGTCTACTTTGAAAGCCGCGAATATGCCTTTGAAAGGTCCCTTAAAAGTCCTTGATTGCGTCTCTGAATAGTTTCCTTAAAAATCCTCAAATATGTCTCCGAAAAGACTATTAAATATCCTCGATCATGTTTCCTTAAATACTGTAGAGTATCTCAGTGAAAGGTCTCCTTAAATATCCACGATTATGTGTCTGAAAAGTTTCCTTAAAAATCGTCGTTATATCTCTAAAAAGTTTTCATTAAAAATCCTCGATTTTGTCTTTAAAAGGTATCCTTAAAAATTTACGATTTTGTCTCTGGAATGTACCCTCCAAATTTCAGGATATATCTGAAAGGTTTTCATAAAAAATTCAAAACGATGTCTCCGAAAGGTCTCTTTAAAATTCACCAACATGTCCCTGAAAGGACTTTTTAAAATCCTTTAAAATAAACGAGTATATACACGGAAATTTCTAACTACGGTTATCTCTCTGAAAGTTCTCCTTTAAAAGCCATGAAATGTCTCTAAAAAGTTTCCCTATAAAGCACTAATTATGTCCTGAAAGGTTTTCTTAAAAATCCTCGATTATGTCTCCGAATGGTTTTCATTAAAAATCCTCGACGATGTCTTTGAAAAAAAAAAAAATCAACGACGATGTCCTTGAAATGAATCCTAAAAAATCCACGATGATGTCTCGAAAATTTCTCCCTCAAATTCCACGAACATATCTTTGAAAGGCATCCTTAAAAAGTCCATAATCATGCATTAAAGGTCTTCATAAAAATCCTCGACGAAGTCTTTGAAAGGTCGCCTTAAGAAAGCTCCACGATGTTTTGGAAAGGTCTCCTTACAAATCCCCGATAATGTTCCTGGAAGGTTTCCTAACAAATCACCTATCGCCAGTAGCAAAGATACTCGTGGCATTACTCCTCCCCAGCATCAGAACGTGTTATCCAGTTGCGGATCATCAACACGGCTTCCGGAAGCAGCATAGTACCACAACAGCACTGCACGCCATTTCCACACATATTGGACGAGGACTCAACCAGGACAAACTATGTCACAGAACAGTGATGGTAGCATTGGATCTGACCAAAGCGTTTGATACGGTCAGCCATGCTAGGCTGTTCGAGGATATCGAGAATTCTACTCTCCGGCCTTGTCTGAAACGCTGGGTCATCAACTATTTGTGTGGTCGCCAGTCATACGTGGGATTCAGAGACAGGAAGTCCAAACCCCTCAGAGTGAAACAAGGAGTTCCCCTAAGAAGGGTGATATCTCCGGAACTGTTTAACCTCTACCTCTCTGCAATTCCACGCTCTCCCGACGGCATTGAATTAATTACGTACGCGGATGATTGTACACTCATGGCGTCAGGTTCCAACATCGGTAACGTTTGTGACAGGCTAAGTGCCTATCTCATTGATCTTGTAGAGTTTTTCCACGCGAGGAATATGAAAGTTTCCACCACTAAGTCAACAGCCACACTGTTCACCACATGGACGGCGCAAATGAATCTCCCACTGAATGTGCAGGTCGACGGTGCAATTATTCCGACCTCAAACTACCCCAAAGTCCTAGGGGTCACATTCGATAGCATGTATAAGTCGTCCCAGCAAACTACAGTTATCTGCGATAAGCTAAGAAACAGAAACAAGGTCCTCAAGTCCCTAGCAGGCAGCACTTGGGCTGCGGATAAAGTAACCTTGTTAACCACATACAACGCGATAGGTCGGTCTGTGGTAAGCTATGCGGTGCCAGCGTGGTTTGTTAACGTACGTGATGCGCAATTGGATAATTGGATAAATTGTATGCCAGAATGCTGTCCTGTGAATAGCTACAGGGTGTCACCTAATGTCTGCAGTGGACCATTTACATGAGGCGACCAAGATCCTTACTGTGCGTCGACACAACAGAATGTTGACGATGCAGTTCTTGCTTGGATGCTATAGGCAAGACCACCCAAATCATCATCTGGTGGATATGCCTGAACCCCCAGGCAAGTTAGGGAGGATTATCGAGATCTGGAGAGAGAGGTCCAAAGATATAAAAGAGAACATTCACACTGATGCGATTGCAGAGGCTCTGGCAGCCTGCAGTTCGAATATCGTCCTCGACGATCATCCACCACCCTTGGCAGCAGAAGAACAACAGCTGCCAAGACAAACGAGAGTCGTGTTGGCACAACTTAGATCTGGTTGGTGCAGCCGCCTCAATTCTTACTGGGTCAATATTGATCGCACGCGGAATATCTGTCCAGCATGTGGCACCAGTCCGCATACTACGCAGCGCCTGTTTAACTGCCCAGCCCACCCGACTAACTTAACTCCACTCTCTCTTTGGACGAAAATCCTATTCAGGTGGCGTCCTTTCTGAACTTGGAGCTGGAGGCAGAACCGAATCAATAAAATAAAGATTTACATGTACTTGTAGAAGCTGTTACAACAACAACAACACGACAGGTTATGTTAGGTTTTGGGGATGTGCAGCCACTAACTTGTGACTGCGTCACTCAGAGACCTTCCGGTCCATTGTGATCATCCAGTAGAAAAAAGAGAAACAAGCTGTAAAGAAAAGAGGAGATGGAAAAGAGAGGAGAGAGGGAAGAAATAAAAAAGAGGAAGTTATTAAAAAGTAAAGAGCAAATAAATTACAGAAAGTTTAAGAGGGGAGGAATAGCTTTAGAGAAGGGAAAAAAGTTCTAGTTTGATGGTAGGCAGAATATTTGAAACATCATTTACGCGTTCAGGTTGCGCTGTCCCATCCACTTCAGATTTTTGATGATGTTGTAGATCACAGCAGGTTCCACAGTTGAGTAGAAAGATAGACACGGTGGAAAGTGAACACCTACTAACCTATGTCGTCTACGAGTCAGGGCTGGACAACGACACAGGAGGTGCTCGATCGTCTCCAACTCCTCCTCATCCTCCTCAGTAACATCCTCATCCCATTTGATGGTAAAGGCCATGATATAGCAGTGTCCAGTGATGACTCCCGTCGTTACTCTAACTTTAGCTTTACTCAGGTTCAACAGAGAGTTCGTTCTTTTGACTGACAGAGACGGTCATATGGATCTTGCCACAATGCACCTAGGTTCATTATGCCAAAATTCACTTGCTCTTTTGTCAGATAACGCTACAATTTTTTGGAAGAAATGACGAATGGATGGTTTGATGGAGTCAGCGATAGCTAGATCTATAGACTGCGATCGTCGTCTAGCTAATTCATCTGCTCTTTCATTACCCAGATAGTCGTGGTGTCCTGGTACCCAGCATAGCCGAAAGGGATTTGATGGCTTTAAGAGCCGCTTGACTATCAACAAAGATAGTCACCGGTTCAAAGATTACTGCATCCAAACTTTTTATCAATTCCAAATCGCGAAGATTTCAGCCTGGAAGACACAACAGTTGCTGTCGAGCCTCTAGGTGTACTCAAGAGGTAGCCTTTCACAGTAGACGCCAGCCCCCGAACCTTCCTCCATCATGGAACCGTCTGTATAAAAAGCCAGACAGTCCAGGGGGGGGGGGGGGGTTACTGCGGTTCCAGTCGTCTCTACTAGGTATAACGACGTCTATATCGTCAGGACTGGTGATATATAGTCGCTCAGTTTCCCGCGTTGGTTCACATTTATACCTGATTCGTTCAGGATCCATCCATGCCCCTAGGCACAACCGCACCAGAGATCCTGTTCATGCAGCCGTAGGGCACTGCGAGTTGCCTGACACATAATGCTGAGACTCAGTGGTTTTAAGTTCAGCATTGCGTTCAGAGCCACCGTGGTGCAATGGTTAGCATGTCCGCCTTGCACTCAGAAGGTCTGCGGTTCGAATCCCAGGCCAAGCTACGTCAAATTTTCAACGGTGGCAAAATTCCCCCTCAGTAATGCTGGCGACATTTCCTGAGTATTTAAGCCATGAAAAAAACTTCTCTACAAGTGGTGTCGTAAGAAACGCCGTTCGGACTCGGCAATAAAAAGTAGGTACCATATCATTGAGCCAATATGAATCGGCGTGCACTCATTGATGTGAGAGAAGTCTCCCTTGTTCCTTCGGGGATGTTGTGGGAACATATGTATGTATGTATGTTCCCAGCAAAAAGTTTGCATCCACGGAAGCAGTTAAATCACTGGTGCAAGTGTCACGAAGTGCTTCTTTTTCTATGAATTCCTCAGTGAATTTTACAAGGGAGCGCGCAGAAAGGAAGCACTCCATTTTGCTTCCGCGGCACGCAGTTAGGAAGCACTCCATTTTGCTTCCGCAGCACGCAGCTAGGAAGCACTCCATTTTTACAATTTTTACCACTTTTACGAGTTTTGCGTTCCCGTACACAAAATTTGTATGAAAATCGTTTACGACTTTACCACTTTGTAAAGTACGGGAACAGGCCATTAATAAGACATTTTAATTTTATTCTTATAGGCCGTTTATATATATCAAGGTTAACCCAGTGGGTCTGGGTTTCAAATGTCATTTCCATTGTATATACTTCAAACAAATCCTCATAAAGAAGGTTAACCCTGCAAAAAACTATAATATAAACGCCGTATTACTTTAATTTCATTTGTTGAATGAAAACTGAATTTTTTATCGTTTATACATAAAAGTGCTTGTTGGATGTAATCCAAATGTGAGGAAAAGGATTGCCTTTTTCATTAGTCCACTGGAAGCGCATCCATGCATGTAATGAAATCCTCACTCCAACTTGCACCACTTCCATTTTTTTGTGCTGGGTTAGGCGGGGCGATTTGTATGGAAGGAAAAAAGTTATAGTGGGCGCATGGAGTTTCTGATTCTTGGGATTGTACTGAGCAAAAAAATCCACTAGACCATATGTCTACGGTGAAAATCGAGCCCCCGGATTTTGACTTGAAAATTTTTTCAAGGATATTTTGGCCAAACCATATCTCAGAAACTTGATCTATCCTGAAAATTTCCTTTTGTGTTCTTAGTACACTCACCAAGGGCTTTCATCTCCCAAGAAAATTTCCACCCACTGAGTATGAGTCAAATTTTGTAGCACAGTGTAATTTATCGATATTTTCCGAAAAATGTGCACATTCTCGGGGGCCATATCTGCCTGAAGGAGCGTTCCAATGCTTTTGATATGTACTAGAGAGTTCTTACTTATTGTCTTGGCTACATTTTTTGTCTTTGTGTTGGATCGAAAATCGCAGTGGTTTGGCTGTTACATATATGCCAAAATATCCAAAAAACCTTGAAAAAACTTCAAGTCAAAATTCGGGGGGCTCGATTTTCACCGTAGACATTGGTCTAGAGGACTTTTTTGCTCAGTACAATCCCAATAATCAGAAAATCCAGGCGCCCGTGGTGGTTCAAATCGCCCCACCCTAATGTATGTATGTGGTGTGCTCCTGGTGGCTCCAGTTATGAGAATCGCGGCAGCTCTTTGCACCTTGTCAAGCCTACTGGATGTCGATTTTTGGCGCAGTGAGTGCCACCAAACAAGAGAACCATAGAATAAGATGGGTCTAACCACGGTGTTATACAACCAGTGTATAATCGATGGGTTTAGACCCCAACTTTTCCCAATAGAATTCTTACATGAATAAAGTGCAATCAATCCTCTCTACGCCCGCTCCTCAGCATTCCTGTTCCATCGCATTGACAGTCCAGGATTGTGCCAAGGTACTTTGCCTCGGGCGAGAGCTGAAGCTGCACTCCATCCAGTGTTGGTGGTACAAACACGCCGAGCTTACGCTTTCTCGCGAACATTACCAGTTCTGTCTTGGTTGGGTTTACTCCAAGGCCATTGGCCTTAGCCCAGCGCGACAGCGTCGATAATGCTCCCTGCATAAGCTCCGCATTGGTTGACGGAAACTTACCGGAAATCAGTAGTACTACGTCGTCCGCATAGGCAACAACTTTTATACCTTGATTGTCCAGATCAGTCAAAATATTGTTTATAACAAGTAGCCACAGTAACGGTGACAGCACCCCTTCTTGGAGGGTGCCTCTAGTTACTGTTTTCCTAATTTTGTCTCCCAAATGCTGGAGTTTATAATTCTGCTTTCTAGCATATTATTTATCCAACAAGTTAGAGGTTCAGGTGTGTTCACTTTCTTAAGTGAGAGTTTTATGGACTCAAGTTCTACGTTGTTAAAAGCTCCTTCTATGTCTAGAAAGGCAGCCAAGGTAAAGTTTGAGTTCTCCATATTCCTCTCAATGAAGCCAACCACCTCATGCAAGGCAAACTCCACAGATTTGCCTTTGATATAGGCGTGCTGTGAGTTGCTTATATAGGCGGTGTCTACATGGCTCCTTATCTCCAGATCGATCAGTCTATCGAAAGTCTTAAGGAGAAAGGATGATAAACTGATGGGTCTGTAGTCCTTTGGTGGCAGAGTTACTAGGTTTTCCCGCTTTGGGAATGTAAGTTACTGTTACCTCTTTCCACAGACCCGGTACAACAAACAAATCACCTATTATGTCTGTGAAAGGTTTCCATAAATATACAATGATGATGTATTCGAAAAGTTTCCGCGAAAATCCATGATTATGTATTAGAAAAATCTTTTAAAAATTGAAAAGACTCTTTAAAAATTCTACATAAGGTCTCTGAAAAGTCTCCTTAAAAATTCTCCATTAAATCTCTGAAACGTCTCCCTAAAATCCTCTATTATATTTTTAAATGTCTAATTAAAAATCCAGGGTTATGTCCACCAAAGGTTTCCATAAAAGATCTTCCTAAAAATCTACAATAATATCTCTGAAAGTTCCACCATTTGGTATCTGAACGGTCTCCCAAAAATATGTATACGAGTATGCTAACAAATCTATGATAAACTATTTAGATTTTTCTTAACATTATTAAACAATTGTATCGGAATTATTAGCATTTCAATTAAACATATTTCGAAAACAATTGATCGCCTCAATTGGACACTGGATAACCTTGTTGGTTTCATGCAAGTGGCGCGTACAAACAAACCTTTGCTGCAATAAGACACTACCCAGCAAAATTTATTTGAAGTTGTTCCTTGTGATGTAGTGATTGAATAGCTTTTTTTGAAGCAGTCCACGCAGAGTCATGAACAATGCAGTCCGTTCTTCCACATTTTGACAATGTCCGATTTGAAACCATTTCATAAAATTTTCACATTTTAAAAATTTCAAAATTTTGCAATAAAAAAAAACTTAAAAAGACAAAGAACATAATTTGTTTCTTGTTAATTATAATAACAGCAATATGTTTGCATCCATAAAAAGTAATTTGTATACAAAAAATAATAAAAGTGATTTCGAACTACATGTTTGTTTTGTAGCCAAAGAAGTAGTTGAATCATATGTTGTTGTGATTTATTCACTACAAAGAACTAATTCAAAATGTGTGCTTAAGAAGTAAATTAGACATTATCCTCACTGCACCATGCCCTTGTAAAAATCATGACTTCTTTCACGTAAAAAGATGTAGTCCGGAATCACTTGCACTCATGATTTAACTACTTCTTTGGCTACAAACATTTTGCTGGGGTAGTCGCGGGGTCAATGAATAATAGCAGCAGCTTTTGCAAACAAATGTGCGCTGCTAAGCAATTGCCATGATATGCAAATAATGAGATCTAAATGCAAATGTATATTATTATAATACGATTATGAAGTCCGTCTTGACCGACGTTATGCATCAATGGAATTTTGCAATTCAATTTTCCCTTTCCCTATTTGTGAAATTGTGTAATAATTTGCCTTAAGCAATGGTGTATCGACTTTTCAATAAAAGGTATAAATCTTTGAGAGCAGACCTTCTGTATTGCAACAATTTTCGAATATGAACATTGATTGTAATGCTGAGGCAAATTCCCAAAAAATTCCTTTTAGGAAAAAAAATATGTTTGCTTTACGTATGCATTGAGTGCAATGTTTGTTTTTAGGCGTTTGATATCCTTTCCTTTAAAGTTGCCGAATGTTAAAAGAAATACATTTTATACCCCGTAATTACATTTTAATTATTATAACAGCTGTTTTTACACATATAAATACAATTAATTTCATTCGATTAATTTCAATACATTAAAGGAGAAAAATGCCACCTTTCAATTTGATGTTTGAGGCCATGAAAGTAAAACTTTTTATACAAAATCCCCTTTTTCGTCTTTCGCACCATTTATCTCTTTCGGACACTAACAGTTACTTATCCGTAGACGCCTTCGCAACTAAGTCTGCGTTATGTTTTCATAGAAACTTCCTAAAGCTATTGGCGCGAGTTTATTTTCCAATTTCGTATTTAGATTAAATAGTGAATTTGTTGTAAACATTTCATTTGTTGGCAATGAAAGTAAATCCATGTGGAAAACAAATCATGAAAAACTTGATTTTCCTAAATACGGAATTACTAAGCAACAGGCAGGCTGGCTGTTGGTAGTGAATTTCGCGGTTTGTAATAGCGTTTAATGCCAGTGATTTTCTTGTAAACAATGTCCACCAGTTCGCTACAACCAGAAGCGAGATAACTCGTTCGACACAACAGTAGGACATGTCTCCGACTTTAACAAATTTCTAAGAGTAACTTTGAATAAGGGTTTCAGGAGGAATTTGAATACAACTAATCGTGGATTTTTTAAAATTTTTTTGGCAAGACTTTCAAGACCACAAATGATGGATCTTTGTAACCTTTTTGGCAAGACTTTCAAGACCACAAATGTTGGATTTTTTAAGATTTTTTGGCAAGACTTTAAAGACCACAAATCGTGAATTTTTTTAACATTTTTTGGCAAGACTTTCAGGATCACAAATCGTGTATTTTTAACATTATATCCCAAGACCTTCAAGGCCACAAATCATGGATTTTTCACAAATTTTTGGCAAGACTTTCAAGACCACAAATCGTGGATTTTTTAAAGACCACAAATCGGGGATTTTTTAAACATTTTTTGGCAAGACTTTCAAGACCACAAATCGTGGATTTTTTAAACATATTTTGGCAAGAATTTCAAGGCAACAAATCGTGGATTTTTTAACAATTTTTTGGCAAGACTTTCAAGGCAAGAAATCCTGGATTTTTTAAACATTTTTTTGCAATACTTTCAAGTCCATAAATCGTGGATTTTTTAAAAATTTTTGGCAAAACTTTTAAGACCATAAATCGTGTATTTTTTTAACATTTTTTGACAAGGCTTTAAAGACCACAAATCGTGGATTTTTTAAACATTTTTTGGCAAGACTTTCATGACCACAAATCGTGGATTTTTTAAACATTTTTGGCAAGACTTTCAGGACCACAAATCGTGTATTTGTTAATATTTTTGGCAAGACTTTCAACACCACAAATTGTGGATTTTTAAACATTTTTTGGCAAGATTTTCAAGACCACAAACACTTTTGCAAGACTTTCAAAACTACAGATCGTAGATTTTTATACCCTCCACCATATGGGGGGTATAATTAAATTTGTCATTCGTCGGAGACCCTATAAAGAATATATATATATTATTGATCAGCATAAAATTCTATGTCGATTTGACCATGTCCGTCGGTCCGTCCGTCTGTCTGTCTGTTGAAATCAAGATACAGCTCGCAATTTTAAAGATAGAGAGCCAAAATTTGGTACAGAAGTTTTTATTACTTGCAGGATGGTTGGTATTGAAAATGGCATGGTGGCATGATATAGCCCCCATAGAAGGTACCTCCCGATTTTCGGTATTTTTAAGGTTTTAGCTTCATTATGCTACCAAAATGGCTGAAATTTGGTACGTAGTCTTCTTTAGGGGTATACAACTTTCCCCCAGAATTTTGTCGGTATCGGTCCACACCTTCATATAGCCCCCATAGAACGGTACCTCCCGATTTTCGGTATTTTTAAGGTTTTAGCTTCATTATCCTACCAAAATGGCTGAAATTTGGTACGTAGTCTTCTTTAGGGGTTCAAAACTTTCCCCCAGAATTTTGTCGGTATCGGTCCACACCTTCATATAGCCCCCATATAACGGTACCTCCCGATTTTCCGTATTTTGAAGGTTTTAGCTTCATTATCTTACCAAAATGGCTGAAATTTGGTACGTAGTCTGATTTAGGGGTATACAACTTTCCCCCAAAATTTTGTCGGTATCGGTCCACACCTTCATATAGCCCCCATATAACGGTACCTCCCGATTTTCGGTATTTTGAAGGTTTTAGCTTCATTATGACACCGAAATGGCTAAAATTTGGTACTTAGTCTACGTTGGTGGTATAAAACTTTCCCCCAGAACTTTGTCGGTATCGGTCCATGCCTTCATATAGCCCCCATAGAACGATACATCCCGATTTTCGATATTTTGAACATTGTGGCCTCAATATTCCACCGAAATGGCTGAAATTTGGTATTTAGACTTCGATGGGGGTACTCAAACTTGCCCTTAAAATTTGTCGGTATAGCTCCACGCCTTCATATAGCCCCCATGGAAAAGTACCTCCAGATTTTTCGTATTTTCAAGGTTGTGTCTTCAATATTCCACCAAAATGGCTGAAAATTGGTATTTAGTCTTCAATGTGATATAAAACTGTTCGCCAGAAATATGTCTGTACAGGTCCACGCTTTCATATTGCCCCATTTCTGATTAAAATTCGTCGGTATAGGTCCACGTTTCGATATAGCCCCCATAGAACGGTACCTCCAAATTTTCGTAATACGTACTGAAGATTGTGACGACAATATCCAACCGAAATGGCTGAAATTCGTTATTTCGTCTTCCAAGAGTTATAAAATATTCCAGAAGAGTATTATCAGTATAGGTCCACGTCTTCCTATATCCCCATAGAAGCTTACTTCTTGATTTTCGGTATTTTTTTAGTTTTAGCCACATTCTCTTACCGAAATGTAGGAAATTTGGAATTTAGTCTTCTTTGAGCCTAAAAACTTTCCGTCAGAAATTTGTCGGTATAGATCGACGTTTTGAAATAGCCCCCATAGAACGGTGCCTCACATTGTTTTACCGAAATTGCTGAAATTTAGTATTAAGTCTTCTTCATACACGAAAGGAAACTAATTATTCCAATTTACTTCAATACAACTTGTGGTGAAGGGTATAACAAGTTCGGCCCGGCCGAACTTAACGCCGTTCTTACTTGTTTAAAAATTTTTTGGCAAGGCTTTAATGACATTAATCGTTGATTTTTCAACATTTTTTTGGGAAGACATTCAAGTCTACAAATCTTTGATTTTTTAAACAAGACTTTCAAGACCACAAATCCTGGATTTTTTAAACATTTTTTGGCAAGACTTTCAAGACCACAAATCTTGGATTTTTTAAACAATTTTTGGGCAAGACTTTCAAGACCACAAATCTTGGATTTTTTAAACAATTTTTGGCAAGACCTTCTAGACTACAAATTGTGGATTTTTTTAATATTTTTGGCAAGACTTTCAAGACCACAAATTATGGATTTTTTAACATTTTTTGGAAAGACTTTCAAGACCACAAATCGCGGATTTTTTAAACATTTTTTGGGCAATTCTTTCAACTCTACAAATCGTGGATTTTTTAAACATTTTTTGAGAGACTTTCAAGGCCACAAATCGTGGATTTTTTAAACATTTTTGGCAAGAATTTAAAGACCACAAATCGTGGATTTTTTAAGCATTTTTTGGCAAGACTAACATTTTTTGCAAGACTTTCAAGACCACAAATCGTGGATTTTTCAAACATTTTTGGCAAGAATTTGAAGACCACAAATCGTGGATTTTTTAAACATTTTTGGCAAGACTAAAGACCACAAATCGTGGATTTTTTAAACATTTTTTAGAAGGATTTTCAAGACCATAAATTGTGGATTTTTTAAACATTTTTTAGAAGGATTTTCAAGACCATAAATTGTGGATTTTTTAAACATTTTTTGCAAGATTTTCAAGACCACAAATCGTAGATTTTTTTTTAATTTTTTTTTTGTCAAGACTTTCAAGACCACAAATCGTGGACTTTTTAAACATTTTTGGTAAGACTTTCTAGACCACAAATAAACATTTTTGGTAAGACTTTCAAGACCATAAATCGTGGATTTTTTAAACATTTTTCCCAAGATTTTCAAGACCATAAATCGTGGATTTTTTAAACATTTTTGGTAAGACTTTCTAGACCACAAATAAACATTTTTGGTAAGACTTTCAAGACCATAAATCGTGGATTTTTTAAACATTTTTCCCAAGATTTTCAAGACCATAAATCGTGGATTTTTTAAACATTTTTCCCAAGATTTTCAAGACCATAAATCGTGGATTTTTTAAACATTTTTCCCATGATTTTCAAACCATAAATCGTGGATTTTTTAAACATTTTTCCCATGATTTTCAAACCATAAATCGTGGATTTTTTAAACATTTTTCCCAAGACTTTCAAGACCACTAATCCTGGATTTTTTAATTATTAACAAAGGTTCCCTTCAGTTCCTCCTATGTGCCGTATGAATGACGTCAGTGGTCATGCGCCACCTTTAACAATTCATTCTACTTAATGCTAGAGTTGGGCAATCTCGTTCAATTGAACGATCCGGATCACTGTCCTCGTTCAAAGACGAATGAGTAACATCATGAAAACCAACGTGTGAAAATAAGTATACGCAGTTTTGTCAAAGAAATTACCGGTGTCCATTGAACGAGATAGTGATCCGGATCCTTCAATTGAACGAGATTGCCCAACTCTACTTAATGCCTTTAAAGGAGAAGGATTTTTCGTTTTGATCATGCGTTTATAAACCCCTTATTATGTGTCGATTTTGGGAATTGCCTTCCAGCAGTCAGCTCACCTGTTCTCTATAGCCCATACTTCAATCCTTCATAGGGTAGCGCAAAAATATTTCAGTATCAATTTCACATAAATAACATTTGTTGCTACTTCTGCAGCTGTGCAGGACTAGTTACTTTCTATAAAACCAAAAATGAGCTTATATTGGGGCAGATGTTCAGCTTAGCATTGACCATGGATACATTTTTTGTTTGTTTGTTTTTATTTAGAGTCGATGCCATAATTATTAAACTATTCCGCCGCTAATATTTATTTTTCCATTCGCGTTTCTTTTCCCAAATGCGAAGATACGTTAGAAATACAGGTTGGTCGGCAGTGTTGATGCCGTAGCTGCAAAAATCTTAACGGCAATTGGTTTTGTAGTTTTGTCACAATATACGTCGGCGAACTTGCTAACACAACTTTCAGTAAACTTGTCATTTTTGTGGGTCAGACAATTGTGAAACCTGTTGATTGGCGTTGTTGGTTTTTTTAATTCGATTTTCGTCAAGTTTATGTGGATCCTTGCGTAAACAAATATGACCTAGTTTTGTGTTTCATCAATAGAGATACGCACGTATCTCTCAAAGGGGGAAACTCTTTTTCTTTGCATTTTTGCTATTTTCACTTAATAAGATTTTCATTTCTTTTCCTGGTTTTAGAATGTTGGATTTGGTGAAATTTGTATTTCCATTTTAATTTATGAACTTTCATTTCAATGAGATTACTTCGTTTGGACATACCTACATATATATGTATGTATGGATCAATGATTTATGGCGAAATATTTGGTTTGTCTGATATGAAATTAAAGCTCGTGGAATGGTCAGTTCTGTTTGATGTCAATTATCACCAATGTATAACAGTTTGCAAATTTGCTAATATAATATTTGCATGATTTTTTTTGCAAATATAACGATTTTTTTATCACATTTACTAACTCACGTTTTGGGTTAGTTTTTTTTGTTTTAAATTATATGGCCCTGTCATGAAGTTTGTTATTTTGCCCTAATTTTTTTGTAGAGGCCATCAACTATTCAAAAATTCACATCAAGGACGATGATTCAGAACGAACTGTAGGACGACGATTCAGAAAAAAATTGATTGCTTGTTTTACATGACCTACTTAATAAATTGCAGGAATAGGTCATAAGTGCGCATTTTCAAGTGATCATTGATTCATTAAATTTTATATCTTCAGCATTTATGCTAACGGGGGTATATACAGGCAAAATGTACCTTATCGAAATAATGGTTTTAAGACCCCAAGTATGTTTGGACGAAATGTGTTTCAGACAATTTGGAGTCGATTTAGCAATGTCCGGCTGTCTGGCTGGCTGGTGCGCACGATAACTCTTAAACGGATGAGCCGATTTGGTCCAAAATTTGGCTATCGTAATAATTTGCCCAAACTTAGTTTATGTTCGAAGATGGGTTATATCGGTCCACTCCTTCCGGTACCTCCTTAACAAAAGTTCGGAAATGTTCTGAAAATTTGTGCGCACGATAACTCTTGATGGGAGTAACCGATTTGGTCCAATATGGACTCAATCGATCCACTCCTTCGGGCACCTCCCACACAAAATTTCGGAAACTTGCAGTTTTGGGCCTGCACTCGAATCGATTTGATTTTTGCTGTAGCAACTTGTATTCACTGCCTCCTATACGACGGTACAAGTTTCATCATACTTCCTGAGAAAATAGCCTGAAAGTTGCAAAAAAAAAAAAAAAACCCATGGCACCGTGTGTAGTGGTTGGAGCGCAAGATAACTCCAGAACGAATATGACGAGTCGGTCCGAAATTAAGTCTTCGTAACATTTTTCCAAACTTTATTTAAGTACTCCTTCAGGTACCTCCCCTACAAAAGTTCAAATATGTTCGGAAAAATTGTGCGCACGATAACTTTTGAATTGAGTGACCAATTTGGTCCATACTTTACACATCCTAATATGTCTACCAGATACAGGTCAGGTTTGAATATGAACTATGTTTGTCCACTTCTTCGGGTACCTCCCACACAAAATTTCGGAAAAATTCACATTAAGGACCGCTCTCGAATCACTTTGATTTCTGTTGAAGCAACTTGCATACGTAGCCTCTTTAAGTCGGCAAGAGTTTTTTATACCCTCAGCCTTTAGGCTAAAGAGGGTATTTACACTTTGATACGACCAAAAATGTGCCTCATCGAAATAATGGTTTTAGACCCCAAGTATGTTTGTACGATATCCGTTTCAGACAATTTTGAGTAGATCTAGCAATGTCCGTCCGTCTGTCTGTCCGTCCGTCTGTCTGTCTGTCTGGCAGGCTGGTGCGCACGATAACTCTCGAACGGATCAATCGATTCGGGTAAAATTTTGGGTATCGAAATATTTTGCCGAGATTCGATTTAAGTTCGAAGATGGGCCATATAGGTCCACTCCTTCAGGTACCTCCCCCACAAATGTTCAAAAATTGTCGCAAAACTTATGCGCACGATAACTCTTGTAGGGAATAACCGATTTGGTCCATACTTTGCACATCGTGTAATTTCTACCAAACTTAGATGGGTTCCAATATGGACTCAATCGGTCCACTGCTTCGGGTACCTCCCACACCAAATTTCGGAAAAGTTCACTTTAGGACCTGGTCTCGAATCGCTTTGATTTTTGTTTACGCAGGTTGTATTCGCTGTCCTCTATACGACGCTGTAAGTTTCATTAGGGGCAAGTCCATACTTCCTGAGAAAATAGCCTGAAAGTTGCAAAAAACCAACATGACACCGTGTGTAGTGGTTGGAGCGCAAGATAATTCCAGAACGGATCTGCCGAGTTGGTCCGAAATTAAGCCTTCGTAATATTTTTCCAGACTTAATTTAAGTTTGATGATAAGCTATATCGGTCCACACCACTCCTTTCTCCTCCCCCACAAAAGTTCAAAAATGTTCAGAAAAATTGGGTGACCATACTTTACACATCCTAATATGTCTACCAGATATGAACTATGTTTGTCCACTCCTTCGGGTACCTCCCGCACAAAATTTCGGAAAAATTCACTTTAAGGCCCGCTCTCGAATCACTTTGATTTCTTTTGAAGCAACTTGCATACGTAGCCTCTTTAAGTCGGCAAGAGTTTTTTTCAGAGGCAAGTCCATACTTCTTGAGAAAATAGCCTGAAAGGTGCAAAAAACCTCTACCACACCGTTTTTAGTGGTTGCAAAGCATGATAACTTTCGAACAAATCATCGATTTGGTCCAAAATTTGGCCTTCGTCATATTTTGTCCAAACTTAGTTTCAGTTCGAATATGGGCAATATCGGTATTTCCCCCAATATTTAAAAAATGACACTAAAATGGTATGCACGATATATCTTGAACGGGGCAACCAATTTGGTCCAAACTTTTGATCTCTTAATATTTTGTCCAAATTTAGATTAACTTCTAAAATGATCCATATCGGTCGGGTACCTCCCCCACAAAAGTTCAACATTTTTGTCTAAGTGACGATAGTGTTCGTTGTGGTCCCGTTTACAGGGAGATTATGTTTTCCGCGGAAAAGTCCATGCTTTCTGGCATACTGATCCAAAAGTTATACTATGACACACTAAAGATATGACTTTCAAAGTCAACTTCCATAATGGACTATGTAATGTAGGGTCATTCCTTCAAGTACCTCCTCCGCAACATTTTGAACTTTAATCATAATCCACATTTTTGTCGGCAAGTTCAAATGTACAAAAATGGCCACAGAGCAAAGCCGACTTATACTTTTTTACTTGTTTTTATTGGGATAGTTGTTGCTTTTTTTATTGTCTGCCTTAATCCCATTGTTGCTGTTCAAATATTTTAAAGGAACGAATTTATTAGTGGAGAAAATTTGGCATTGTTCGCCAAAGGTGTAAGGCGGTGAAGACTATAGTTTTGATCCTCCCCAAAGGATCTCATCAGTTCCCATGTTTTTTATAGATGTTTTTATTGGACTTTTTTGGTCAGGTTAATAAATGAATATAAATGAAATTATTTCATGTTTGCTTAACGTTTCGTTTGCTTGTCTCCAAATTTTCAAAGGCGTATTTTTATTCAATTCTAGTAACGATGAGCAATTTTTTATTATATTTTTGTTTTGTGACCTATTGTGCTTCGTTCAACTTACATTAACCATTTGCATAATTATTTATTTCTTATTGTTGTTATACCCTACACCACACTGTGGTAAAGGGTATGATGTCTTTGTGCATTAGTTTTAGGGATATACATAGAATAACTTTCTGAGTCGATTTACGCATGTCCGTCTGTCTGTCTGTATGTCCGCCTGTCCATGTATTTTTGTAAGCAAAGTACAGGACGCATTTATTGTCCGATTCGCATGAAAATTTGGGAAAATTTTGTTTTTGGCTAATTGACGAACGCTATTTATTTTGGTAAAAATCGGTTCAGATTTGGATATAGACCTCATATATATTTTCGGTCGATTTGAGGTATTTGGTGCACCAAACACGCAAATTCTATTTGATTTTGATGTAATTTGGAAAATGTCACTAAATTTGGACTAGAAATAAGTTTGTCAAATTATATTGAAATCGGTTCAGATTTGGATATAGCTCCCATATATATTTTCGGCCGATTTCACGTATTTGCTGCACCAAACACCCTATATATGTATGATGTCGATAAAATTTGGAATGTGTGACTGAATTCGGTCTGGAAATATATGTGCCAAATTTTATTAAAATCGGTTCACATTTGGATATGGCACCCATATATATTTTCGCCCGATTTCAGATATTTGGTGCACCAAACACGCTATATATGTCCGATTTCGATGAAACTTGGAATGTGTGACTAAATTGGGTCTAGAAATAAATGTGCCAAATTATATCGAAATCTGTTCACATTTGGATATATGTAGCTCCCATATATATTTTCGGCCGATTTCACGTATTTGCTGCAATAAACACGATATATGCGTCCGATTTCAATGAAATTTGGAATGTGTGACTGAATTGGGTCTATAAATAAATGTGCCAAATTATATCGAAATCTGTTCACATTTGGATATAACTCTCATATATATTTTCACACAGTGATGTAGGTATCATGTACACGCATAGAAAAAAATATGTTTGATCCAACAATATTCCAAGAGCAAAATATGTATTGTTAACATATCGTTGGATTCCTCATGTAGTATTGTAAATCCAAAAATAGTTTGTGTCAATTGAACAATATTTCTCTCTTTTCTTCGAAAATTTGTTTCTCTTCTCTCGCTATTCGATGCCGTGTTGAAAAAACAATTTTGGTGAGTTGTGGTGTGTTTGTATGACATGCTGCCTTTACCTTTGTTTTTGTGTGTATGTACTTGTGAGACTCTTGTTTTTATTTGTTTCTGTTTTGTTTCATTCTTCTTTCCTTTTCATGTTTGTTATAGTGTTTAATTATTCCTTATGTTGTGGTGGCTGCTTGTGGCTTTTTGTTTGTCTTTGTTGTCAACTAAAGTAGCAAACCATGTATTGCGTTCATCAATGCTCGTAATATTATACGCGATATTTACATCAAAGTTGTGTGGAAAGTGTATATGAGAAGTATATACACTCAAATCAAAAAATTTAGTATCTGGTTTTCAGGGCTGACAATATGTTTTGTAAAAAATTTAGATTATGATTGTTCCTACAATCGGTATTGTTAACGATTTTTACAATATTGCGGAAATTCGAAAGTTGTTTTTGTTTTCTATGTTCAGAACAAAAGATGGTATTTTTGGATTTGGATTACAATATTTGTACAAAACAAACACATTTTTGGAACCAAAATAAATATTTTTGTTCCAACAAAACCGAAAAATATTTTTCTCTGCGTGTAGTCGGCACCGTCCATGGGTGTGAAGATGAAAACGATTTTAACTAGCGGAGACAAAAACCACAATGGTGGTATAACAGTATAACAGTTGTATAATAGATTCGTATAACAGTTGTAAAACGATTTTCATGGATATACGTATGTTTTAGAAGTTTAGTCAGAATAAAAAAATAAGCACATGCATAGCAAGCACTACGTATTTTATTGTGGAAATTTTGAGAAAATTGGAAATTTTTGAAAAAAAATATTATTACACGAGAAGATTAAACAAAATGGTCCGATGATGAAATGCCTTCATGTATGGGATGGACCTATTGAGGGGCCCTCTAGGAAAAATTTATGAACGCTGCGGATATATGGAGGGCACCGTTAAATAGGGTATTGAGAGCACTTTCAGACTATATATATTTCAATACGTGATGATTGTAGAAATTTTGAAATATTGACCGTTTATGAAAACACTCTATATTTGGGGGTGGACCTATTGAGGGGCCCTCTAGGAAAAATTCATGAACCCTGCGGATATATGGAGGGCACCGTTAAATAGGGTATTGAGAGCACTTTCAGACTATATATATTTCAATACATGATGATTGTAGAAATTTTGAAATATTGACCGTTTATGAAAACACTCTATATTTGGGGGTGGACCTATTGAGGGGCCCTCTAGGAAAAATATATCCGCAGGGTTCATAAATTTTTCCTAGAGGGCCCCTCAATAGATCCACCCCCAAATATAGAGTGTTTCATAAACGGTCAATATTTCAAAATTTCTACAATCATCATGTATTGAAATATATATAGTCTGAAAGTGCTCTCAATACCCTATTTAACGGTGCCCTCCATATATCCGCAGGGTTCATAAAGTTTTCTAGAGGGCCCCTCAGTAGGTCCACCCACAAATATAGAGTGTTTTCATAAACGGTCAATATTTCAAAATTTCTACAATCATCATAAATTTTTCCTAGAGGGCCCCTCAATAGGTCCACCCCCAAATATAGAGTGTTTTCATAAACGGTCAATATTTCAAAATTTCTACAATCATCATGTATTGAAATATATATAGTCTGAAAGTGCTCTCAATACCCTATTTAACGGTGCCCTCCATATATTCGCAGGGTTCATAAATTTTTCCTAGAGGGCCCCTCAATAGATCCACCCCCAAATATAGAGTGTTTCATAAACGGTCAATATTTCAAAATTTCTACAATCATCATGTATTGAAATATATATAGTCTGAAAGTGCTCTCAATACCCTATGTAACGGTGCCCTCCATATATCCGCAGGGTTCATAAATTTTTCTAGAGGGCCCCTCAGTAGGTCCACCCACAAATATAGAGTGTTTTCATAAACGGTCAATATTTCAAAATTTCTACAATCATCATAAATTTTTCCTAGAGGGCCCCTCAATAGGTCCACCCCCAAATATAGAGTGTTTTCATAAACGGTCAATATTTCAAAATTTCTACAATCATCATGTATTGAAATATATATAGTCTGAAAGTGCTCTCAATACCCTATTTAACGGTGCCCTCCATATATCCGCAGGGTTCATAAATTTTTCCTAGAGGGCCCCTCAATAGGTCCATCCCATACATGAAGGCATTTAATCATCGGTCCATTTTGTTTAATCTTCTCCAAAATTTTCCAATTTTCTCAAAATATCCACAATAAAATACTTAGTGCTATGCATGTTCTTATTTTTTTTATTCTGAGTAATCTTCTAAAACATACATATTTCCATGTATTTCATTTCATTTCCATATTTTTCAAAATCGTTTTTACAACTGTTATACCCCAGCAAAATAAATTGGAAGTAGTGCAATGTGGACTAGTTCTGTCACGGCATGTTTTGATGCAGTTCAACTGGAGTCGTGAAAAAGGCACTCCAGTCCTCACATTTTAACCGCATTTGGATGCAATCCAAAGAATCACATCCACTTGTCACATTTTAACAACATCCGGATGCAGTTCAATGGAGTCGTGAAAAAGGCACTCCAATTCCTCACAATTTGACAGCATCCGGATGCAGTCCAAACGGAGTCGTGAAAAAGGCACTCCGTTCGCTACATTTTATTAGCAGTTGTTAGAGATCCCTATATGTACATAAATCAGATTGTACATCTCTACAGGCAGCGGCTTTCATTTTCCAAAAAGAGATAAGCGTGTTAACATGTCCAAACATTTGTTAATACAAACTAAATAATATTTAATATTTTAATAATATTTAATTTGTGAACATTTTTCCGGCAACTCACCAGAAGAAAATTTCCGAATGGAGTGCTGTTGGAGTACGTGTCGAAATCTTAACTGGTGATGGGAAGACAACCCATTTAGCAAATGAAGCAAAAACAGTTCAGCTTGGAACAAATGCAAGCGGAGGAAACACGCATGTTTGCGATTGAATTCAATGGAGAATTTTCATAATTTGTGTTAATGTAATAAAGTTGTTAATATTTTTGTTTTGCACAAATAATAAATGCATTTTATTTGTTCTGGCATATTTTGTAATGGCTTGCACAATTTCCGCAGAATGCCTGTACCAAACACGTGCTTTGGACTGCCTCCTATTCTACCCCAAAGGGTTAGTTAAAATGCATTGCCAAAGGGTCAGTTAAAATGCAGTGCCAGAGGGTCAGTTAAAATGCAGTGCAAAAGGGTTAGTTAAAATGCAATGCCAAAGGGTCAGTTAAAATGCAGTGCCAAAGGGTTAGTTAAAATGCAGTGCTTTGGAGTGCATCTTTCAGTAGTCACGCTCTTGTAAAAATCATCAGTGAAAATGCATAATTTGATGCACATCCAGATCACTTGTACATATCATTTAAATGCATCTTTGGAGGCAAACATTTTGCTGGGACTGTTATACCACCACCAATGTGGTTCTTGTCTCCGCTAGTTAAAATCGATTTTATCCTCACGCCCATGCACCGCCCGACTTTGATCCTTTCCTTACTGGTTTTTTGTTTGTGAATATTCACCACCAAAGTGTTTTTCAATAACTTCCTCAACAAAAAAAAAAAAATTTATACCCAAACATCAATTGTCGCACAGTGGTCGAAATCACTGATCTAGCGGCGCGAATTTAATAACTTGCAAACGAATTGAGATATGTTTCTGAAATTTTGCACAAACTCAGTACGTGTTCGTGGGTAATAATGGAATAAATATTAAAAACATCGGCTAATATTTTAGCCCCCCCCTATAACGGTAGATCCTGATATTCGGTATTCTGAGGATTTAAGTCAACCTTTACTTCTAAATTAGTTGCAATTTAGTACATAGGGTTTTTAGTCGTCACTAAACTTTCCTACCAAAAATTGGGGTATATGCTCCTTTTGGCACCTTTTTAGGTACCTCCAGATTTTCAGTATTTTGGGGGATTTAAGCTATATTTTCCGCCCAAATTAGGTGTAATTTGGTATTTGGAGTTCCCAGTGGACACAAATATTCTCCACCAAAAATTATGGACATAGATCTACGTTTTGATATTGCCACTATATAACGGTACCTCTGAATATTTAGTATTTTGGGGATTTTGTTCACATTTTCAGACCAAATAAGCTGAATTTTTGTATTGGAGGTTCTCGTTGGTTAAACATCTTCTCCATCAAAAATTGTGAAGATTGGTCAACGTGTTGATATAGCCCCCATATAACTGTACAGCCCGATTTTTGGTATTTTGAGGATTTAAGCTACATTTTACAAATATTTATCAGCCAAAAGTTAATTATTCGGAACCCAAGAAGTCCAATTTAATTTTTTTAATTTAATCTAAACCCTCTTCTATGAATTAAAAATAAACTTTGTTTAGAATTTATTTATCAATTAAACAAATATGAAGTAAAATATTTTGCAACAATTTTCTTAAAATGTGATGCAGCAAAGTTTCTTGCATTGGATAGTGAATGGCTGAGAGAATATATACAACAACAAAGTAAAAATAACATTTTAGTCAGCAGAGTGTCTGTAATCGATACAAAGAAAAACATTTCGCAATTTTATAGTTTGAGTTTTTTTGATATTTCGCTTCGCTAGACCAGTGATTTCCACCAGTGTGAGTCGGCTCGAAATATAGGACTGACCAAAGAAACACTCTCTATGAGAAGTTATTCTTTGGCAATCCCATGTAACCCCAACGAAAGTGTTTGCAAAACAAGACAAACCTTTTTTACTGTTATGTGCCGTTGAATAACAACGATGGATGAATCATAAAACATTATGTTTAATTGAAAACAGCATTTGCCAATGATAATACTGATATGAGGGAAACAGGTGGCTGCATAGACAACATGAAGTTTCTCTTCCGCCACTTCACTGAAAATAATGAGAAAACATATATCATTCCGAAAAAAAACTATTTCACATAAATACTTCTTTAAATCAAGTACATGTAACCTTATCCAAGTCCGAACGACGTGCCGCACACTAAAACATCACTTAGAGAGGCGGTACAAGATTTGTTAATATGTGTGGTATTTTGTTAAATTTTAAAAAAATAAATCCCTAATAGGCATGTGCCTTTTGATTTCAAAAACAAAAGACTGAACCAGCTTCTCCTTTTTCAATGAATTTCCAGCGATCCAAGAATTCTACTTTCAGCGAGAAATTATCCATTTAATGGAATGATATGGAAACATTCAAATTGAAAATGTAACCAATTTTCATTGTTTTATAGACATTTCCTTCTTTTGCTTACATATATCGGTGACGCTGACATTACAAGAAAAAGCAATTTCTATGTGGTTGCTGTTTAGTTGTATTTGTTGTAGTATTTATTTTACCTTGTTTGTTCTACCTTTATTCTTTATGGGTGGAGAGAGGATATTGATCAAAGAGCGTAACAACAGGGCTCTCGCTTATTTCATAACAAAGAACTGTGTGTATGGTGTAATAGAAGCACGGCTGCCAGATTTGACGATTTATCGTCATTTTGACGATTTTTTGGTCAAAAATGGATAAATGACGATTTGGCGGGTTTTCCCCAAAAAATTACGATTTTTCGGGAGCAAGGACGTATGTAACTTCACATTGTGTATGTCCACATTTAATTTCACTTTTTAGGTAAAAGCTATGTGCTGAAATTTTTGTCATGTCATTACGATAATACATTATAGTCATAAGTTTTTCATACTATGTATCTAATTCATTTATGTTCATTGTCATAAGAAAAGACTCAATAAATATAAACTTAATGACGATTTTTGGATATTTTGATAATGCAGTCATAAAAAAATTTGTAAAATATGAATTTGTAAAAACTAAGTTGATTTTAAATTTAATTGTTAAACAACAATCACAATAATCGTTGTTTTTGAACGTAGACGCTTGAAATTTTGCCAGAACATGTATTTTAGCTTTATGTATCAGATTTCATCAATGGTGACGATATGTTTGGGTGCATATGCAAAGGAGTTTTTAATTTAACTAGAACCAAACTGAATTCAATGGAAACAAGCAAAATATATAATTGTACTGCTTCAGAACCTGCAACAATCTCCTATTTTTTGGTAAATTTATAAAAGAACAAAAAGTCAAAATTTCACCAATAATAGATTCTGTTCTGGGCAATTAACTGCGTTATATTGAGCTTTGTGCAGAAATTTTAAAAGTTTAATAGATTTGATTTGGAAAATAGTTTTATTTATTCAACAAGAAGAAAAAGCAAAAATTGGATTCAGAATTTCGTGAACTAAAGATTTTGATTTTGAGGAAATGTTTGAAAATAATGAAACGTATTTTTTTCACATTTTAATATATGATTTGAAACGTGTTGATGGTTCATATGTTTTTCCTATAATAACAAAATTTTTAAAGAAAATAATGATAGGTATTACCACATTCCCCAGCAAATGTTAAACGTGTTTTCAGCCAAGTAAATCTACACAAAACGAAATGTGTATCGAAATTCTTTTCATAAGGATTCAATGTAGAGTATACTTAACAAAATAAATTGTTTGACACATTGATTAAACACGACTTGTTAAGAATGTTAACTCAACAAGTAAAAAAGTATCAGTCGGCTTTGCCGACAGAGATATACCCTCAGCCTGTGTATATTGAAAAAAAAAAAAATTTTCCCAAAATACGTATGTATTTAGGGGGTTTTAAAAATTTTGGATATTTGAACCGACAACAGTTGCTTAGGATTAAAGTTCAAAAGTTTTGCGGAGGAGATACTAAAAGGTGCCTTAGGAGATACAACATATGGTGCCTTAGGATGTTTTTACACTCTTCAGGCTGTTTGCTCAAGAAGTATGGACTTGCCCCTAAAAAAAACTTTTACCATCGTAATTGAGGCAACGAATGCAAGTTGTCTCAACAAAAATCAAAGTGATTCCATAGCAGGTCTTAAGTGAACTTATCCGAAATTTTGTGTGGGAGGTATATAGTATATAAATATAGTCCATATTTGAACCTGATCTATATCTGGTAGATGTATTAGGATGTGTAAAGTATAGACCAATTTGGCAACTACCTTCAAGAGTTACCGTACGAACAATTTTTCCGATCATTTTTGAACTGTTGTGGGGGAGGTACCTGAAAGAGTGGCTCGATATGGCTTATCTTCAAACTTAAACTATGTTTGGACAAAATATTACTAAGGCCAAATTTTGGACCGAATCGGCAGTTCCGTTCGAGAGTTATCTTGCGCTTCAACCACCTCACACGGTGTCATAGGGTTTTTTTTTTGCAACTTTCAGGCTATTCTCTCCAAATTTTGGACCGAATGGGCAGTTCCGTTCGAGAGTTATCTTGCGCTTCAACCACCTCACACGGTGTCATAGTTTTTTTTTGCAACTTTCAGGCTATTCTCTCGGGAAGTATGGTTTTGCCCCTGCTGAAACTTGTACCGTCGTATGGAGGGCACTGAATACAAGCTGCTAAAACAAAAATCAAAGCGATTCGATAGCTGGCCCTAAACTGAACTTTTCCGAAATTTTGTGTAGGAGTGGACCGATTGAGTCCATATTGAAACCTTATCTAAGTCTGGTACACGCTCCACGATGGGCAAAGTATGGACCAAATCGGTTACTCCCTTCAAGAGTTATCGTGCGCACAAATTTTCCGAACATTTTCGAACTTTTGTGGGGGAGGTACCGGAAGGAGTGGACCGATATAGCCCATCTTCGAACTTAAACTAAGTTTGGGTAAAATATTACGAAAGCCAAAATTTGAACCGAATCGGTTTATCCATTCGAGAGTTATCGTGCGCTCCAGCCAGCCAGCCAGACAGACAGACGGACGGACATTGCTCAATCGACTCCAAATTGTCTGAAACACATTTCGTCCAAACATACTTGGGGTCTAAAACCATTATTTCGAGGAGGCACATTTTGCCCGTATGAAAGTGTATATACCCTTCATAGCCTAAAGGCTGAGGGTATAAAAATTTATTTACAAAATCGTTTAATTTATCGTTTAACTTAATACTGATTTGCAATAAAAATATGTTTAGTAACTCGAATAGCCATTTATTGTTTATTTTAATTAAAAATATATTTAAATATAACTTAATATTACCATTAATTAATTTTTGACGATTTTGTAAAATTGATTTGACGATTTTTCATAAAAATAATCTGCCAGGGCTGCCAGCCCTGAATAAAAGACGGGAAGGTAAAAATGTTTGTTTTTATTTTGGTTGGTGTATGCCGGTATTCGGCCAAACGCTTGTGTTTCGTTCTTTGTTGTTGTAGCGATTTATTCTTCCACAAATGTGCCAAATCGAAATAATGGTTTTAGACCCCAAGTAGGGCAATACTTGCATATTATATTTTGTTGTTCAATGTGATCCTTCAAAAAATGAACTTTGGTGTCAATATGTTTTGTCCTATTGCTAAGTTTTTCTTTTTCTAATCCATATGGCTTCTAATTGCATGCTTCGGAAAGGGCAACAAATTCAGCTTCTGTAGACGAAAGAGATACACATGTTTATTTTCTACATGACCAACTGATAGTACCGCCGTTAATTTGAAATATGTAACCAGAGTTTGATTTCCTTTCAACCCTGTCTTCGGCCCAATTTGCGTCGGCGTAGCCTTTCATAATATATACTAGCAAAATGCCCGCTACTTCGTATGCGGAAAGGGAATAAACAATATTTCATATGGAAATGGTTAGGTATGAAAATTAGTTTAGCAAATACCAAACGGTTCCAAATTTAGTTCCACCTATAACTTTTCATACACGTAAGTACGAATTTCCGAAACTACCTCCATATATTAACCCCTCACTTAATTCCAAATTTCAGGATTCCAGCTCTATCCTTTCATCCAAATTGAAATTGTACCCACATTTAGTACCATTTATTTCTTTTCGTACACAAAAGATGAATTGACAAAACTACGTACATATCTCTATCATACACTTCAAGCGTAATTTTCATGGTTTCTGCGCTATTCGTAATACACATAAGTACGATTTTCCAAAAAGTCAGTCGAGTATATGACAACAGTAATCATTATTCCAAATTTCAGGATTCCAGCTCTATCCGTTCTCACAAACCCAAATTGTATTAAATTTAGTACCATTTAGTAATTTTCGTGCATATAAGTACGAATTTCTAAAACTACCTTAATCATGTACTCGAACCGTTATCTTAATTCCAAATTTCATCATTGCATCACTATCCGTGTAACCAAATCCAAATTGTACCAAATTTAGTACTTTTTCGTACACATAAGTACGAATTTCCAAAACTACCCCCATGTATCAATCCTACACTACAATAGTAATTTCAATTCCAAATTTCAGGTTTTCAGCTGTATGCTTTCACCCAAATCCAAATTGTACCAAATTGAATACCATTTAGTACTTTTCGTACACACAAGTACGAATTTCCAAAACTACTTTAATCCTATACTACAACAGTAATCATAACTCCAAATTTCAGGATTCCAGCTCTATCTGTTCTCACAAATCCAAATTGTATCAAATTTAGTACCATTTAGTACTTTTCGTGCATATAAGTACGAACTTCTAAAAACTACCCCCATATAGCAATCCTACACTCCAATAGCAATTTGAATTCCAAATTTCAGGTTTCCAGCACCAAATCCAGATTGTACCAAATTTAGTACCATTTAGTACTTTTCGTACACATAAGTACGAATTTCCAAAACCACCCTCATATCTCAGTCTTACACTCCAATAGTAATTTTAATTTCAAATGTCAGAGTTTGCAGCTCTATCCGTTCACCCAAATCCAAATTGTTCTAAATTTAGTACTTTTCGTACCCATAAGAACGAATTGCCAAAGATGTCTCCATAACTCAATCCTACTCCTCAACAGTAATCTTAAATCGAAATTTCCGGATTACACCTCTATCCATTCACCCAAATCCAAATTTAGTACCATTTAGTACTTTTCGGTCACCTAAGTACGAATTTCCAAAGCTACCTCCATATCTCAATCCCACACTTCAACAGTAATCCTTATTCCAAATTTCAAGTTTCCAGCTCTATCCGTTCACCCATATCCGAATTGTACCAAATTTAGTACTTTTCGTACACATAATTACGATTTTCTAAAACGATCCTCATTTCGATTTCAACAGTAATCTGAATTCCAAATTTCAGGTTTCCAGCTCTATCCGTTTACCCAAATACAAATTGTACTAAATTTAGTACCATCTAGTACTTTTCGTACGAGTGTGTATTCCCCAAACCATTTCCGTTTTTAAATAACACTTTCCATACCAAATTTCAAGATTCTAGCTATATCCGATCAAAATATACAATTGGTACTAAATTTGGTAACTTTTAGTACACTTAGACGTCGAATTTCCAAAAACCCTTTGGTACATCTTTCTAACTTTCCATCAGTAACCCTCATGCAAAATTTCAGAATTCTAGCTCTTCCCGTTTGTCTAATACAAAGGGTACCATATTTAGTACCTTTTAGTACTTTTCGTACCCTTCTAGTTCGAATTTCCAAAAACCCGGCCTTATCGCACACTTACACGCCAACAACAACACATACTCAAAATTTCAGGTTTCTAGCTTCAGCGGTTTCGTCTGGGCGATGATCTGTCAGTCACTCAGTAACTCAGTCATCACTGAGCTCTTTTATATAATAAGAAGATTGCTCGGCATTAACACAGTTTAGTCGCAAGAAATACTCACTGGTTCGCTTTAGGTACTTGAGGACCCGTTTCAATTCCGTCCAATCTTCTGGAATTGGTGCACTCACTTTTTGAGCCAAAATTGAAATACTAGCGGCTATATCAGGCCTAGAGTTGACACTTACGTATAGTAGTGATCCAATTAATTTTTGATATTTTGTGTTATCAAGCAGTTACTCTAATTCAGACTTTCCATATCCTGGATCTATCTGAATCTTTCGAATTCTCCATTCCAAATTCTTTGACCAAGTCGTTAATGTACTTTCTCTGACGAATACAAAAGTTCGACAAATTGTCTTGAAAAATGTCCAAACCCAAATAGTGGTTCGCCATTCCAAGGTTACTTATATCAAAGTTACCTCTTATTAATGTTTCTACTTCGTCGAAGTTTGACTTCTCTTCGCTAGCAACCAATATGTCATCAACGTAAATTAACACATACGTTATAACCTGTTAGCGGCGCAATATGTGGAAAAATATTCCTTTCGAGAACAAACGATTTGAACACACGAAATTTTATTTGGGAATGAAAAAATATTTTCTCATTGACAATACAACAAAATTCAAAAGTCAAGCATACTTGATTGATATAAAATAATATTATAATGAACATTACAAACTAAGTCGATTGAATCTCTAACACATTGTCGTGGTCTTCATTGAAATTGTTTACCACACTTTACTTTAACAAAAACGTGTTCAGCTTAAGCTGATTAATCAATCACTCGCATTTTAAAATAACTCAAATAAAGTGTCTGCCATTATCATTGAGAAAAACAAAACTTAAGTTAACATTATGAACTCCAGGCTATAGAGGACTACTTTTAATCCATTTGTGTAGACGTTGAACCGGTTGACAAACGAATGAACTGAAGTGGCCAAAAACGTTTTGGCTGTTTATTTAAATAACAAACATTTTTTTCGTGATGCTGTGTCTGCAGATCTTTGTATAGACAAGAAAAGGCTCAACATAGAAAATTGGCCACAGACGATAGACTTTCACAAGCTGTGTTGTTTTTTAAGGTTAAATTGTTTTGAATAAATTGCCATAGGTAGCTTCCAAAATAAAATTAAATAAACTTTCCATGGATACCAAAGATTTTTTTGAGATGTTTGCCTATATTATGTAGATATATAAAATTATACATTTTCTAAGAAATATACTTTTGTTTAATTAAAAATTATCGTTCAATTTAGGATTGTTTTTATACCCTACACCACTATGCGGGTAGGGTATTATAAGTTGGTTTTGGCCAAAAAGTTTGTAACGCATCGAAATAATGGCCGTAGACCCATACTTTTTTCATTTTACGATTTGAATTATAATGACGAATATCACTCACTGAAAGTGATGTAAAGTAGGTTGACGAAGGTGGCCAAATAACGAAGATGTCGCAATAGTCGGTAATACTTCCCATTTTTCCATTTTTTTAATCACGCTTCAGGTCGTTATTGGATCGTCACGAAATTTTGATGATTAACCCATTAATGCATGAAGTTCCCTGACGACTTTTATTCGTACTTTTTGCTTGTTATACCCTCAGCCTTTAGGCTAAGGAGGGTATATACACTTTGATACGATGAAAATGTGCCTCATCGAAATAATGGTTTTAGACCCCAAGTGTGTTTGGACGAAATGTGTTTCAGACAATTTGGAGTCGATCTAGCAATGTCCGTCCGTCTGTCTGTCTGTCCTGCTGGCTGGAGCGCACGATAACTCTCGAACGGATGAACCGATTCGGTTCAAATTTTGGCTTTCGTAATACCTCCCCCACAAAAGTTTGAAAATGTTCGGAAAGTTTGTGCGCACGATAACTCTTGAAGGGAGTGACCGATTTGGTCCATACTTTGTATAGCGTATACTTTCTACCAGTGTAATATGAGATTCCAATATGGTCTCAATAGGTCCACTCCTTCGGGTACCTCCCACACAAAATTTCGGAAAAGTTCAGTTTAGGGCCATCTCTCGAATCGCTTTGATTTTTGTTATAGCAACTTGTATTCACTGCCCTACATACGACGGTACAAGTTTCATCAGGGGCAAGTCCATACTTCCTGAGAAAATAGCATGAAAGTTGCAGAAAAACCCCTATGGCACCGTGTGAGGTGGTTGGAGCGCAAGATAACTCTCGAACGGATCTGCCGATTCGGTCCAAAATATGGCCTTAGTAATATTTTGACCAAACATAATTTAAGTTTGAAGATAAGCCATATCGGTCCATTCCTTCAGGTACCTCTCCCACAAAAGTTCAAAAATGATCGGAAAAATTGTTCCTACGGTAACTCTTGAAGGGAGTGGCCGAATTGGTCTATACTTTACACATCCTAATATATCTACCAGATATAGATCAGGTTCAAATATGCACTATATTTGTCCACTCCATCCGGTACCTCCCACACAATATTTTCGGATAAGTTCACTTTAAGACCTGATATCGAATCACTTTGATTTTTGTTGAAGCAACTTGCATTCGCTGCCTCAATTACGATATTAAATTTTTTTTTAGAGGCAAGTCCATACTTCTTGAGCAAACAGCCCGAAGAGTGTAAAAACCCCTAATGACACCATATGTTGTGGCTGGAGATCCACTTCCATAACGGTCAATGTCGATCCATTCCTTTTAGTATCTCCTCCGCAAAACTTTTGATCTTTAATCCTAATCAACATTTTTGTCGGTTCAAACGCCCAAATTTTTTAAAACCCCCTAAATACATACGTATTTTGGGAAAAAAATTTTTTCAATATGCACATGCTGAGGGTATACCTCTGTCGGCAAAGCCGACTGATACTTTTTTACTTGTTTTAGAATAAGAGTAAGATAAATAAACCATTTCAACAACAACTTTCATCACTTATAAATTATCTTAGGTTTTACAGACTGTCCGTTATATCGGACGCTATGCAATGGAAACACTTAGCGTGTGGCATATTTTATTACTGTACCTGGTTTTATGTTGTTTGTTGCATTTCAGACAAATTACACGGTGCTCTTGAAGCAACTTTAAATGGAAGGTGCTTACACTTGGGAAGTTTTTGCGGATTCTAAAACTACAATCTTCATAGATGAGAAAAATCAAAAAACAAAAAAAATCGCCGGAGCGCTTTTTAAATACATCGCGATTCAGGTTGACATTTTTAGGGTGTTTTTAGCTTTTTATGATTTTGCTTAGTCCTATCGAAATAGGACTAAAGAACATGTTGTAGCTATGAAAATTCTCTATAAGATTTACCTTTATGATAATTTCATAGGTTTTACCGTTATGGAGATATAGAAGTTATGGCTATTAAAAATGTATATAACATGGATCCACGGCAACCCTATAAGAGAATAACAACGAACAATTTGTTCAATCCTGCGACGGCCGGTTCTATGCTCCGGATTGACTCGGAGGAATCTTCGACCAGGGGCCGTCACCTCAACAATTATGTGTTTGTGTTCGTGTATTTTTTTCAACATGGGAGCGGCAATTTATCCCGGAATGCCTGCTCCGAGCTCTTCTGGTCCGTGCCGGGATAGAAATGAACCCCGGGCCAGATCCGCATCCACCACATGTCAACAATGGTGAGATGTAATGGATGTATGGAATGGGTGCAATTTCGTGGGTGCTCTGGCCTTAGTAGCACCCGGGATTACAGCGACAGGTATGTTGCTGCTTGCTGCGTCAGCGCATCACCCAGTGCGTCTTCTACGTCGTCGTCTGGCTCTTCGCCGTCGTCGGAATACGAGACGCCCCCGCAGTCTCCCCAACAACAACAACAACAAATGCAGCATCTAACACCACATGTTGTTGTTCAACGGCCCGGAAATGCATCATTCCTGCAATTCAATTGCAACGGTCTCCGCAATAAGGTCAGTGAAATTGTGGACTTTATGAGTCGGAAAAACATCATGGTCGCCGCGATCCAGGAAACAAAGCTCACCGCCACCTGTAGCTTACGTTGTGATGGTTACAATGTTTTGCGGAAGGATCGCACATCTGAAGCAGTGCAACATGGGTGCAGGAATAAGTAAATTGTGGGCAACGGTTAAATCACTCTCGAGTCCGGAAAAGAAGGATGACAGAACGGCTGTTACTTTCAACGGCGTGACAGTAACTGACCCAAAGAGGTGCGCGTGTTATTTTAACCGGCAGTTCATAGAGCACCCCGAGAGTGATAGGGCGAAGAGAAGTGTGCTACGCCGTATAAGAAGAACTCTTCCAGCCGAGGAGGTACCACCACAATTTACGATGAGCGATGTTGCAGATGCCATCCGAAACGCTAAATCATCCAAAGCGTTGGACCCGCACCGAATATCGATGGTAATGCTTAAGCAGCTGGATGAACCTGGAGTTGAGTATTTAACAAATGTTCTCAACCTATCGTTAGCCACCCATGTTGTACCGGATGCCTGGAAAGTTGACAGGGTGGTCCCGCTACTGAAGCCTGGCAAGGATGTCAGCAGAGGTGAATCGTACAGGCCGATTTCACTCCTGTCGCCAGTAGCAAAGATCTTAGAGGCGCTTCTCCTCCCCACGATGAGAAGGTGTTTTCCAGTTGCCCAACATCAACATGGATTTCGGAAAATGCATAGTACTACAACAGCATTAGACGCCATATCCACACATATCAGTAGAGGACTGAACCAGAAAAGGCCGTGCGACCGAACAGTCATGGTGGCTCTTGACCTATCGAAGGCCTTCGATACCGTCAACCATGCCAAGCTGTTCGAGGATATAGAGAAAACTAATCTCCAGCCATGTTTGAAACGTTGGGTAATCAACTATATGTGTGGACGCCAGTCGTTTGTAGAATTCAGAAACAAGAAGTCCAAAACCCGTAGAGTGAAACAGGGAGTTCCCCAAGGAGGGGTGATATCTCCGGAACTGTTTAACCTCTACCTTTCTGAAATTCCACACTCTCCAGACGGCATAGAGATCGTGATGTATGCGGATGATTGTATGATCTTGGCGTCGGGTCCTATCGTCGATGACATATGTGATAGGTTAAATGTCTACATAGCTGACCTAGTGCAGTTCTTCCATCTGAGGAATATGAAAATATCCGCCGCTAAATCCACAGCCACGCTGTTCACCACATGGACGGCTGAGATGAGGCTCCCACTGAACATATTGGTCGATGGTGCACTGATTCCGACCACTAACTACCCTACAATACTGGGTGTAACGTTCGACAGCATGTTCAAGTCGTCCGCGCATGCCACAGCTATTTGCAATAAGATCAGAAGTAGGAACAAGGTTCTCAAGTCGCTGGCCGGCAGCACTTGGGGTGCTGATAAAGAAACCTTGTTGATCACCTACAATGCAATAGGCCGGTGTGGTAAGCTATGCGGCGCCAGCGTGGTCCGCAAAGGTTAGCGCACCGCAGTGGAAGAAGATTCAAACCTGCCAGAATGCGGCCCTGAGGACTGCAACAGGGTGCCTACTCATGACACCAGTGGACCATCTTCATGAGGAGGCGAAGGTTTTACCGGTGCGTCAGCACAATAAGATGTTTTCGATGCAGTACCTGCTTGGGTGTTACCGCAGTGAGCATCCCTGTCACGATTTAATGGACAGGCGCCCCCCACCCAGGCACGTCAGGAGAGACCTTCATGATCTAGAGAGAGAGGTCCAAAGGTATAAAAGAGAACCGCTAGATCAACGAGCCTATCAGGCAGGCTTGAATCGCATTCACACCAACATGGTTGCGCAAGCAGTACGAAGATACAGTGTGAATGCCGTACTTGGAAACCATCCCCCATCCATCGCAGCCAAAGAACGACAGCTGCCAAGGCAAACACGAGTGGTTTTAGCTCAGTTAAGATCCGGACGATGCAGCCGCCTCAATTCGTATTGGTCCAGAATTGACGCCACGATACCCAACATATGCCTAGCATGTGGATTGGGACCACACGATACTCTGCATTTATTCAACTGCCCAGCTAACCCCACTCACCTGTCTCCTCATTCTTTATGGACGCAACCAGTCCAGGTTGCAGAATTCTTGAGTCTGGATACAGAGGAACTTGATAACTGAAATAATACACGAACGAACATATATGCGTTGCTACAACAACAACAACGAACAATTTGTTAACCCTGTTTTCTATGCGCCAAAAATATTCGGTTTTTGTAACTTTTGTTAAATATTTTGCCAAAAACAGGTCATTATCGACCTTTTTCTGCAATTTTAGTATACATACATACATATGTTCCCACAACATCTCCAAAGGTAAAAGGGAGACTTCTCTCATATCAATGAGTGTACGCCGATTCATATTGGCTCAATGATATGGGACCTACTTTTTATCGGCGAGTCCGAACGGCGTGTCTTACGACACCACTTTTAGAAAAGTTTTTCATGGCTGAAATACTCAGGAAATGTCGCCAGCATTACTGAAGGGGAATTTTGCCACCGTTGTAAATTTGATGTTGCTTGGCCTGGGATTCGAACAGCAGACCTTCTGAGTGCAAGGCGGACGTGCTAACCATTGCACCACGATGGCCAATTTTAGTATACATTTTTATAATTGCGAACAGGATCATTGTTCCTGTGTGTAAAAATATTATATTGTATAGCAAATTATTAAAATGTGGCGCTTAGGAAAAACGCTATCCTAGAAAATAGAAACCTGGTTATATTTCATTATAAAAACGGTAGAAATAAAAGGAAATTTTGTTTATTTTTCGTGCAAAGTCACGAAAATATAGGAATAAAAGATTTCGTGAACACATAAGTCAGCCAAAAACAAGGAGTAGGAGGGAAAAAAGAGGAATCTTCTGAAAAAATACTGCTAAAAAATAATTACTGCATTTCAGGAATAGTGTTCATAAAGTCTTGCCAAAGTTCAAATTTCTGCATTTCATGAACGCCTTTCATAAAGCAAAAAAAAAAAAACAGTTTTTTTCTGAGAGATTGAAAAGAAAAAATAATTTTGTCGAGTTGTTGTAATTTTTGTTATTATTGACTAACAAACCACCAACAACACCACCAACCAAACCAGAGACACATTTTGCTGCTTTTTATTAATTAATGATTTTATTTTGTATTATTGTAATTTGCGGTTTCTTCTAATGCATTTTCACTGTAGTTGTTATCGTCTTGTGAACATAGCAGAACAATACGAACCATATGTACATACATGTTGAATCTATCAGCACTAGGTTGAGATATTAGATGTTGCCTTTATACGAGGGCAGTTCGGAAACTTCTTAGCCTAGCACAAAAAGCGCGGTATAAACAGAAAAAAGTTAAGTGTTTTGGAAACTTCCATCTCTGTTATGAACACATGTTAAATTTTGTTTCGATCTGGCAACTCCTTCATATAGAAACAGGTGTTCCAAAAAGACGCATCCGCAATTTTTTTACAATGGAAAAATTAGAAATGCGTGCCGTCATTAAATATTTACATAAAAAAGGTTTATCGGGACAAGAAATTCATAATGATATGGTGAATGTGTTAGGTGAAAGTGCTCCTTCATATACAACAGTAAAAAATTGGGTTGCTGAATTTAAACGTGGTCGTACAAGCATTGAAGATGAACCACGTAGTGGAAACAGCAACAACAACAGAAATTGTAGTCAAAGTGCATGATATGGTATTAAATGATCGACGAATAAAAGTGCGTGAAATTGCTAATATCATGGGCATCTCAAATGATCGAGTCCATTTAATTTTGCATGAAGAACTACAGATGAAAAAGCTTCCTGCAAAATTGATTGACTATCTGCTAAAGGGTAAAACAATAAATTCAGAGTACTATTGCAACCTTTTGGATCAATTAAATGTACAAATTCGAGAAAACGTCCTGGCTTACAATTACAAAAAATAATTTTTCATCAAGACAACGCACCAGCGCACAAGAGTGTTTTAACAATGGCTAAAATCAACGAATTAAAGTACGAGTTGCGTGACCACCCACCTTATTCTCCTGATTTAGCTCCCAGTGACTTTTACTTGTTCCCAAATCGAAAAAAAAATCCTTGCTGGCAAGCGTTTTACCTCAAATGAAGATGCAATTACAGTTGTAAACCACTATTTTGAAGACCTTGAGGAAAACTATTTTAATCAAGGGATAGAATTGCTAGAAAAGCGTTGGACTAAGTGTATTGAAGTTTCAGGAGATTATATTGAAAAATAAAAATATTTTTGAAAAACTAACTATTCTCTTTCATTGATAGACTAAGAAGTTTCCGAACCGCCCTCGTATTAAAGAAATTAAAAATTTGTCGTTGCGAATTATACAGCCAAACACTTTGTTTTTTTTTTCGACACAAAACGTACTGTAGTTGTTTGGTTTGTCAGTTAAGAGGTAGTTTACACTATCTATCAATGTCATATGATACGAAATAAAAACATTCCATATTTACCCACGGAGGCAATGTGGAGACATAGTGTTTTGAAATTTTTGCTGGTGTGGACGCACAGAGTAAATGACGTAAGGAAAATCTCCAATATTACACATATTAGCGAATATATAACGATGGAAAATTTCATGTCATATGACATTTACATATAGTATAAACTACCCCTAACTAACAACAAACTTGTTGCGACCTACAGTGGTGTGTATGTGTGTAGTGTGGTGATTCCCTGCCAACATTTTTTCAATTTTTGGAAGATTGTTCGCTTGGATTAATCTTCTGTGATTCCCCACGGCGATCATTGGGTGATTGTTTACATTTTTTTCTTACATTTTTCAAATGATCGCCGTTGGGAATCACAGAAGACTCTTCTGGAAGAGCAACAGATGATTGTTACTAACATTTTTGATTTTGTTGCATATAATTCTCATATACACTTTCTACAGAACTTTGATATAAATGGCACGTATAATATTATGAGTATTGACAAACCACACATGTCCAGGTTTTGCCAAGTTTAACCAAAAGACAACATAGTGACTGAGGAAACAGTACTGAGTACAGTGCGTATAACAAACAACCACAACATAAAGGAATAATTAAAAACCATAACAAAGCAGAAAAGAAAACAAAAGCAGAAAACTAAACAACAAATAAAAGAAAAAAAAACAATTGTTCTATTCTTTTTTTAATTTTTCTTTACATGTTGATCTTCTGAAGATCTTCCAGATGATTAATCTGCGATTCTTCCTCGCGATTCGCTTCCCGGACACAGTTACTTTATGTCGGCGATTCGCAGGTTATCATTAGGCGCGCTCTTCCGCGATTGAATTGATCTTCCCCGCGAATCGCAGATTATCTTTAAGCGATTAAAAATTTGAAAAAATGTTTGCAGGGTTTGTTGATATAGTCTTATTGAGATGGCGAGACGATGGTGGGGGTTGTGTTGTGGTTTGTTGATATATTGTCAATGCGATGGTGAGGCGATGAGACCATTCAAAAGAAAACGAGAACAAAGTCGTGGGCATTTACCAAACAAGAGAGGAAATATGAGGGCAAATAGCGGAATATAGGGAAAAATAAGAAAGTGATTTTACTTCTCATGAAAATCTTACATATTTTTGAAAAAAATAGTGGCTTTCGAATGGAAATAAGAAACTACACATGTATCTTATGTGAGGTACCTGTACAGTATGAACTATTTTTTCTGTGTATGTTGTCAATCATCCCAAACAGTTTTATACAATGCATCAACCTAAATAAAGAATTGGCGTAAGAAATAAAAACGTCCGTTTAACCGGATGTTTTGCACTAATGGGTTAATGGGGGTCCCATAGAGGCAAAAGCCTATTGATTTTCGGATAATGTTCCGGGGTCGGAATGGGCAAAAAACGTATGTGGAGAAAATTCAACGTTTTATTCATATGTGAATATCTCCGCTCCTAGTAGGCGTACTCCAAAAGGAAACTCCGATAAAATAGTTGGCACGCACAATTTTTCCCGGGGTATTCTAAAGTCACACATTTTTACTATATATTATCACAGAGAATAATAGAACTATATTAAATTATCGGACCTATTGATCAACATTTATATGTTGATATTTTTAACGGTATGATGATCAAAGAATTCTTCTTCCACGTCTTTCCAGAGGTAATCTGTTCGTTGAACTGGTTTCATTACTTCATATTTAGATTACTCCACTATTTGTACCAGGTTTTCAATTCACATTTTTCATACTTGTGGCCACTATGACCGGGTTCTTCCAGTACATACCTAATAATCCTCCCAAAATAATGGGTTTTATAAGGGATTTTTGGCAGCCGTAACTACTTACAAATCCCCCTACTAACCCATTATTTTAACAAGGGCATGTCGCACTGAATTACTAGTTATTCTATGACCACTAGAATAACTAGTTATTCCATGGTCACTGGAAGTTGAAAAATGTTGTGTATTTTGAGGGTCTTGAACACATTTTTAGCATATTTCTCTGCATATTAGGATTTCTTGTTCTAAGTGCCTATGAATTCATATTGCAAAAAAATTGTCCATATATGTAGGTCAATGTTTTGGAATAGTCCCCATATAGAAGTGCAGTCAAATTAGGGGGGTTTCGAATATTTTGGGCACATATTGCAACTAAAGTTGATTAAATTGTGAATTGTGCATTTTGAAGGGACTAAGAATAATTACCTTAATATCGTCCTATATATTCTTGTTGTGGAATAACCTCAATACATAGAATCAGTCAAATTTGACATATTTTGAAGACCTTAGCCATGCATTTAGTTGCATTTTTAAAAATCGTGGTTCAGATATCGCAAAAATTACGGTTAAACATGTTGTTATATTGGTGCTCTTATAACTATTCAACAACAATGTCGGCCTTACGAATCGAAATTTTGTCGTACGTAGAGTAAAAACAAAATACTCAGTGCTGAAGAACAAATACTAGAAAAAAATAACAACCATTAGTCCAATAACAAGAAAAAATTTTCAAATCTCCATAATTACCACTTTTTTAATACATGACTATTTTCACAATTTCTTCAATGAAAAAATAACGGCTATAAACGGCACGAGTTATGAGTTGATTTTGAAATAAAAAACTCTACACTAAAATACAAAATTAAAATTTTCACACCTCTCAAATGCAATTTTTTTAAAACTAAATGTACTTTTCGAAAATATTGAAAATATAGACACATTTTTACTTAATTTCAATTATAGTTTTACACCATATTTTCTATAGCTCTTTTTTTCTAAAATGTTAATAAGTAACTGCATTCCACTATTCCATTCTAAAATTTTCACTTTTGATCCGCAAAACCAAAATATCTCACTTTAAAAGCAACACATTTTGTTTTTTTGCAGCTACTTTTGAAAATGTGAATAAAAATTCAAAAGTCATATGGCCTTGATATTTTCTGTACATACGTAGATCTTGTACCCTATAACCGTATAATAATAGTTATTCCAAAAACCTAAATTCATTTTTTGAATTAATCTGCATGTTTTGCGATCTCAACCCTCTGTGCGGCGGTGAGTGTTGAACACACAATCCTCTGATTTGTAGTCGGACACACACGCTCTGTGCCACCGTACTCATAACTTAGTAAGGGGTAATATAAGTAGTTATTTTTGTTTTCATCACTTTGTAAGGGATTACATAATGACTAACGGTTCCGAATTCTTGCTGGGTAGTTTTAAAAGCACTGTCATAATTTTCAAAAATTAAATTTTTTAACGAATTGTTTTTTTTGTATTGGATCACTTACGGTGAATACAGGCGATACATTAAATATGGACTAGGACATATCCTATTGTTCTTTAGCATACAGCGTAACACATTTACATCCCAGACACCACTTTGGATAAAATTTTTTAAATCCGTTTGGCTGAAAATTATGCCATTCGATGATGGACAGAAGAACACGAAGATCAGTGTCAACGTCAATGCACAAGGAAAATATAATTTTATGGACATTTTCCTTTTGAAAATTTCGCACAATATTATAAATGAAATATGTTAAAACCTTTTCTTTTATATTTGCAATTAAATGAAATCCTTGGAATATTTTTTGGTAAACAAACAGATCCTTTCACACTTTCATTTAATTTTCACTTTCGAATTTTTCATATTCATGCGAAACGTTTTGCCTTCTACGCGAGTATTATTCGACGAACATTGTGATTTTACGCTTGGCTTCTAAAATTAGCTTGCACTTTTTTCCGCTTATTTTTATTTTGAATTAATCGCGTAAAGAAGCTCGCGCCCGTTTGCAAGAGATTCGCTCGCTGATCACTCGTTCGTGTGTGTTTCTTCCTTGAGCTACCGCTACGTTATGTTGTTTACATTTCACATTTCGTTACGTTTAGCCAGTCAGCAAGCCAGCAAGCCAGCCAGCCAACCAGCTAGTTAGCCAAAGCTAGTCAGTCATTCCATTCTGCAGTATTTGGCTTTAGCAGCAGTTACCTGTTTGTTGTTGGTTGCACTTGAATTCCTTACAACTTCTGTGCAATGTTAACATGGTTGGTTTGTAAATTAAGAGAAATCGACCATGGTTATTGAACGCTATGTTATTGGTATGCAAAAAAGACTTGGTGGGACATAGTTTTAAAATTTTATGCTAAAATATTGGCTTTTATGCCAAACTATTTAAAATAGAACAGAACTATTAGCTAAATAATAATAATTTACAGCATGAACGAATAACCATATTCTGACACAGCGGGGTAATGGAAGACAAACTAGTGAGGAAAGGGTCCGACTATATGAAATCCTACACCACTGTGAATATGTAAAATATATCGGAGAAATATATAAATCTGAACTAATTGCGATATTCAGTATATTCTCGATAATCCGGACAACGCGGTATTCCGGACACTAAAATTATTTACACTATAGACTCCATAATCCGGACACCCCACATTTTTTACGGTGCCCGGACATATGTAACCCCCAAAATTCGTTGGAAGTTATGTCCAAAATCATTTTGGGCGTTATGTCCGGGCACCGTAAAAAATGTGGGGTGTTCGAACTATCCACAAAATCCTCCTGATTTCATAAAATTATTTGAAAACGGACATAGCACCCATTCCAAGGCGGACATGACTCACAAAATCGTTTTTGGGAGTTATGTCACGGCATCTCTTTTTAGCTCGATAATCCAGTCACTCTTGTTTTTTTATACCCTCAGCATTTATGCTAACGAGGGTATATACACTTTCATACGGGCAAACGTGCCTCATCGAAATAATGGTTTTAGACCCCAAGTATGTTTGGACGAAATGTGTTTCAGACAATTTGGAGTTGATTTAGCCATGTCCGTCCGTCTGTCTGTCTAGCTGGCTGGTGCGCACGATAACTCTCGAACGGATGAACCGATTTCGTAATATTTTGTCCAAACTTAGTTTAAGTTCAAAGATGGGTTATATCGGTCCACTCCTTCCGGTACCTCCCCCACAAAAGTTCGAAAATGTTCGGAAAATTTGTGCGCACTATAACTCTTGAAGGAAGTAACCGATTTAGTCCATACTTTGCACATGGTGAAATTTCTAACAGACTTAAATGAGGTTTCAAGATGGGCTCAATCGGACCAATCCTCCGGGTACCTCCCACACAAAAGTTCGAAAATGTTCGGAAAATTTGTGCGCACTATAACTCTTGAAGGAAGTAACCGATTTAGTCCATACTTTGCACATGGTGAAATTTCTAGCAGACTTAAATGAGGTTTCAAGATGGGCTCAATCGGTCCAATCCTCCGGGTACCTCCCACATAAAATTTCGGCACAGTTCAGTTTAGGACCAGCTTACGAATCGCTTTGATTTTTGTTGTAACAACTTGTATTCACTACCCCTATACGATGGTACAACTTTCATCAGGGTCAAGCCTATACTTCCTGACAAAATAGCCTGAAAGTTGCAAAAATCCCTATGACATCATGTGTAGTGGCTGGAGCGCACTATAGCACTCGAACTGGTCAACGGATTTGGTCAGAAATTTGGCCTCCGTTTGGGCAATACCGGTCCACAAATTCCAGTACTTCCCCCAAAACTTAAAAAATTTCACTAAAATGGTATGCAAGATACACTTTAGTGAACATTCTAATATTTTGTCCAAATTTAGTTTAACTTTTAAAATGGACCATATTGGTTCTCCCTTTAAGGTACCTCCCCCGCAAAACGTTGTTTGAGTGCAGTTTAGGGTCTGTTCGAAGTTCCTTTGGAAATGTATACCGATGCTATTGGTTGTGGTCCTGTTTACAGCGATATTATGTTTTCCTTGGACAAGTTCATGCTTCCTGGTATACTGGCCCAAATGTTATACGATGACCCACCGAAATTACTAGTGTGTGCGATATCTATCGGAAAGATATGACTTCCAAAACAAGATCCACTTTCAAGTACCTCCTTCGCAACACTTTAATCCTAATCCAGATTTTTGTCTGTAATCCAAATGGGGCACAAAATTCTGAAAAGACCCTAAATACATTCGATCTGTCCGTAGATGTAAGGTTCAATTCACATAGGTTGAGGGTATATCTTTGGCGGCAAGGCCGACTGATACCTTTTTACTTGTTTTATCTACATTCACATACAAGGTTTCCCATTGAGCAAAATTGTCGGGTTGTTGAGATAATCATTAGGCTTCTTAAACGGAAAAAGAGTTTTGATTTATATGCATTTTTAAAATATGTGTAAATCGCGTAAATATCAAAATCATTTTGTCCGCATGTGATTTTCATATACAGCGAGACCATTATAGGAATTCTGTAGCTTTTATCGATTGAAAAGTTGTTAAAATTTCTTTTGTTCTTTTGTTTCAAAAGAAATTGTTGTAAAATAAACAATGAGTAAAGTTGTTAAAAACCTACAGAAATATAATTTCGACGCTAAGATGAAACATCGGCTGCATTTTAGCATTAAAAACATATAAAACATCGCTAATTTGCTCAGAGTGCATCCGATTTCAGTGTTCACCATGAAAATCTATATCGATATATACAGTTGCGTGCAAAATAATAGCAGTGCGGAACTACTATGTACGAAAATTGCAATAATACTGCTATAAATCATTAAATTAATTTAATAATCTGCATTAGGAGAATGCAATAAATGCCCGGTCTAGAGATGGTATTTACTGGGTATTTACCCGGTAAATACACGCAGAAAAATTTATGTTAGAAATATGTTTGGATCCAAACAAATATATGTTTGGATCCAAACATAATATGTTTGGGTCCAAACAAATATATGTTTGCAACATTTTGTAACATATCTCAATTTGATATGTTTGGGTAAAACATATTTTTTATGTTAGAACATTTTTTTCATGGGTGGAGAGAGGATGTTTGTCAACGAGAGTAATAACAGTGCTCTCGCGGCTGTGGAATGATGTTTTTGTAATGAAGAGTTGTGTGTATTGTATAATAGAAGACGTGGAAGCGAAGAAGGGGGCTTTGGCGGCATGTATGCGTCAAACTCGTGTGTTTCTTGTTTTGTTGTTGTTAACTAACTTAGCTTTTGTTGTTGTTAACCAACTTAGAAGAAGAAATGATATGAATTATATTTTTTTTCTTTCTTCAGTGTTTTAGATGCCTTTGTAGAGTCAAGACGGTAAAGTGAGTGAATAAATCAGTGTTTTGTGTTTTCTTAAAGAAATTGTGCTTTTTAGTAAATTTAGTAAAATTTATTTATTACATTACATAATCATTTGAGTCTAGATGCCGATTCCCCGCTGATGATTTCAACTATGAGGACAATTAGTTTTATTTCACAACTAAGGAGAAGCGTTCAACTATCAATCAGTTTTCCTTTTATTAAAGTGTGTTATGTATTTCTTTGGAATTTTGTATGTACCTATGTGTTTGTTGTTCTTTTGCCTTTCAATAAAAAACCTCAAGATTTGTGTGTATACTATAGTAATAGCCAGTGAGTTCTTACTGAGAGCAAGTGAGCACACATTTCAAAGTGTTTTACATTGAATTTTACGCTCCCTTGCTCTCAGTAAGCGCCCACTGGTGCATGTGTTTGTTTTTGTTGTGCCTTTTGGGTTTGTATTTTTTTGCACCCAAACATATAAAATGTTTGCACCCAAACATAAAATTGTTTCCACCCAAACATATATTTGTTTGCAGACCCAAACATATATTATGTTTGGGACTGTTGCAAACATATATATGTTTGCTGCAAAATATGTTTGGGACATATGTTAGAGAGGCCGTTATTTTTTTGCGTGTACCCACACGGTGGATAAATACCGGGTAAATACCCATTTGTGGGTAATTATTTGGGTATTTACTATATTGAATCGCCAATACAACATCTTACACCCTATTTCTGGGTTTAGGATGTGAAATCGTTTCAAAATGGATAGTTTAACAATACTTTAAACAAGTGGGTAAATACTTGAATAAATACCCGAGTATTTACCCAAACATAGCGTAAAAACTCGTTATCTGCCGAACCACTAACGAAATTTGGCACAAAACTTTCTTATATCAATAGTATTAAATGTATTGAAAATGGAGTCCCTGGGTCCATGGTTTGATATAGCCCCCATATAGCCGTATCTCCCGATTTAAGTTATTTTTCACCTATTAGCCACATTATACAACCAAATTGGCTGTAATTTGGCACAGTGAGTCCTCAATGAGTATAAAATATCCTTGCAAACAATTGGCAACGTAGGTCCACGATTTCTTATAGCCCCCATATAAGGGTACCCCGATTTCGAGTATTTACCCAAATATAGGGTAAAAAGTCTTTATCTGCCGAACCACTTCATGTAGGCTGACAAAATTTGGCTCAAAACTTTCTCATATCAATAGTATTAAAGGTATTGAAAATGGAGTCCCTGGGTCCATGTTTTGTTATAGGCCCCATATAACCGTACCTATAAGAAAACGTGGACCTACGCTGACAAAATTTTGCAAAGTTATTTTATACTCATGGTGGAATCACTGTGCCAAATTTCAGGGGCTATATGAAAACATGGACCCAGAGACCCCATTTTCAATACCGGATGTTCTCTTCGTCAAGTGGTTCGGCAGTTAAAGAGTTTTTACCCAACATTTGGGTAAATACTCGGGTATTTACCCAAGTATTTACCCACTTGTTTAAAGTATTGTTAAACTATCCATTTTGAAACGATTTCACAACCTAAACCCAGAAATAGGGTGTAAGATGTTGTATTGGGGATTCAATATAGTAAATACCCAAATAAATACCCACAAATGGGTATTTACCCGGTATTTACCCAATTTACCATGTATTTACCCATTGGGTATTTACCCACTGTCCATCTCTAGCCCGGTCACTTTATGACTTCGTCTACAGCCGGCTAATCTTAGTTTATGTTTATAAATTGTTGGTTTCATATCTCGGAAGCCGATTGGATTTTCATTTTTGGATCTTTGGCAAACGTATAGCTCTAGTTCTGGATAACAAAAATGAAGACCATACCAATCCATAAAAGTGGATTTTTAGCACGTTTCCAAAAGATTTGGTCTTATTTCCTTCGTTTTATCAGATTATTTTTACATTAAAATAGCATCCGTGCTATGGATATTAATTGCTTTGAGGGTTTGTACGATGATTTTCGACCATTACAAATAATTTTTGAGGAAATACCACCGATATCTTCCACTATGTGGACAAAATTAACCCCTAACCACAAAAAATTGGATATTTGTGTGGGTGGTACCACAAGGATTGGACAGTTAGGGCCCAAATTTGAACATAAACTAAGTTTCGACAATATTTAGAGATCCAAAGTTTGGACCAAATCGGTTGCTACGTCTATGAGAAATCTCGCGTAGCATTTTAGCGAATATTTTCGAACTTTTGTGGGAGAGGTACCGGAAGGAGTGAACCTATAAGCACCACCTTCGAATTTCATCTAATATTCGAAGAAATATTACAATATTTAAAGTGTGGACGAACGCAGTATTTGGTTGCAGCCTCTACATATGGTGCAATAGGGGTTTTTTACAACTTTCGGGCTGTTTTCTCAAGAAGTATGGATTTGCCCCTGAAAAAACTTTTACTGTCGTAATTGAGGCAGCGAATGCAAGTTGCTTCAACAAAAATTAAAGTGATTCGAGAGCAGGTCTTAACGTGAATTTATCCAAAACTTTGGAAAAATATAATCCATATTCGGACCTGATCTATAGATATATTAGGATGTGTAAAGTATGGACCAAATCGGTCACTCCCATCAAGAGTTATCGTGCGCACAATTTTTCCGAATATTTTTGAACTTTTGTGGGGGATGTACCTGAACGAGTGGACCGATATACCTTATCTTCGAACTTAAACTAAGTTTGCACAAAATATTACGAAGGCGAAATTTTGAACCGAATCGCCAGATCCGTTCGAGAGTTATCTTGAGCTCCAACCACTACACACGGTGTCATAAGGGGTTTTTGAAACTTTTAGGCTATTTTCTCAGGATGTATTGACTTGCCCCTGATGAAACTTGTACCGACATATGGGTGGCAAGGAATACAAGTTCTACAACAAAAATCAAAGCGATTCGAGAGCAGGTCCTAAACTGAACTTTTCCGAAATTTTGTGTGGGAGGTACCCGAAGGAGTGGTCCGATTGAGTCCATATTGGAAACTTCTCTAAGTCTGGTAGAAATTTCACGAATTTTCACGAAAGTATGGACCAAATCGGTTACTTCCTTCAAGAGTTATCGTGCGCACAAATGTTCCGAAAATTGCCGAACTAAGTTTGCACAAAATATTACGGAAGACAAATTTTGGACCGAATCGGTTAATCCGTTCGAGAGTTATCGTGCGCTCCAGCCAGTCAGACAGACAGACAGACGGACGAACCATGCTAAATTGACTCCAAACTGTCTGAAAAAGATTTCGTCCAAGCATAATTGGGGTCTAAAACAAATATTTCGATGAAGCACATTTTGCCCGTATGAAAGTGTATATACCCTCGTTAGCATAAATGCTGAGGGTATAAAAAACCTTAAACTTTACATGTTCCAAATTTTGTGTGGGAGATACCCTAAGGAGTGGTCGATGCACGTTCTATATTTGGACGTAATCCAAGTATGTACGCGAGTCTTATGTTAGGCAGAACCAATTTTAGTTAGTGCAGGCAGATTTCTTGAAGCTCCAGGGCCATTATCTCAAAAAGCATGGACTTGTCCCCGAAAAAGAATACACCGTCAGGGAAAAGAATACAAAGTCAAAAATTCAATTTTTAACAAAAAGTATGTCGTTTATTGACCATTAATCGGTCAAAAAAAATGTTTATAGGGGCTATACCAAAACCTGCACCTTTGTCCACAATTTTTGGTGGAGAAGTTTCTGAACCATTGGGAACTCCAAATGCCAAGTTACAGCCAATTCGGCCTAAAAATGAAGATAAAATCCTTAAAACATTTGAAATCGGGTGGTACCGCTATATGGGGGGATATACCAAAACCTGGAGCTTTGTCCACAATTTTTGGTGGGGAAGTTGCTGTACCATTGGGAACTCTAAATGCCAAGTTACAGCCAATTCGGCCTAAATATAAAAATAATATCCTCAAAATGCCTGAAATCTGGTGGTACCGCTATATGGGGGCTATATGAAAAAATGGACCCATATTGGTTCTGGCTTCATATTCATGTGTTGTCATCCAAATCTGAAAAGTGTGCAAAGTTGAACTAAACGGACACCAAAACAAGTTAAATAAAACACTGTAAAAATTAACAATCGGTGACAACAAAAAAATTGGGTAATCCCACGGCAGCGAGTTCTTTCGTACCGGATTGACCCGAAACCATAGTGTTTCGACCAGGTTGGCAGCCGCTGGCCTGGCAGCCTGTGCTTTACGTAGGTTTCTATGCTGCTACAACAAAAACAACAACAAAATTGGGGTTTTCTTAAGGAAAGTCGATTTCTGAACCATTGTGCGACACTCGTTGATAAGTGGAAATTTTCAGTCTTCATAAATCTTTCAAATAACGATTATTTTCAACAAGTTAGCGACCGATAGCAACAGTATTAACTTGCCTTTAAATATCTACCAATTTTTGTCGGTAACGGAAAAATAGGCAAAGAATTCCACAACTGGTTTAGTTAAAGCTACTAATTAATCGAGTAATTATAGCATATTAATGATTTCCTAACACAGCCGATGGATGAAACAAAACTCAAATAATTGCCGAAATCACGTTTTTCATAAACTATCCAAGAACTATGTCATATATTCTCTGTTGTTGTTTTTTTTCACATCTTGTCTTATCATACTCTCCCCTCTTGAAAACTTGCCATTATGAATGGCGCACTTGACTGGCTTGATTTATTTTGAGCATGTTTACAATTCGCGATCTATAGACTTTAACTCAATTTCGCTTAAATTGGCTCAAACTGTTCACAGTGATCTTTCGATGGTCATTATTTTGACTTCTGAGTGAAGTTGTTGTTTTCTTTTTGTTTTTGATTTATGGAATCATGATCAAAACAACAAATAAAATATTTAGTCTCTTTGGTATTTTATGGATGTTATTGTTGTTGTGTTGGGCTGCTGTCGTTTCAATTATTACACTTGGGATTTATGTTATGAGAGTGGTGTAGTGTCAGAGTTATGCTTTGTTTACTTCTAAACATATGTGATTTGTGTTTAGCTTGTGTGCATCTTCAACACTATACACAGTAGCTTTTTGGTCGGTTGGCTGCTTGGTTTGTTTTAATTTAGATAGACATGTGTTATAATTATGTTTTCCCATTGTTGTTCGGTGGTGAAATGAATACAAATGAAAATGTAATGTGAAATGTTATTACGTGGGTTGTTACTTTCATTGTAGTTGTTGTTGTTAAGATTGTTTGGAATGATGTTGCATTTCTTTGGCTCCTAATCAGGGTGGAAACAATTAAATTGTAAACGCTTGTGCCTTAAGTCTTTTGTCTTTGTATGAATATGAGCCAAATATGTTAATCAGAATATGGAGATTGTGTGAAAGATTTTTTTGTATTAGATAGGTATTACATACTTTTATTTGTGGGAAATTTGGAAATTCATACAAAAGATTACTTCATGAAATGTCCGTCTGTAATGGAGCAAATCACTTTTTGCAAATAATATATGTGAAAATTTTTTAATAATTGTAGACATTAACAGCCTATTTATGTATGTCGCACGAAAACCCGTACGAAAGGAAATCAGTCACTCACTTCCGCCTAAAAAGGCGTTCATGTATTTCGCAAACTATCGTGCGACTGCCGTTACGTATCCTATGCGAAATAGTACTAATTTGTTCCATAAATGAGAGCCAAATCTATATAACCAATATTTTTGAAAATTTAATATGGCTGAAGCCAAGGTTTATCCTTTTAAAACATGCGACTTGTGATTATATATTATACACATTAAATATTTGTAGATAAAATGAAATGTTTTTGGACGTGGCAAAAAATATTGGCCTTAAAAGATAATTTGCGTGGAAGCTGTGGCTATGTTTATGTTAACAAGTAATAAAGTATCAGTCGGCTTTGCCGACAGAGATATACCCTCAGCCTGTGTATATTGAAACAATTTTTTCCCAAAAAAAACGCATGTATTTAGGGAGTTTTAAAATTTTTGGGCGTTTGAACTGACAAAAATTTTGATTAGGATTAGAGATCAAAAGTTTTGTGGAGAAGATACTAAAAATAATGGATCTCCAGACACTACATATGGTACCATAGGGGTTTTTTACAACTTCAGGGATGTTTGCTCAAGAAGTATGGACTTGCCCCTGAAACAACTTTTACCATCGCAATTGAGTCAGCGAATGCAAGTTGCTTCAACAAAAATCAAAGCGATTCGAAAGCAGGTCTTAAAGTGAACATGTATCCGAAATTTTGTGTGGGAGGTACCGGATGGAGTGGACAAATATAGTCCATATTTGAACCTGATCTATATCTGGTAGATATATTAGGATGTGTAAAGTATGGTCCAATTCGGCCACTCTCTTCAAGAGTTATCGTACGCACAATTTTTCCGAACATTTTTGAACTTTTGTGGGGGAGGTACCTGAAGGAGTGGACCGATATGGCTTATCTTCGAACTTAAACTATGTTTGGACAAAATATTACTAAGGCCAAACTTTGGACCGAATCGGCAGACCTGTTCGAGAGTTATTTTGCCCTCCAACCTCCTCACACGGTGTCATAGGGGTTTTTTATAACTTTCAGGCTATTTTCTCAGGAAGTATGGACTTGCCCCTGATGAAACTTATACCGTCGTATGGAGGGCAGTGAATACAAGTTGCTAAAGCAAAAATCAAAGCGATTCGAGAGATGGTCCTAAACTGAACTTTTCCAAATTTTTGTGTGGGAGTACCCGACGGAGTGGGCCGATTGAGTCCATATTAAAAGCTGATCTAAGTCTGGTACACGCTCCACGATGGGCAAAGTATGAACCAAATCGGTTACTCCCTTCAAGAGTTATCGTGCGCACAAATTTTCCGAACGTTTTCGAACTTTTGTGGGGGAGGTACCGGAAGGAGTGGACCGATATAGCTCATCTTCGAACTTAAACTAAGTTTGGGCAAAATATTACGAAAGCCAAAATTTGAACCGAATCGGTTCATCCGTTCGAGAGTTATCGTGCGCTCCAGCCAGCCAGACAGACGGACGGACATTGCTCAATCGATTCCAAATTGTCTGAAACACATTTCGTCCAAACATACTTGGGGTCTAAAACAATTATTTCGATGAGGCACATTTTGCCCGTATGAAAGTGTATATACCCTCGTTAGCATAAACGCTGAGGGTATAAAAAATGGGTTGAAGCCTATCTGTCTTTTTAAACCCTAAGCATTTATGCTAACGAGGGTATATGGCCATATTTGTAGAAATTTAACTTATGTTGAAGCGTATGTTTGATGTATTGTAACACGCGAACTATTGTACATCAACACAAACTCTGAACGTATATCGGTAAAATGAACTGTTTTAGCACGATTCACCGAAGGATTTTTTTAAATAATTATTTGTGCGGAAGCTTTGACCACATTAATGTAAAAAATAGGGAAAAATGTTTTGAAGCTAACACGTTTTTTATTATTGTCCAATTATTAGCTTTAGAACACAATGCACAGCATAATGCTCAAAGAGAAAGTTAAAGAATACACTTCAGACATTAAGCTTCCTACGTATAATTTTTTCGAAGTTTCACTTTAACCACGTCAAAAGGATGCTGACATTTTGATGCAAAAAAACAAGTGGTTTTGGAATTTTTGCTCTAATCCGGACGCGCAACGAGATTTGTCTAAAACTTATTATGTGATTGGAGTACTCGCGAATTCGCATTTTTGATGTATAAGTCGAGTGTGTAGTCTTCATAGGATCGCAGCAATCTTCGCCCAAAGTCAACATTTTTGTGCGTAAATTTTTCTGAAAAACCTACTTTTTTGGTCCAAAATGTACAACTGTCTTATAATTTCCGTGGAAACCCGCGTAAAATTAGTTTTTTTTTGCGTTCTGAATCTAATAAGCCGCAACGCGTCCAAATCGGTCCACTAGATCGGCGGATATGATATCCCTCAAATTTCGAAAAAGTGCAAAATTTTTTTTTGAAAATATCGCGTAGTAAAATGAGTTTTGGATGTGTCAGTTCTACTTAAATAAATAGATCGATACGCGTGTTTAAAATTTGCGAAAACAGATATTTAAAAATTGTTGCGAATCCAGAGATATAATAGATTTTTCCTAAGAATTGAGTGCGATGCTACCTCCACGGTTCTCGATGGATCGCATTGAAACGGCATAAAATGATGTATTTTTTAATGGTGATCATTGAAATCGGATGCGTATATCATAGCCATTTTACTGTTTTTTTACCCCCTAATATTCAACAGATGCTACATCGTGGTCACCAAATAAAATTTCACAAAGTGTATATCAAATAAAAGGGATTGATTCGCTGTTTACGAAAATCGGATGCGCATCATGTAATTTCCACGACTACGCGGTTTCTATGCGCTTCAATATTTTACTTTAACTTTATTTTAATTTTATGCCACAATATGAAGTCCTTGTGATTTAATCTAATGATATAAACACTTTCGCCAATACGTAGGTAAACTATAAAGCAAAAATTGGTTGCAACGGAATATATTCATTATTGCACGAAATTTTGACGAAAAAGAGAAAGAACTCTAACATTTTTTTCTTCAACTTTTCCTTTAAAATCATAAAACAACAAAATTAGAATAATATAATTTTTATTTTTTATACCCTCAGCATTTATGCTAACGAGGGTATATGGTAATATTCAAAAATGTTTTACAATCGTTGAAGTTAAGGTTCACCATTTAATAAGTCGCGAACTGTTAATATATTTTATAAAATATGAATATATTTACATGAACTGAAGTGTTTTAGCCACGATCTTATAATATGAACCATAACAAATAATTTTCGTGGAAGCTGCGTTGGTGGTAGAGTTTCTGGTCGGGAATTCCCGGCCCGGGATTTCCCGGGAATTCCCGAAATTTTTTGAACGGGATTTCCCGGGAAATTTTTTTGAAATTCCCGGGAATACGGGCATTTGTATTTTCATGTATAAGGCATGTATTTTTTTATACCCTCCACCAAAATATGGAGGGTATAATTAAATTTGTCATTCCGTTTGTAACACATCGAAATATTCATCGGGGGCCATACAAAGTATATATATTATTGATCAGGGTAAAATTCTATGTCGATATAACCATGTCCGTCTGTCCGTTCTTCCGCCCGTCTGTTGAAATCAACATACAGCTCGCAATATTTTGAAGGTTTTGGACTCAACATTCCTCCGAAATGGCTGAAATTTGATATTTAATCTTCGTTGGTGGTATAAAACTTTCCCCCATAAATTTGTCGGTACAGGTCCAGGTTTGGATGAAAATAGAGTACACATACGAGGGCTACTACATAAGTTTCTGGGCTTGACAACAATGCCAGGCGCCATTTACCATTTCCATTGGAGGACAGAGTACTGTCCTCTATAATAGAGTACGGTTGGTCACCGTACCTATAGAACGATACCTTCCGATTTTCGTAATTCTGAAGGCTGTGACGTCAATATCTCACCGAAATGACTGACATTTGTTATTTAGTCTTCTATGGGTTTATAAAATATTCCAGAAAATAATTATTAGTATAGGTCCACGTCTTCCTATGTCCCCCATGGAAGCATACCTCTTGATTTTTGGTATTTGTTAGGTTTTACAGCGTGTTTTTGTAAAAAGTTTTTGCCCATTCGTTCGTCGATTTCATGAACGAAGACACAATTTGGTTTTCATAGCGATTGACGTTTGTATTCGTGTGACAAACAAATGAAAGCTTTTTATTTTCGTAACAAAATCAAACGAACGAATACGTCAAAAATAAACGAATGGAATAGACCCATCGTTTTGAATGAAAAATATATAATTTGAGTAATAAATGGCACAAAACACACGAAAACTGGAGGGGAATGCAATTTTATTCATTTCCATAGAAGCACACGCGTATATGTACATCGGTTTCTTCATATTATCACAAATATTTTTGGACAAATTTGATTACATTTTTTCTTATTTTTTGTTTTCCATCTGTTTATCGGGGTTGCCATCAAGTAACACATTTTACGTGCAGATGTCTATGCAAAATTTCCAAAATAAGTATCATGCAAACCCTGAAATATAAAAGCTTTTATGAAATAGACGAAAGATTTCAGATAAAAACGAATTGTTCGTAAAATTTTACAAGAACCAAATTTTTAACGTATACGTTTTAGTACGAACGGTTCGTGTGACAGGCAAGCATTTTTACACCCTGTTAACCACACTATCTTACAGAAATATTGGTATTTGTCTTCTTCATAAAGGAAGGAAACTAATTGTTCCATTTTACTTCAATACAATTCGTGGTGGAGGGTAGAACAAGTTCGGCCCAGCCGAAGTTAACGCCTTTCTTACTTGTTTGCCTTATAGTTATTTAATGTCGGCAATATAGTGTAGTCGCGATAATTCGTGCCCCGATTATTCGTAATTGCGGGTCCATTGTAAAAATCGCGGTAATTCGTATAAAATATATTTATTTTGGTCCTCTCGATAATTGGTGTTTTTCTCTGGAATTCGAACCTCACATAAGTCTATATTCTTAGTTGATTCCGGCAAAGAATAGGAGCACTCTGAACTTTTTGAAGCCATTTCCTTGTTGTTCTAGTCTATATTTTTATTGATGGCGTTCTTGAAGGATATTAATTTACCATGATATAAAAGCTGTGATCTATTCGAATTGTTGTATTCTCCAAAATTATAGTATGCAATATTAAAAACTGTATAATGTATAAGTGGCAAATAGAGTATATTAGGGTTGGAAGCCAGTAATAACTATGGTATGAATGTTCATATAAGTACGCCTCTAATCATTGGTGCCACCGTGTTGCAATTGTGAAGTCGTGTACTCAAAAGGTCAGCCGTATAAAAATTCTTTGATATCAAGGAAGCTTTGCTAGGATGGTAGTGCGAAAAATATATTCTATATAACCTCCGCAAATTAATCAGGAATAATTGGATTTTGATCACATACATATAGATATTCTTGAACAGCTGCCTATGCTGTATATGATTTATTGTTCTTTCAAAATTTTGGATGTTTGCTATTGCTTTTTGACCCTTTAGTATTTTACCCTTAATATTGTTCCAAAGAGACAACTAACGACACAACTACACATAAAGGGAGTAAGTACTTCATGTTTGCTTACTCTCTGTCACGTCTATGCCTCAGGGATTCGATTTCCCATAGTCCCGGGAATTCCCGGGTTCCCGGGAATGAGAAATTTTCATTCCCGATTTCCCGGGAATGAAAAAAAGTCGGGAATTCCCAAACTCTAGTTGGTGGTAATATAAAAAAATGGGTAAAAATGTGTTGAAGTTAGCAAGCTTTTTTGTGTTTTTTCTTGATTTCTGGTCAAACGAGGGAAAATTCAGACCTGAGCTCAAAGAAAGGATTGAAAAATACCCCTTGGGCAACATGATGCTAATGTGTGACTTCTCGATATATACAGTGCATCCCTCTTAAATCGATGCTGACATTTTGAAGTTTTGAAATCGGGGTTTTTTGAATTTTTCTTATAATTGGAGGGCGCAACCAGATAATGACCTAATCTATTTATTGGATTGTAGAACTCGTGATTCCACGTCGTTTGATGTATATCTCATGAGTGTGCTTCCCACAGCTCCCTAGTAATAGGAGTCCAAAGTCGAATTTTGGTACGTAATTTTTCTTTAAAAACCTATTTTTTGGCTTCAAAATTTACAACTATGACTCAGGTACCCTTGAACCCCGCGTGATTTTAGTTTTTTTCCGCGCCCGATTCAATGAGCCCTACCGCGATCGAATCCATCCACTAAAACCGCTGATATAGATACCCTGAAAATAGGAAAATAAGCAAAATTTTATTTTGACTAATCCGCATACTTAACCGCGATTGCCCTTAAATTTTTTTACATAAATGGAATCCTTTATGCACGATTATAATATTTGTCAAAAAGGTGTGTCATGAATTTCAGAGATTCGGGAGTAGTATTCGTATTTAACCAAAAATAGAATCAGGTAGCACATCCGCGGTTCTTGACGAATCTGTATAAAATTTGTCTTATTGACGTATTTTTAACAGGGGGTCACTGAAATCGGATGCGCCTTATAATCATATGAACATCGCGTTATTTTTACCCACATGAAGCATTTTGGTGCAGTAAGATGCAACTGATGGCACACTTTTGCGGTTAAATGAAACATGGAAAAATGCAAACATATTGGCAGAGATGCACTCGCTCTATGCGAAAAGCACTATTTCGCGCGTTATACGGTTTTTAACTTTTATGTTTTTTCTTTGATTGTAATATCTATATCACTCTTTATTTTTTAATTCTATTGCTTATCACACTATGCAAATATACTTTCACGATGATAAACTATTTTCCTTGAAGAGGTTTTAGCAAAATAATTCAGGTTTTGTTAGGAAATTTAGCGAAATAGTAGAATAACTCCAAAAAATTTTCTCAAATTTTTCGTATTAAACCAAAAAATATATTCTTGAAATAATGTTCCAACAATAAACTTTTGTCTTTTGTTGTAGCTGCAATATGCAATTTAAAATCCTAATCAATAAAATTTTGGTCTCACATTTTTCTGGACATTGTCAAGATTCTGTACGTATTTTTAATTTATTTTTTAGAGATTTTTATGGACTCTGAGTAAGAATAAATAAAATTTACTCCAAGATTCCTTCATTATTTTTTGATTTTCCGCGAAAATGAAAATAAATTTAGCTAATATTTAGGCGTCTACGGATAGATATTAAATGTTGTTACCGATTTATATATACATTTTGGTATTGCAACACAAAGGGAATTTTTAAATATTTTTTCTTTATAAGGGAATAAAACCCCCCATAACTTTTGGGCGCAGCATCCAATTTTGTGAACGCGAACATATTTGAAGCCACGATTTTTTTCTTAACCCATGTAACAAAAATCGTGAATGTGCTTCTCAAAATTTTTTTAATTTTTTTCTCGATGGAATTTTAAAGGAAATTTGAATTTTACCATATACACTTTCATACGGGCAAAATGTGCCTCATCGAAATAATGGTTTTAGACCCCAAGTATGTTTGGACGAAATGTGTTTCTGACAATTTGGAGTTGATTTAGCAATGTCCGTCCGTCTGTCTGTCCGTCTGTCTGGCTGGTGCGCACGATAACTCTAGAACGGAGCAACCGATTCGGTTCAAAATTTGGCTTTCGTAATATTTTGCCCACCCCTTCTGGTACCTCCACATAAAAGTTCGAAAATGTTCGGAAAATTTGTGCGCACGATAACTCTTGAAGGGAGTAACCGATTTGGTCCATGCAAAGGCACATCCTGAAATGTGTACCAGACTTAGATAATGTTTCAATATGGACTCAATCGGTCCACTCCTTCGGGTACCTCCCACCCAAAATTTAGGAAAAGTTCAGTTTAGGACCTGCTCTCGAATCGCTTTAATTTTTATTGTGGCAACTTGTGTTTACTGTCCCCCATACGACGGTACAAGTTTCATAAGGGGCAAGTTCGTACTTCCTGAGAAAATAGCGTACTTCCTGAGAAAATAGAAAATAGTGTGAGGTGGTTGGAGCGCAAGATAACTCTCAAACGAATCTGCCGATTCGGTCCAAAATTTGGCCTTTGTAATATTTTGTCCAAACATAGTTCAGGTTTGAAGATAAGCCATATCGGTCCACTCCTTCAGGTACCTCCCCCACAAATGTTAAAAAATGTTCGGAAAAATTGTTCGTACGTTAACTCTTGAAGGGAGTGGCCGAATTGGTCTATACTTTACACATCCTAATATACCTACCAGATATACATAGATCAGGTTCAAATATGGACTATATTTGTCCACTCCATCCGGTACCTCCCACACAAAATTTCGGATAAGTTCATTTTAAGACCTGATATCGAATCACTTTGATTTTTGTTGAACAACTTGCATTCACTGCCTCAATTACGATGGTAAAAGTTTTTTTAGGGGCAAGTCCATACTTCTTGAGCAAACAGCTCGAAGGCTGTAAAAACCCCCTATGGCACCATCGCGGGAGCGCCTTTTTAATAAATCGCGATTCAAGTTGACTTTTTTTTAGCTATGAAAATTCTCTACAAAATCGACCTTTATCATAAATTCGTAAGTTTTACCGTTATTGAGATATAGAAGTTCAAATGTAACGCTACCTTATAAAACAATGTTATACATGATGCGCCTTAACTTTAAGTGAAAACCGCTTACACCTGAGATGTTTTTGCGGATTTTGAAACAGTAATGTTCATAGGTGAGAAAAATCCAAAAATAAGAAAAAATCGCTTGAGTGATTTTTAAATAAATCGCGATCAAAGTTCACATTTTTAGGTTTTCACAATTTTGCTTGTAAACCGCAAGTCCCATCGAAATGGGACTAAAGAAAATGTTTTAGCAGTGAAAATTCTGTATAAGATTGACCTGCATAATATTTTCGTAGGTTTTACCGTTTTTGAGATATAGATTCAGATTTTTTTCTCAGATCTTTAGGATGTTGCTTGAAAACCGCAGTTCCTATCGGAATGGGACTTAAGAAAATGTTTTAGCTGTAAAAATTCTTTACAATATCGGCTTTCATATTTTTTTCCTAGGTTGTACCATTTTTAAGATATATAAGTTTAAGATGGGAAATTGCAGTCATGACACTGTTTTATAAGTAGACAATACAGTCAGTGCATTGTCCAAATTTGAACTTCTATATCGCAAAAACGTTAAAACTTAAGATAATACCATAAAAGTCAATCTTATAGAGAATTTTCACAGCTACAACATTTTCTTTTGTTCGATTTTGATAGGGCTTGCGGTTTACAAACAAAATCGTGAAAACCTAAGAACCCTAAAAAATGCCGAATTGAATCGCGATTTATTTAAAAAGGGTTCCGGCAATTTTTTGATTTTTGATTATATATTATTTTCATCTATGAACATTGTAGTTTCAGAATCCGCAAAAACTTCCCAGGTGTAAGCACTTTTCATTTAAAATTGAAAACGGCTGGGCCGATTTGGATAATTCTTTTTGTGAAATTTTAGCCACACATTTTTTTAAATTTTAAATTTTTATCTTTTCTTCAAAAACTACTAAAATGATTTTTCTGAAATTGCCAGGGATGGCCCCGGGATAAAATGGGATACAAATTTTGTTGAATTTCGGAGGGGGCGGGGTACTTCCCCTATACCCTATTTCTTTAAAAAAGTCATTCATCTTCTTCTTCTTATATAAAAGACAATGTGTGTATGTTAGTATGTACATACATATGTTTCGTATTGGCTCAAAAACAGCTGAAACGATTTTCTTGAAAATTTCAGAGAATGTTCAGGGAACACCGGTGGTGCAAATAGGCAAGACGAGGTACCTCCCCCATGCCCTACTTTTTTTAAAAAAGCTATTTTAGCTCGCCCACTTTTTAAATATGTTATATATCCAAAACTGCCGAACCGATTTTCCTGAAAATTTCAGAGAATGTACTACTTAACCCATCTTCTTGAAAATACTTAGTTGAATTACGGCGGGGTACCTCCCCTATGCCCTATTTTTTAAAAACGCTATTTTAGCACGCCCACTTTTAAATATCCAAATATCCAAAACTACTGAACCGATTTTCATGAAAATGTCAGAGAATGTACAGGGAGGTGCCGTGGTGAAAAGGGTTATAAATTTTGTTGAATTTCAGTGGTGGCGGTATACCTCCCCTATGCCCTATTTAAAAAAAAAAAACACTATTTTAGCAAAACTGACGAACGTATCGGTGAGAAAATTAATTTGCGAGGCAATGGTGGTTGTATCTCCGACCCTAGGTACTCATTTGGGGCATAAAGACCCACCCCACACCCACTTTTTTAAATATGTTATAAATTCAAAACTACTTAACCGATTTTGTTGAAAATTGCAGAGAATATACAGGGATGGCCCCTGGTGAAAATATATTTTGTTGAATTTCGGAGAGGAACCTCCACAAGGCCCTATTTTTTTAAAACCGCTATTTTTGTAAATATTGCGAACGTATAGGATTGAAAATGAATTTGCAATGGTGGTTGTGTCCCCCACCCTAAGTCCTTATTTGGGACCTAAAGACCCGACCATGCCTCTTTTTAATATGTTATATCGCCAAAACTTCTGAGTCGATTTCCATATCATTTTCAGATGATGTACAGAGATGGCCAATGGTGGGAAATAAGCTATATATTTTGTGGAATTTCGGAGAAGAGGGTTATCCCGTTTGCCCTACTTTTTTAAATGGGCTATATATGTAAATCTTACGAAAGCTATAAGTCAATGGAAATACCAGATGTTATACATAACATCTTATTTTAAAGCAAGTGTTTGGATTAGAAGGCAAAATATAGATAGATATAGCTTCATCAGTTATATATGATATACATTATAAGAAGGTGGAAGGACGACACAGTCGGTCCTTAAGTTGCCACTGGAAATTTATATGAATGAAGGGAATAAGTACAATATTAAATAGAAGTTATCATTTGGAACGAATGTACGATGGCACATAAAAATTCCCTAGAAGCTATAGGTCGCTTTTTGAAGGATTTAATTCCAGCAGATGAAATAAATGCATGCCTCAAGGCATCAGTTCTTTGGCGGTATGTCAAAATTGCTTATCAACACCAACATTTCTGAAATTTTTTTTATTTATACTCACTTGCAGATCCCGACTAATTATGGATGCAAGAAATATATAATTGACTTAAGAAAAGGTAGCATAAAACTGTTTCAAGGGCCAGCATCGCGGACCGCGTCGGCTAGTATTATAAATACAATAATCTACTCGCTGAAGTCACTTTGTGATAACTATTTAGTAAAATTTGTGCTCATTAAAATAAGTAGTGCTTTTATAATATATTTTTTTAAAGCAGAAATAAAACCGCCTTAACTTTTGCCCGTAGTTAACAAAAAGCGCATTCGTATATATTTTTTGAGAATTTTGCCTTTTTAGGCGAAGATCATTTTTAGTATTAATTTCTAGTTGGAAATCGAGCTTTATGATCAATAATGCATCTGAAAAAGGAAAGCCGACGACACGAACCCACCACTATGTGACATGACATGTTTCGCCTTTGGTAATGAAGGCTCCTCAAGGACGTGGGTTCAAACCCCAGCCTGGCTCAGCTTATTTTATTTATTATACCCTCCACCATAGTATGGAGGGTATATTAAGTTTGTCATTCTGTTTGTAACACATCGAACTAATCATTTGCGACGCTATAAAGTATATATATTCTTGATCAGGATAAAATTCTAAGACGATCTAGCCATGTCCGTCTGTCCGTCTGTCTGTCCGTCTGTCCGTCTGTTGTAATCACTCTAGCGTCCGCAATAATTGAGATAGAGTGCTGAAATTTGGCACGCGAGGATCTTTTTTCCATAGGCAGCTCAAGTTCGAAGATGGGCTATATCGGTCCACTCCTTGGTATAGCCCCCATATAACGGTACCTCCGAATTTGAGGTATTTTGACGTTCTTCGCCACATTTGCAGACCGAATTAGCTATAATTTGGCACTTAGGGTTCCCAGTGATCAACAAACTTATATCCCAAAGGATATGGGCATAGGTCCATGTTTTGGTATAGTCCCCATATAACGGTACCTCCCGATTTTCGGTATTTTGAGAATTTTAGCCACAATTTTTAACCGAACTATCTGCAATTTGACATTTGAGGTTCTCAGTGGTCATGAAACATCTCCACGAAACATCGTCAATATAGGTCCATTTTTTGGTATAGCCCCCGTATATCGGTACCTCCCGATTTTCGGTATTTTGAGAATTTTAGCTACAATTTTTAACCCAACTAGCTGTAATTTGCCATTTGAGGTTCTCAGTGGTCATGAAATATCTCCACCAAGCATCGTCAACATAGGTCCATGTTTTGGTATAGTCCCCATATAACGGTACCTCCCGATTTTCGGCATTTTGAGAATTTTAGCCACAATTTGTAACCGAACTTTCTGCAATTTGACATTTGAGGTTGTCAGTGGTCATGAAATATCTCCACCAATCATCGTCAACATAGGTCCATGTTTTGGTATAGCCCCCATATAACAGTACCTCCCGATTTTCGGTATTTTGAGCATTTTAGTTAAAATTTTTAACCGAACTAGCTGTAATTTGCCATTTGAGGTTCTCAGTGGTCATGAAACATCCCCACCGAACATCGTCAACATAGATCCATGTTTTGGTATAGCCCCCATATAACGGTACCTCCCAATTTTCGGTATTTTGAGAATTTTAGCTACAGTTTTTTAACCGAAATATCTGTAATTTGACACCTGAACATCTCCAGCAAAGCATCGTCAACACAGGTCCATGTTTTGGTATAGCCCCCATATAACGGTATCACCCGATTTTCGGTATTTTGAGAATTTTAGCCATAATTTGTAACCGAACTATTGCAATTTGCCATTTGAGGTTCTCAGTGGTCATGAAATATCTCCACCAAGCATCGTTAACATAGGTCCATGTTTTGGTATAGCCCCCATATAACGGTACCTCCTGATTTTCGGTATTTTAAGAATTTTAGCAACAATTTGTAACCGAACTATCTGCAATTTGCCATTTGAGGTTCTCAGTGGTCATGAAATATCTCTACCAAGCATCGTCAACATAGGTCCATGTTTTGGTATAGCCCCCATATAACGGTACCTCCCGATTTTCGGCATTTTGAGAATTTTTGCCAAAATTTGTAACCGAACTATCTGCAATTTGCCATTTGAGGTTCTCAGTGGTCATGAAACATCCCCACCGAACATCATCAACATAGGTCCATGTTTTGGTATAGCCCCCATATAACGGTACCTCCCGATTTTCGGTATTTTAAGAATTTTAGCCACAATTTGTAACCGAACTATCTGCAATTTGCCATTTGAGGTTCTCAGTGGTCATAAAATATCTCCACCAAGCATCGTCAACATAGGTCCATGTTTTGGTATAGCCCCCATATAACGGTACCTTCCGATTCTCGGTATTTTAAGAATTTTAGCCACAATTTGTAACCGAACTATCTGCAATTTGCCATTTGAGGTTCTCAGTGGTCATGAAATATCTCCACCAAGCATCGTCAACATAGGTCCATGTTTTGGTATAGCCCCCATATAACTGTACCTCCCGATTTTCGGGAATTTTCAGTGGTCACGAAATTTCTTCACTAAAATTCATCAGCATGGGTCCATTTTTGAGGGTCTACATTGTTTTGATGAAACTACCCTCAATTTGACTCTTGAAGTTCCCTGCAGCTATAAAACTTTTCCGCCAAAAAATTTAAAGATAGGTTGACTCTTTGATTTAGCCCCGTAGGTGGTACTTTCACCTACCTTTCTTGGGGAAGAAAGGCCTTGGTGAGTATATTATGAACCCCGAAGGACAGATCCGTCGTGAGTCGAACTTCCGCGTTATGGCGTGATGAAATTTTTGTTAGAGACCCTGTGGGCCATCAGGAATTAGCTTTATATCTTTGTTCACTGTTACTTAAGTGCTCAACAAAAACAACAAAAAAATATATAATGCTAATTCATGATGGCTTACAGGGTCTCTTGCAAAAACTTCATCACGCCATAACGCGGAAGTTCGACTCACGGCGCATCTGTCCTTAGGGGTTTTTAATATACACACACCAAGGGCTTTCATCTCCAAAAGGAATTATCTCTGCCCCAACATTTGTGTTCACAGTCTAATTTAAGCAATATTGGGAAGCAGTAGGAGTCTATCCATGTCGAAAAGTTCTTCCACCTAAAATTGTGAAAAGACCCTAATTATTCCATTTTAATCAAGACTATTTTATGGTGGAGGGTATAAAAAGTTCGGCCCGGCCGAACTTAACGACTTTTTACTTGTTTGAGAATTTGAGCCAGGCTAGGGTTTGAACCCACGTCCTTGAAAAACACAAAGAAAAAAGTGTTGTCACGGCGTGCTAGTGTTCAGAGCCAAACTCATAACTTTCAAAGACTACGCTAAGCGTGTGTTGAGAGCCATACAATTACTGAACAAAACATTCAGAGTTGTAAAAACACAAATTGCATTTGAAAGAGTAAAAGTTAGATGATAGCGTAGCCGCCCCACATCCAATATGTCTGAGGAGCCTTCATTACCAAAGGTGAAATATGTCATGTCACATTGTGGTAGGTGTGTGGGTTCGAGTCGTCGGCTTTCCTTTTTCAGATACATTATAAAGCTCGATTTCCGACGATATATTTTTTATGTTTTTTGAAATGGAATATTAAATATTTGACAACATTCACCATATACCCACCCTCATTATGAGGGATGAGGGCATAAGAAGTAAACGAGTAACGATCCTATTATAAAACAATTGTTATTATTTGTTTAATTTTTAACATATCTATTAAACACTCGTGCTATATGAACTATATGGGTCACTTGAAATAGTGAAATTCTTCCTTAAAGTTCGGCGGGAATAACAAACGTCAAAGTATGTAGGTTTTACCTTTCTAAAATGAATTTGACAAAAAAAATCCATCATTATTTCAACCCATCACACCAACAATAACTCTCGTAAACAATTTCAATGTGAGTAGTTTCATTAAATTTGACATGTACGAGTATTTCACTTTCAATATGGTTTTTCAGTTTTATGAAAAATAATACACATGTATTTATTTTTTTCGATTTCATCGTAATTTTCTCAATTTTTTTCTTATATCAAAAATAAATACGCTCACAACATTTAACACAATTTTGCAAAAAAAAAAAGAAAAACAATTTCGCACAGTTTATCTCACGAAAATCACTTGCAATGTGAGTAAGACCGTTTAATGGTCAATGATCGTGATCGTGTTCGTGTCTTAAGTCTTTTGTTTTCATTCTTGAACTAGCATTTAATGAGCTTTTGATTGTCTGTCGTTCTGTTTTTTGTTTTTTTTTGTCTGCACTAGCGGAATATACAGCAAATCAATTATCTCTCGTAATCAACCAACTTACTTGGAATAAAATTGAAACGTTAAATATTTATGGGGACATGCATCCGTTCTTAATAGCTGGCAATATAACGGTTCAATATTTAAATGGCGTTGTATGAAAATATTCCAATCTGAACGATTCCAGACATAGACGTGAGCTGCATGGCGATATTAAAGAAATTATAACAAACACAATAATAAACTTTCATTTGCAAAACTTTTCAAATTTTTTGTTAATTTCTCTACCTTCTGCATTGCAAAGAACAATAAATGTAAATATTTTCCACATAGTTACAAAGTAAATTTTGTTAATTTTGCTAAAACATTTGCACTTTCTTCACTTGAAAATGGTTCTTCTTTGATGTTTCACTGGTTGTTGAAAACTGAAGAAAATCCAATCAGCCGTTATTGCTTGGCTTAGAACAGATGGAAAATTGTCTCTGGTTTCTGGAATTCTTGTCAAGCCAGTTGTGTACTGAGCGTTTTGAGAATGCGGACCATCTATAGTACAACACGTTGCTGTCTTGCCCAGTTGCCGTCTATGATTCCATGGAAACTTTTTCAATGAAAGCGATGACGAAGACAATGTTGGTTAACAGGACAACTTTGGTTTCGCTGCGCTCCATTTTCATTTACTTTGTTTTGATTTTGAAATTCGCGTGTTCGCGTATATTGTGGTGGTGGTGGTCAGCAGCGACGTTTTCATGTATTCTATTTCCTTGTAGTTGAGGAGGTAATAAATTTGTTTTTCCATTGTTTGTTCCTCTTCTTATATCAACATGTTTTGTACTGCCTCTTTTTTGGTTGTTTACGTTAATTTTAAACTCATAAACCAATTAATTACAAATTCAACGTTGAAAAACGCAACAAGGAAAATAATAAATTCTGAAATGCATGAACGATTTGTTCAAAACATTTGAAAATATAGTATAAACCATCAACAAATAAAATGTGAATATGGATGTAATTAAATTTGCCATGAAATGAAACAAATAACATTTTAATTGTATTCGAATGTACATTGGTCTTGTTGGGTCATAATGGGGAAAGGTCAAAAATCACAAAACTAGAAACACAAATTAGTCTGTGATTGAAATGTTTTACTTGCATGAACTTTGATCCAGCCCAACCCATTTTAAACCATATTTTAATATTTTCGTATTTCATTTCATATTTACGTAAAATCATTTCTAATTACTTAATTTGTAAACTAAAGTCATTAGCACTACACACATACAGTGGTTTGAATAGCGAAAACAATATTTATCTATATCTTAGACGCCACAAATCGTGGATTTTTTAAATATTTTTAAAGCCCATAAATCGTGGATTTTTTAAATATTTTTAAAGCCCATAAATCGTGGATTTTTTAAATATTTTTAAAGCCCATAAATCGTGGATTTTTTAAATATTTTTAAAGCCCATAAATCGTGGATTGTTTAAATATTTTTAAAGCCCATAAATCGTGGATTTTTTAAATATTTTTAAAGCCCATAAATCGTGGATTTTTTAAATATTTTTAAAGCCCATAAATCGTGGATTTTTTAAATATTTTTAAAGCCCATAAATCGTGGATTTTTTAAATATTTTTAAAGCCCATAAATCGTGGATTTTTTAAATATTTTTAAAGCCCATAAATCGTGGATTTTTTAAATATTTTTAAAGCCCATAAATCGTGGATTTTTTAAATATTTTTAAAGCCCATAAATCGTGGATTTTTTAAATATTTTTAAAGCCCATAAATCGTGGATTTTTTTAAATATTTTTAAAGCCCATAAATCGTGGATTTTTTTAAATATTTTTAAAGCCCATAAATCGTGGATTTTTTTAAATATTTTTAAAGCCCATAAATCGTGGATTTTTTTAAATATTTTTAAAGCCCATAAATCGTGGATTTTTTTAAATATTTTTAAAGCTCATAAATCGTGGATTTTTTTAAATATTTTTAAAGCCCATAAATCGTGGATTTTTTTAAATATTTTTAAAGCCCATAAATCGTGGATTTTTTTAAATATTTTTAAAGCCCACAAATCGTGGATTTTTTAAATATTTTTAAAGCCCATAAATCGTGGATTTTTTTAAATATTTTTAAAGCCCATAAATCGTGGATTTTTTTAAATATTTTTAAAGCCCACAAATCGTGGATTTTTTAAATATTTTTAAAGCCCATAAATCGTGGATTTTTTAAATATTTTTAAAGCCCATAAATCGTGGATTTTTTTAAATATTTTTAAAGCCCATAAATCGTGGATTTTTTTTAAATATTTTTAAAGCCCATAAATCGTGGATTTTTTTAAATATTTTTAAAGCCCATAAATCGTGGATTTTTTTTAAATATTTTTAAAGCCCATAAATCGTGCTACAAGCTAAAGGTCTGATACTCGCTCTTCTGATCGATCTGGCTTGTAAATAATTGCTTCCTTCATAAGATGATCATTCCGGTTTCTAGTAGTTTGGTATATGTTTCAATCTATTACTGCCACCTACAATATATTTGCAAATGCTAAGCCCACCAGCCTCATGTCATTATTGCATGTTACCTCAAATTGCCATTTTCTGTTGGATATTTCAAAGTTCGATTTTCACATAACCTCTGAACTTCATATGGAATGTGAACTAATTGCTTCAATTATGTAAATTATAAGCTTTACAAGCCAGTGGGTTGTCCCACAACTCCTAATAAATTATCTTTGTACCCTGAGACACACTCTGTGTTGTTATTTAACAGCCATTATTGAAAAAAATGTTTCCAATTATGTATTTTACTCTCTGGCAGTGGGCTTTGTTTTCATTCACCAATTTAACAATTTACTTTTACAAGCAAACCACAAAGAAAGACGGTTTCCCGCTTCGTCTAAGCTTAATGACTTACGATTCACATACAAATTTACAGTGGTGGCATCAAAACATTTACCACGAACATCACTACTCGGTCTGCAATTTACTGTTTAATTTTCTGCACCTATTGTCTGCTGGATTGGACTACCCTACGGCATAGCATAGTGTTATTAACTGTGGGAAGTACATGAAAATATAATAAACATGGCGTAGGGTCGGCGCAATATTTAAGGTGATATGATAAAGATGGTACCGTATAGAATTTTGTGTAAGTTTCATTTTAAGATTTATTGACACCAAATATGTTAAAATCAAAAGATCAATATTTAAAAAAAATATTACCCTCGTTTTTTTATATAATGGGACTAACTTGAAAGAGAAGCTTTCACAACTGAACAAGTCAGAAATTTTCCCCACCATCACTTACAAGTTTAAACATCGTTATGTGATAATGTTTATGGTCTGTTATGTGATGCATTTTTGAAATAAGGACATTTGTTGTTCTATAGGCTATACCATAATGATGTAATATTCTCTCCTCTTAATGTTGTCATTTTCGTAGAGTATTTTAAAGCCGTCTTAAATTGAATTTTGCAATTTAATTATATTTCTAACAAAAGTAAGAGTAAAAATCAAATGACCAAGCTCCCATTTTTGTTATATAGAAAGCACATGAACTTGACTTGAATAGAAAAATTCAACGTTTACAGTCTGAAGCCGTTGCGGAAATCAAAACGTAGTCAACAATAGCAGCTCCTTTCCATGACAAAAGGTTAAAGAATGGTAACTACTTTGGTATAAAGCTGGTTAACAATGGCCTATGACATGGAAAGATGTGTTAAACGAGTCGGAAGAATTTATAATTGAAAACAATATTAAAAGGGGCATATAACCATGAAAGTGAAATTGGAAGCAGAATAGATTTAAAAGGTACTCACGGTGCTCTTGAACCAAATTTAAATGGAAGGTGCTTACACCTGGGAAGTTTTTGGGGTTTCTGAAGCTACAATGTTCATAGATGAGAAAACTCAAAAACAAAAAAAATCCTCTTTCGAGTTGAGCTTTCATGGCCTAAGCGATACATTGAAAAATTAGGAGTCTACCGAAGTCCCACGCATCCAACCATTACGCTACGTTTCACGGGTGGTTAAGCCGATCTTCAAGCGTATTAGGATGTTGTTATTGTGGCAGACGAAATCAAAAATAAAAAAAATCTCAGGAGCGCTTTTTAAACAAATCGCGATTCGAGTTGACATTTTTAAGGGTTTTTTAGGTTTTCACGATTTTGCTTGGAAACCGCAAATCCTATCGAAATGGGACTGAAGAAAATTTTGCAGCTATGTACTTTTTTGTACTCGCTACAAGATTGACTTTTATGATATCTTCGTAGGTTTTACAGTTATTGAGACATAGAAGATCAAATTAGGACAATAGATTGACTGTATCGCCTCCTTATATTAAAATATTATGCTTAACTAGCTTTAAACACAACCGTTTACACCAAGGAAGTTTTTGCCGGTTCTGAAACAGCAATGTTTATAGATGAGAAAAATCCAAAAACAAGAAAAAATCGCTGGATGGTTTTTTTAATAAATCGCAATCAAAGTTCACATTTTTAGCTTTTTTTGGTTTTCGCGATTTTGCTTGGAAGTCATATCAAAATGGGAGTAAAGAAAATATTGTAGCAGTGAAAATTCTGTACAAGATTGGCTGATTGATATTTTCCTAGGTTTTACCATTTTTGAGATATAAAGGTTCAGATCAAACTTTAAGATTTTTTTCTTAGGTCTTCAGGATTTAGTTTGAAATCTGAAAATCCTTTCGAAATGGGACTAAGGAATATGTTGTAGCTGTGAAAATTCTCTACAAGATTGGCTTTCGTAATTTTTTCCTAGGTTGTACCATTTTTGAGATATATAAGTTTAAATTGGAAATTGCAGTCATGGTATTGCTTCCAAGCAAAAGGGAAGGAAGGGGTTCCATGTGGTGACGTGATTTCATGGCATCTTTTGCATTGGTTCAAACGAAGTCGTGAAAGATCCGATCTTCTCATTAGCATTTGAACCAATGCAAAGGAAGTCGTGAAAGATCCGATCTTTTCATCAGCATTTGGACCCATTCCGTCGATCCAATAGAGATGAATTTTGTGTTTTTATTTATACTCATTTTTCCCATATAAGATTAAATATTTACAATAGGCTTGATGTTGTCGGAGACTCGAAATCGCAACCAACGTTGTTAAAACTCTCGTCGTAATGATAATGTCATTGCAAAGCATTGGTGTAAATGACATGCCAAAGCATTGGTGGAAATGACAAGCCAAAGCATTGGTGAAAATGACATGTCAAAGCATTGGTGTAAATGACATGCTTTGGATCCAAAAATGAATAGCATCTTTTGGGGTCCACGCTCATATAAAATTCATCGATGAAGATGCTAAAAAGATGACATGCCAGATAATTTTAACCCATGATTGAATGGCATCTTTGCCATAGAACATTTTGCTGGGTTTATAAGGAACTTCTGTATCTCAATAACGGTAAAAACTACGAAGATATTGTAAAAGTCAATCTTGTAGAGAATTTTCATAGCTACAACATTTTTTTTAGTACCATTTTGATAGGGCTTGCGGTTTCCAAGCAAAATTGTGAAAACCTAAAAAAGCCCTTAAAAATGTCAACTTGAATCGCGATTTATTTAGAAAGCGCTCCGGCGATTTTTTGTTTGTTTTAGTTTTTTGATTTTTCTCTTTTATGAACACTGTAGTTCAAGAGCACCGTGTATTTTGTCTATAGGAAATTTTAAGGAGCTCTTCTATCTAAAGAAGACATTGAGGCGGTCATCTATTTTTAAAACACCGTTAGGTGGTATTTTCCATGTAGATGACTTTTAGGAGGTCGAGTATATACAGAATATCTTTAGAAGGTCTTCTATCTTTAGAAGATATATAGAACGTCTTCTGTCTACGGAAGAGCTTTATGAGTCTTAAATACTAGAGTAACGTTTCTGTCAATAAGGACTTCAGAACGTCATCTATCCCTAGAAAATCTTTTGGAGGCCTTCTACTCAAAGAAGACTTTTAGGTGTGTTTCTATGTATTGAAGAGTTTTAGGAGGTATTTTACACCTAAAAGCGATTTATCCGTAGAAGACCCTGAGGTGGTCCTCATCCAGGGAAGAGCTTTAGGTGTTCTATCCCTAGAAGACTGTTAGGAGGTTACGGTTCATGTAAGACCTTTAGAAGGCCTTCCATTCCTGTGAAACTCTAGAAGACCTTTAAGAGGTTTCTTTCACTTTAGGAGGTCTTCTATCCCTAGAAGACCTTAAGTAGGTATGCTATTCCTAAAAGTCCTTTTGGAGATATTCTATCCCTAGAAGATCTTTAGAAGGTCTATTGTCCCTAGAAGACCGTTTAGTCGTTTTCTATCCCTAGAAGACCTGAAGACCTTTTGAGATTTTCTTCTATCTCTAGAAGACTTTAAGAACGTTTTCTCCTAACCCTAGGTGACCTTCCTAGAAGGCTTTACAGAAGTCTTTTATCTATAAGACATTTAGGAGGTCTTCTATCCCTAGAAGACATTTAGGATGTTTTCTATTCCTAGAAGACCTTTACAAGGTCTTCTACTCCTACTATCCCTAAAAGACCTTTGGGAGATTTTCTATTTCTAGCAGGCCCTACGAAAGTCTTCTATCTATATCCCTAGAAGACCTTTAGGAGGCTTTCTACCTAAAGAAGGCTTTTAGGTATTTTCCTATCTATTGAAGAGTTTTAGGAGGTATTTTACCCCTAAAAGAGCTTTAAGACGTTTTCCATCCCTAGAAGACCCTGAGGAGGTCTTCTATCCAAGGAAGAGCATTAGGATTTCTATCCCTAGAAAACTGTTAGGAGGTTTCTGTCCATGGCAGACCTACTGAAAGTCTTCTATCTCTGTGAAACCTGAAGCAGTTTTTTTTATTTATAGAAGGAAAAGGTTTTCTTTCCCTTTAGGAGGTCTTCTATTCGTTAAAGACCTTTGGGCGGTATTCTATCCCTAGAAGGCTTTTGGAAGTTTTCTATCTACAGAAGACCTTTAGGACGTCTATTTTCCCTAGAAGACCTTTTAGTGGTCTTCTACCCGTAGAAGACCTTTGGGTGGTCTTCTATCTCTAGAAGACCTTTGGGTGGTCTTCTATCTCTAGAAGACCTTTGGGTGGTCTTCTATCTCTAGAAGACCTTTAGAAGGTTTTCTCCTATCTCTTGTAGATATTTAGAAGGTCTTCTATCCATAGACGACCTTTAGGAGGTTTTCTGTTTCTAGAAAACCTTTAGGAGGTTTTCAACCCTATTAGACTTTTAGGAGGTCCCCTACCCCGGGAAAACGTTTGATATGTCTGCTATCCTTTGAAGATGTCCATTAAAATAAATTCGCGTTTAATTAGCGAAGACACAAATTACTCTAGCGGAGACACAAAGCGCTCTGTTAACGCTTTTACTAACAGCGCGTTAGCAGAGCACTGAGCTATCCAAAAATGGTTTTATTGTAAAAAATATCCTTTTTAGGGCCTGTAAGGAAAATTCTGCCAGGTAGGTACCATTGGAAAGATGGGTACCATTGGAAAGGTTATCGAGTCTGCTATCCTCTGACCAAATAAAATCTTTAAAAAATATTGCCCGATGATACGATATTTACGGTTTTTGGGATAAATCCTGCAGTAAGGATAATTATTTTGAGCACAGATCATTTAAATAAAATTCTGCCAGGACCTGGTACCCATGTTGTCCTGGCAGAATTTTCCTTAAAGGCCTTAAAAAGTATATTTTTTTTTTACAAAGAAAACCATTTTTGAATAGCTTTGTTAACTTTAACAGTGCTCTGCTAACGCTCTGTTAGCAAAAGGGCTAACAGACCGCTTTGTGTCGCCGCTAGAGTGGTTTGTATCTTCACTAATTAAATACCAATTTATCTTAATGACCATCCCTAGAAGACCTTTAAGTGGTCTATCCCTAGAATACAATTATGTGCTCTTCGATCTCTGAAAGACTTTTTGTCCCTAAAAGACATTTATGAGGTCTTCTACCCCTAAAAGATTTTTAGGATATATTATATTCTTAGAAGACCTTTAAGACGCCTTCTATCCCTAGAAGACCTTTAGGAGGTCTTCTACCCCTGAAGGATCTTTGAGATGTCTTCTATCCCCAGAATACCTTTAAGAGGTCTTCTATCCCTCGAAGAGGTCTTCTATTCCTTAAAAACATTTTGGAGGTCGACTATCCCTAGAAGATTTTTAGGAGATATTATATTCCTAGAAGACCCTTAAGAGGTTTTTGATCCCTCGAAGAGGTCTTCTATCCCTGGAAGACCCTAGATGATCTAAAAGAAGGTATTCTATCTATAAACAAAAAATTAGCAGTTTTTTTTTGTCTATAGAAGACCTTTACAAGGTATTTTATCCATTAAAGACCTTTGGGATATATTCTCCTAAAGGCCTATTCCTATAAGACATTTAAGACGTTTTTTCCCTAGAAGACCTTCCTTCCTACCTTTATGAGATTTTCTATTCCTAGAATAGCTATAAGAGATTTTCTACCCCTGGAAGACCTATATTAGGTCCTCTGTCGGTAGTAGACCTATAGGAGATCTTTTATCCATAGAAGTCCTATAGGAGGTATTCTATCTATAGAAGGTATTCTAGTTGTATTCTATTTGTAAGAGGTATTTTTTTCCTAGAAGACCTTCAGGACGGCTTATATCTTTCTATCTATAAATAAAATACCATTAGAAGGTCCTCTATTCATAAAATATTTTAAGGATAATTTTGGAACCGATCAACCGATTTTGTCCAAATTTTGGTTCCCTAAAATGGCGTGCACGACAACTCCCGAAAAGAGAAACCAATTTGGTTCAAATTTTGCCCATTGTAACATTGCTTTGAAACATACATTAGGTTCGAGTATGGACTATAATGGTTCATTATTCGTGTACCTTTCACAAAACATATAAAAGATATTCTCAAAATTGCTGCCCCTATTACAACGGGAAAATTGTTTTTGAGGGAATGTCGATATTTCCTGAGATTGTGACCTAAAGTGAAAAAAATACCGCCAGCACCAACTAAAATGGGAGATGAAAGCTTACGATTGAGTGAAACATTTGGCCGAAACTTGGCACTTTGTGAAATTTCTTCCAAACGTTCATCAACTTCCAAGAAGATCTAAATCGGACAACATTTTCGGGTCCGTAACTTGCAAAAGCTCTAAGTTTTTACTTAAGAAAAACTTAAGGGCTGTTTGAGAATAGTTGTGTGTCTTGCGGTCCTGTTCACATCGATATAACGTTTTTCGTGGGTAATGATTTCTGAATTAGTGGTCCTTAAGCTTTAAAATATCCTACGGTATCTAAATAAACCGATTGATGGGTGCGATAACTGTCGAAAGCAGCGATTGTCATTGGTTCAACTTTTGCACCGTAATATTTGTTTCAAACTTAAATCAAGTTCGAAGATGGACATTATGGATCGGATAACTCTTTCCTGTACTTCTCTCACACAATTTAAAAGTATTCGCTTTGGCATTGATTAAGCGCTGTTCGAGGATTGTTTTGAAATTTTCATCAAATTACGGGCACTAAATTCTGATTACAACGATATAATTTTGTTGTGGGCTTCTAAAATGTCATACTGTAAACAACTTAAATGACTGCTTGTCACCGATAATTGTCGAAAGGAATAACTCTCAAAATTAGTTTCAGTTCCAGATCCATACTTCAATCGTATTTAATAGCCAGTTTGGATCGTGTTGAAATTTTAATTGCGGGTAGTTATTGTAATCATGACTTTAATATTAGATTTTGATTTGCTAGGGGATTTTGATTTGATATGGACCCACGAAATGCCCCAAGATTTAGCGCCACTCCGTCATACAACTTTACCACTAACAAGTTTTTAGTAGTCTTTGTTACAATGAGTAAATTTTGTTCTGTGTATACTGTTTTTATTGGGTCTGTGCGAGGAATAATTAGGTCAACTGTTTATGACACCTAGTCCATAAACGCCTTGAAATTAATATGGAAGCTTCCAGAACTCTTTTGTCACCTACGAAAATGCTCCTTTTTTAAAATTAGAGATCTGTTCATACCACATTCAGGTCTAGCACTTCTGTTATTGTTCTTTGGTACAGGCACAGACTAATATCATGTCTCTGTTAGCAAAGCTGTAGTGGGATTCTGTAACTCATTTTTCCTGATACCGACAAAAATTGGTAAAATTAAATCGCAAAATTATGACTAAAAACATAAAGAAAAGTTGGCGTCACTGTTTGTGTCGGTAGAGGCTAGCGACTACTTTTTATTCTTCGTTAACTTAACCGAAAAATTTCGTTAATTATCGAAATTATAAGCATTTTAATTTTACCGACAATTATCGATAACAGCAAAAATGAGTTACAGAATCCCACTACTGATATTTATACCCTCAGCATTTATGCTAACGAGGGTATAAACACTTTCATACGGGCAAAATGTGCCTCATCGAAATAATGGTTTTATAGTACGGTTACACTAAAGTTTTTTGCCGGTTTTTTGCCGCTTCGAGAGGATTTATTTGACGTTTGCGCTATGGAATTGACATTTGAAATCCAAACCCACTGAGTTAATCCGGTTAAGTGTAACCGGGGTATTACTTACTTACTTAGCTGGCCCATTACAGAACTAAGAAAAGATCTCCAATTCTCTCCGTTTAGTGCTTCGTTTTCTAGAATACCGCGCCTTGCCATCTCTTCATCCACTTGTTTGCTCCATCTATTCTTTGGCCTGCCAATACTGCGTGCACCGCCATGTGGCTCAAATTTATACGCCTTTTTAGTGGGCTCATCATCACTCATTCTTATTATATAGCCTAGCCAACGCCATCGCTGCATCTCGATACGTTTAACTATATTGATGTCGTTGTATACCAGATACAGCTCGTGGTTCATACGACGCACAATGGTTCAAGAATCGATTTTCCTGGCCAAAAATCAAAATTTTGTTTTATCAAAGATATTTAATTTCTATATGGAATTCGATAGTAAACATATTGAAACTAAGGAAACCAAAAAATTAGGTCAAAATATTGGAAGGTGTGGGCGTGGTGTGCCCCTAAAGACGAAAAATTTCCCCATTACGTAAGTTTTGCAAATTTCTCGAGAAAGACGTAGCTATTTCTCGGAAACTATAACAGTTATTGCGTTCACTGTTTTTTTGTAAGATAGGTAGGATTGTGGCCGTTAAAAACCGTTTTAGTAAATTACCGTAGCGTTTACACAACATGAGCTATTTTATTTTTCTTCAGGTACTAAATTTTATAAAATTCCAAATTTAGTGGACTATAACCTTTGTGGAACAACATGGAACAAAGTTCTGTTTTCACAGAAAGATGCCCAAGGGTCTCCTCTTTCAGCACATATATACTTTTGTACCCGTCCCGTTCAGTCCGTTTAACACTTTTTTCAATTTATTGAAATTACATGGGTAAAAATGTGTGTTTTTCTATACTGTTTCCATATGGATTACAGCTTTTTGACACAAATTAACATTTTTTTGAGTATATGAGTTTTTATACGAGTTATATAAGTTTTATGAAAACTCAATGAATATTTTTTTTTTTAATTTTTGAAAAAAATTAATTTTTTTGTAAAAATTTTTTATACAATTTTTGAAAAAAAAATGTCTTCAACATTTTTTTTTCGATTTTAATACCCTACACCACTATGTGGGTAGGGTATTATAAGTTGGTTTTGGCCAAAAAGTTTGTAACGCATCGAAATAATGGTCGTAGATCCATACTTATATATACCAAAATCAATGTCTCGACGAGCTGAGTCGATCTGGCTATATGTGTTCGTCCGTCCGTCCGTCTGTCCATCTAAACCTTGTAATCACGCTACAGGTCGCAATTTTGATCGGTTCGTCACGAAATTTTGAATGTTGATGGGGGTCCCGGAGGGGAAGAAGCCTATTGATTTTGGTGATGGTCGGATAATATTTAGGGGTCGGAATGGGCAAAAAACTTATGTGGATAAAAAGACAACGTTTTTTTCCAAAGCGAATATCTCAGCTTATATACGGAGTATACCAAAAGCAAAACCTGACAATAAAAGTAGAAAGTATCACCTTTCTAATGATGTGAAGTAAGTTCTCGTAGGTGATCAAACAACGAAGATATTACAATAGTCGCAAATAAAACCCAAATTTTCATTTTTGCGATTTTAATTATAATGACGATTATCACAGCTTTGGTTGGGGACTTTCCAAAAGCAAAGCCTGGCTATGAAAGTAGAAGATCCCATCTTTACAATGATGTAAACTAGGTCGGCGTAGGTGACCAAATAACGGAGATATATCGCAATAGTCGGTAATACATCCCATTTTTCCACTTTTTTGGAAATCACGCTACAGGTCGCAATTTTGATCGGATCGTCACGAAATTTTGAGGGTTAATGGGGGTCACACAGATGAAGAAGCCTATTGATTTTGGTGATGGTCGGATAATATTTAGGGGTCGTAATTGCCAAAAAACTTATTTGGAGAACAAGAACAAGAACAAGACAACGTTTTTTCCTAAGCGAATATCCCAGCTTCAGTATGTGGTATACCAAAAGCAGAACCTGGCCATGAAAGTAGAAAATATCGCCTTTCTAATGATATAAAGTAGGTTCTCGTAGGTGATCAAACAACGAATATATCGCAATAGCCGCTAATATAACCCAACTTTTTATTTTTGCGATTTTAATAATAAAATGACGAGTATCACAGCTTCGGTTGGGGATCTTCCAAAAACAAAGTCTGACTATGAAAGTAGAAAATCCTATCTTTACAGTGATGCAAAGTAGGTTGGTGTAGGTGGCCACATAACGGAGATATCACAATAGTCGGCAATACATCCCATTTTTTCATTTTTTTTTTTTTTGTAATCACGCTACAGGTCGCAATTTTGATCGGATCGTCACGAAATTTTGGGGGTTAATGGGGATCCTACAGAGAAAGAAGCCTATTGATTTTGGTGATGGTCGGATAATATTCAGGTGTCGGAATGGGAAAAAACTTATTTGGAGAAAAAGTCAACGTTTTACTTCAAAGCGAATATCTCGGCTTCTAAAAGGGTATATCAAAAGCAAAACCTGCTAATGAAAGTAGAAAATATCACCTTTGCAACGATGTTACGTACAACGAAGATATCGCAGTAGCCGCTAATAGAACACAACTTTTCATTTTTGCGATTTTAATAATAATGACGAATATCACTGCTTTGGTTCGGGACCTTCCAAAAGTCTGACAATGAAACTAAAAAATCCCATCATTACAATGATGTAAAGCAGGTTGGCGTAGGTATCCAAATAACGGAGATATCGCAATAGTCGGTAATACATCCCATTTTTCCACATTTTTAGAAATCACGCTACAGGTCGCAATTTTAATTGGGTCGTCACGAAATTTTGGGTGTTATTGGGGGTCCCACCTTTTGATTTGATAATGGTCGGATATTATTCAGGGGTCGGAATGTGAAAAAAAATATTTGGAAAAAGACCAACGTTTTATTTCAAAGTTAATATTTGTAATTTGTAGGAGGTATAATGAAAGCAAAACCTGGCAAGGAAAGTAGAAAATACTGGCAAGGAAAGTAGAAAATAGATATCGCAATAGTCGGTAATGCATCCCTTTTTCGAAATTTTAATCGGATCCTCACGAAATTTTGGGGGTTGATGGGGGTCTAACAGAGAAAGAAGCCTATTGATGGTTGGCATACATCCCACTTTTCCATTTTTTATTTGGGTTGTACTGTCGATGCACTTAAATGCGTTTCAAAAAAATTTACATGTGTTAATGAAGACATTCAGAGCAAAGGCGCTAAGCTATCCCAATTTTAATATTTTGAATTTTATTAGTCAAAAGCTTATGAACAGAGGTAGTGGTGTAGGGTATCACATAGTCGGCCCCGACCCGACTATAGCCTTGGCTCACTTGTTTTTTTTTAATTTTTGGTAATGTTAATGTTTATTTGTTGGTGTTTGACCATCTTTAATACATAGGAAGATATAACAACCACAAAAACACTCATATTTTGATGAAAAATAGTTGGAAAACTCAAAAGTTTAACTTTGACCTTGAATTTCTCTGCATCTACCAGACCGAATTTTACCGCTCATAATTCGTCTGATAGCTGATTGTGTTATCTATCTAACAAAAAAAGAATTATGAAAATATCTCTATCCGTTCAAAAGTTACAGAATTTTGACCAGGAAAAAACGATTCTGAACCACTGTGCGACGTCGATATTCACCGTCAACGCAGATTGGTCCGTAGATCTTTCGAAGCATTTTTCTCTCAAACACCTGAAGCACTGCCTTATCTGCTTGCGCAAGTACCCAGGCTTCGGAGCCATACATCAGCACGGGTAATATCAGTGTTTTGTAAAGCGTTATTTTTATTTGACGAGTTGTGACTTTGTTTTTGTAGTGCTTACTTAAGCCAAAGTAGCATCTGTTGGCCAATACAATTCTTCTTTTTATACCCTCCACCATAGGATGGGGGTATATTAAGTTTGTCACTACGTTTGTAACTACTCGAAATAATCATTGTAGACCGTGCGTGCAATTCTACATCGATATAGCCATGTCCGTCCGTCTGTCCGTCTGTCCGTCTGTCCGTCTGTGGAAATCACTCTAGCGTCCGAACGGATTGACGTAGGTTGATGAAATTTTGGGAAAATATGTTATATTTACGTAGGACTTTTGGTATTGAAAACGGGCTATGTAGGTCCACGCTTTCGTATAGCCCCCATACAAAATGACGCGTGACGCGTCGTCGTTTTAAGGAATTTTTAAGATATTTGGCCCATTTGACCACCGAATTGATTGTAATTTGGTACTTTGTGTCTCCAGAGGCCAAAAAATATTCCTACCAAAGTTGGGTTATATAGGTCCACGTTTTGGTATAGCCCCCATATAAGGGCCCATATAAAGTACGCGTCATTTTAATATATTTTGAATGTATTAGACCCATTTGACCACAGAATTGGTTGTAATTTGGTATTTTGTGTCTTCAGAGGTCAAAAAACATTCCTTCCAAAGATGGGTTATATAGGTCCACGTTTTGGTATAGCCCCCATATAAGGCCCCTTATAAAGTAAGCGTATAACAATCTGGTGTCGATTGTATATGAAAACACCAGTGAGGATTGTTGTATACTGCCGGACGGACAAATTGTCTCCTTGTGATCTTATCTGATGGTTACCATAACGTGTTAGAATGGAGATCACCCCTTGTGATCTTATCTGATGGTTATGTAACGCGTTAGATTGTAGATCACAAACTGAGCGATTTTATTGAATTTTGTTCTAGCCTAAGTACTAATCGTGAGAAGAAATAGTAGGGCGTTAATAGTTTACAGTTGCATAAAATGGTATATCGAAAGTAGTAAATAATGAGTTGTATTACAAGAGTAGTAGAATAAATTATTTACATAGTTGCATTCTGTCAGTTAACTTTAAAATACAATGAATCAATCACAATGGGAAATTGGAATATTTACAAACTCACAATGACAAAGGTACAAAACTATGAATATTGTTACTATTGAAATGTAGAGGGCATTAAAGTGTAATTAGTGAAATATGGATTGCTTCAAGCGTCATTTTAATATATTTTTAATCTATTTGACCCATTTGACCAAATAATCGGTTGTAACTTTGTATTTTGTGTTTCCAGAGGCTAAGAAACATTTCTGCCATAAAATGTTTATATAGGCCCACGTGTTGATATAGCCCCCACAAAACAGTATCTCCCGATTTTCGATATTTTGAACGTTTTAGCCTCATTATCACGCCGAGATGGCTGAAATTTGGTATTTAGTCTTTTTTAGGCGTATAAAACTTTCCCCAGAAATTTGTAGGTATAGGTCCACGCCATCATATAGCCCCCATAGAACGGTACCTTCCGAATTTCGGTATTTTGAAGGTTGTGGCCACATTAATCCACCGAAATGGCTGAAATTTGTGGTGGAGGGTATAAAAAGTTCGGCCCGACCGAACTTAACGCTTTTCTTACTTGTTATTTCACAACTGATGTGGTTTGTTGTGTTTACGGCGGTGCCGAGGTATACGAAGTCTTTTACTACCTCAAATTTATACGAACCAACTTCAACAGTTTGTCCGATCTCAATGGACGCATTGCGCTTTGGCACCATCAACTTGGTCTGCTCGCCCTTTACCGACAGACCCACTTTAGCAGATTCTCCTTCGACCTTCATAAAGGTATAGGTTACTTCTTTTACTGATCGTCCCATGATGTCTATATCTTCAGCATAAGCAAGTAACATGTGGCTATTGGTGTAGATTGTGCCACTTCTTTTGACGTTTGCCTCTCGTATAACCTTTTCTAGCAGGATGTTGAAAAGGTCACACGAAAGGCTGTCTCCTTACCTGAAACCTCTTTTGGTACAAAACTCCTCGGAGAGGTTCTTTCCTATTTTAACTGGAGATCTTGTGTCAGTTAGAGTCATTTTACAAAGCCGAATGAGCTTTGCGGGGATACCAAATTCAGACATTGCTTGGAAAACCTTTGAACGTAGCGGGCAGTCGAAGGCTGCTTTATAATCGACAAAAAGAGGTAGGTGTCGATCTGCATCTCTTGGGTCTTCTCCAGCATTTGGCGCAGGGTAAATATCTGGTCAATGGTGGACTTGCCAGGTTCTAAAGCCGCATTGGTATGGTCAATTATTTCGTTGACCATGGGCTTTAGTCGTTCGCACAATATCCCTGACACTATCTTCTATACGATAGGGAGAAGACTTATGCCCCTGTAGTTGGAGCATAAAGTCTTATCTTCGGGACACAGGATGCTCAGGTTCCAATCGCCGGGTACGCGTTCTTCCTGCCAGATGGAGCTAACTAGCTGATGCATACACCTTATCAGCGTGTTGCCTCCGGGTTTAAACAGCTCGGCTGATAGGCCATCAGCTCCTGCTGCCTTATTATTCTTCAGCCGTTTTATTGCTCATCTTGGCCGGTTGGTATACATTCAATACCGTCTTCTTGGATTGGATCTGTGGTATCTTCGTCGACTCCGCTACTATTTGATAACAACAGTTTGGAAAAATGCTCTTTCCATATCCTTAGCACACTATCTGTATCAGTTACCAGATTACCTTGCTGGTCTCTACAGGAGGATGTCCCAGTTCCAAAGCCATCAGTTTGATGTTTCACTCTTTAGTAGAATTTTCGGACTTTATTCTGTCTCCTGTACATCTCGATTTGTTCACACTCCCGCTTTTCCATCTCTCTCTTTTTCCTGCGGAAAAGACGTTTCTCCTCTCTCCTTTTCTCCCGATACCTCTCTCGTGCGCTACGCGTTGCTACTGATTGTAAAGTAGCCCTATATGCCGCATTTTTCTCTTCGTTAGCAGCACGACACTCCTGGTCATACCATGGATTCCTTGGTGAAGGTCTCTGGTATCCAAGTACTGATTTTGCGGCTGTTTGCATGGAGTGGGCAATGCTTTGCCATTGTCCTGATATGTTATTGGAACGAGGAGTGCTTTGATTAAGCAGTTGGGCCAGTTGAGTGGAATATGCTGTGGCTATCTGTTGTGATTGCAGCTTACCGGTGTCAAACTTCCGTGTTGTGTCTGTTCGCACTTTGTTTGCTACGTTTAATCTGGTACGTACCTTTGCCGCAACAAGGTAGTGGTCCGAGTCTATGTTTGCACTTCGGAACGATCGTACATCCAACACACTTGATGCATGTCTTCCATCTATCACAACATGATCAATTTGATTTATTGTTCTTTGATCTGGCGACAGCCAGGTGCCCTTATGAATATCGAGATGCTTAAATCTGGTACTGCTAACTACCATGTTTCTTGCAGCTGCAAAGTCTATCAGCCCCATACCATTGTCAGATGTTTCACTGTGGAGACTGAATTTCCCGACTGTTGGGCCAAAGATATTCTCCTTTCCAATTTTGGCATTAAAATCGCCTAGAATAATTTTAATGTCATGGGCAGGGCAACGGCCATAAGTTTCTTCTAAGCGCTCGTAAAATATATCTTTGGTCTGTTCGTCCTTGTCTTCAGTGGGAACATGAGCGCAAATAAAACTGATGTTGAAGAATTTTGCTTTTAATCGATTTGCAATGAGTCTTTCATTCACTGGGGTAAAGCTGGAGACCAGATGTTTTAACCTCCGACCAACTACAAATCCGCAACCAAACTCATGCTTTGTGTCATGGCAGCCATAATACAGTGCGGCACCTTTACATGTTGTTGTGACGCCTTTCCCGTTCCATTGTATTTCCTGTATGGCAGTAATGTCGGCCTTGTACTTTTCAAGAACATCCGCCAATGCGTAAACTGCACCTTCTCTATAAAGAGTGCGAACATTCCAGGTACAGATTCGCAGATCATGGTCCTTAAAACATTTGCGGGGTTCGTCAACTTTAGAAGGGTTTGATTTTCTTTTCTTTCGTTTTTCCATAGTAGGCTGTTTTTTCTAGGGGAGGGTTACTAACCCGACGCCCAAACCCAAGTTTTTAACGTTCTTATGGGTGAACGCGCGGCACATGTTAGCTCACTACCTTTAACGGGTTTTAAAGGCAGTTCACCAGGTGACACCACAGGGAGGTCAGTGTCCACTTGAGATGAAAGAGGGACCAAGATAAATCCTGTGCTTTGCCAGACATTAAAAGTGTCACTAAAAGGGCAAGCACGATATCTCTTGAACGGGCCAACCAATTTAGTCCAAACTTGGGATCTCCTAATATTTAGTCCAAATTTAGTTTAACTTCTAGGTTTAAAGGCATGTTGAAATGTCCAAAAAGGGCCACAAAATTCTGAAAAGATCCTAAATACATTCGATCTGTCCTTAGATGATAGTTTCAATTCTATTCTCTGTCGGCAAAGCCTACTTTTTTACTTGTTTTTACTTGTTTTTACATATTTTGGTTTTAATAATTTTGTATCATTCTTCTTTACAGATGGTAATGTTTGGAGACAAGTGACATCAACACGAGGTAAGTTTAAGCTTAATTTAGAAAAACTGCAGTTAACCGACTGATGCCATTATTTAAACTTCATATTCCAAATAATCGGTCTTGGAGTGTGTACATTTAAGAAGTCGACAATGAATTTCAAATCAAATCTTATTTTGGTCAAAGTTTTACATGCTTCCGAGGGTCACTTCCATTTCTTCACATTAGACCCATTTATCGGTAGAAATTTCAGCTTAAAACTTCAATTCACTATCTTTGTTCAGCTCACGAACAGGGGGAGATTTCGCAAGTGTTGTTATTGACCAGTGGCAGCAAGCAGCACATGCAGTTTATTCTTTATTACTACAGGTGTGTATTGCCACAAAAAGGTGGACCACAAACTCTGCTAACGAAGCGTATAGCACGCAAAAAATACAACAAAAGCAAGTCAACCTGATTTGTGAAGAGAAAGGTTTTATTATATTACTTCTCCTTGTTGCTATATCGTTGGCTTATACTTGTTATTGTCGATTGTGGTTGTTGTTCACTCAAATTTCTCTGGTCTCGTGATTTTCATTTTGTTTTTGTTTTTTATATTACAACAATGAGGTAATTGTATTTGGCATGGATTATGAAATTTTTACGCTGCAACAATCGCATGGGTGTTATTGTTGTGTTACATCGTTGTTGACGCGTGATATTGAACTTGTTTCAACTTGAAATAAAATTTCTCATACTAAAATCCAATGTAATGCTGTTGGAATCTCAAATATGGAGGAAATACTCTCGTTTTTTTTGGCTTGAAGAAATTTGTATGACAACCTTTGTAGAGAATGTGATACTTTATGGGGAATTTTGTAACCATATTTATATTTGTGTGTAAATAACAATATAGATCATATTAAAATAAAACACAAGGCAGTGGGTGTAGCTCATGCATGTCAGTATTTTTCTGAACCTTGTCCCAAAATTCTGTATCGTTCGTACTCAGAAATATTTGTAAATCCAGAGAAGAGCCCTCAAATAGTTTTTTCTTTTTAAACTCCCATAACTGGGCCCTTTCCACGAAACAACTTATCAACTTTTCATTTTGCACTTAGCAATATTTTTGAAAACTCGCAAATTTTTCCGTTCCACCCTTACCCTTATTTTTGATAAGTGATAAGTTGCTAATGATAAGTTGAGTTTGCTAAGTTCTCAACAAATTTTTCTTCTCTTTTTTATTTCTGTTCCACAAACGTCCTCTTCTGCTAAGTGAAAAGTTGTAACTGCAAAGTGCATTTTGATAAGATTTTGCAAAAAATGTTGCTCTTTTGTTCCACAGAAAACTATGCAAGGACAATACTAAACTACAATACTCGGTTGCAATAGCTTAAGTGATACGTTCTGTGATATAGATTAAGTTTTTTATTTACAATTATTTATTTATTTAATTATTTAATATTTATACAATGCGTGTTTGTGAAGTCCCGTTTTTTATAAATATAAATATAAGGAAAATGAACTAATTGTAAGTAAAAAGTATAATCAAAAAAGTACACAAGAAAAAAGTATATTCAACAAATGCTGCTATGTTTTTACAGAAAATTCCAATAAATATCCCCTGAAGAAGTCGGAAACAAACTGACGAAACGTTGGGAAAAACAATGAATTTACATTAGTTTTATTCATTAATAAATCTGACCAAAAAAGCCCATTAAAAATAAAAAAACAACTATGCATTTTGTTTTTGCTGACTAAATTTTGATAAAGGAACATTATAAATCACTTAGAATAAACACTATTTCAAAGTTTTTTATTTTATTTTTACTTTATTTTTATTTTATTTTATTTCATTTTCATTATACCCTACACCACTATGTGGGGAGGGTATTATAAGTTGGTTTTGGCCAAAAAGTTTGTAACGCATCGAAAAGAGCCATACTTATATATATATGTCTCGACGAGATGAGTCGATCTGGCTATGTGTGTACGTCCGTCCGTCTGTCCATCTAAACCTTGTAATCACGCTACAGGTCGCAATTTTGATCGGATCGTCACCAAACTTTGGGTGTTGATGAGGGTCCCGGAGGGGAAGAAGCCTATTGATTTTGGCTATGGTCGGATAATATTCAGGGGTCGGAATGGGCAAAAAACGTATTTGGAGAAAAAGTCAACGTTTTATTTCAAAGCGCATATCTCCGAATCTATAAGGGGTATATCAAGAGCAAAACCTGAAAGTAGAAAATATCACCTTTACAACGATGTACAGTAGGTCGTCGTAGGTGGTCAAACAACGAAGATACAACGCAAATACAACCGAACTTTTCATTTTTGCGATTTTAATTATAATGGCGAATATCACAGCTTGGGATAGGGTGCTTCCAAAAGCAAAGCCTGACTATTAAAGAAGAATATCCCACCTTTACAATAATGCAAAGTAGGTTGGCGTAGAAGGCCAAATAACGGAGATATAGCAATAGTCGGTAATACTTTCCATTTTTCAATTTTTCTTGATCAGATCGTCACGAAATTTTGGGGGTTAATGGGGTCACACAGAGGAAGAAGCCTATTGATTTTTTTGATGGTCGGAATGGGCAAAAACTTATTTGGAGAAAAGGTCAACGTTTTATTTCAAAGCCAATAGCTCTGTTTCTTTAAGAGTTGGCAAGGAAAGTAGAAAATTTCGCCTTTACAACAATGTAAAGTAGGTTGTCGTAGGTGGTCAAACAACAGAGATATCGCAATAGTCGGTAATGCAACCCATTTTCCGATTATTTTTGTAATCACGCTACAGGTCGCAATTTTGATCGGATCCTCACGAGTTGATGCGGGTCCCACAGAGGAATAAGCCTATAAGGTTTGGTGATGGTCGGATAATATTCAAGAATCGGAATAAGCAAAAAGCTTATGTGGAAAAAAGTCAACGTTTATTTCTTATGCGAATATCTCCGCTTCTGGTAGGAGCATTCCAAAGGGAAATCCCGTCAATGGAAGAAGAAAAGATCTTCTTTATGTTGATTTAATGTATGTTGGCATAAGTGGACAAAAACCGAGATATCGCAAAAGCCAGTAATATATCCAATTTTTCCATTCTTTGTAATCACGCTACAAGTTGGAATTTTGATCGGATAGTGACAAAATTTTGGGGGTAGATGGGGGCGCACAGAGTAAGAAGCCTATTGATTTTGGTGATAGTCGGATAATATTTAGGGGTCGGAATGGGGAAAACTCATTTGGAGACAAATTCAAAGTTCTATTCTTTGTGAATATATCGGCTTCTAGTAAGGGTATTCCAACGGCAAAGCCTGTCAATGGAAGAAGAAAATATTACCTTTACATTGGTGTAAAGCAGGTTGGTGAAGGTGGACAAACAAGGGAGATACCGCAATAGTCGGTAATGCATCCAATTCTTGCATTTTTTGCAATCAAGCTACAGGTCGTAATTTTGATCGGATGGTCACGAAATTTTGGTTGCGTATGGGGGTCCCATAGAGAAAGAGGCATATTATTTTTGGTGGTAGTCGGATTATATTCCCTAAAAGAAATGTTTACCAGTAAAAAGCTTATCCACAGGGGTAGTGGTGTAGGGTATCACATGGTCGGCCCCGTCCCGACTATAGCCTTTGCTCACTTGTTTAAACTCAACATCACAATTGTGAAGCACTTACAATGATAAATAATCATTCGCTGTATAAAACGTTTTAGTTTGTGTGGCTTATTAGCAAATATATTTTTATTATTGTGTTTTTGTTTTTTTTTTGCGAACGTTAATGTTTTCACTCATTTTTTAGGGGAAATTCAATTTGCACACCAACGCCATCCTAATCTGAAATTTTTTTCGAACAATAAAGACGAAGCATTCCGTTGTCTATATTTAGTTAGTCTATGCAATCGTTTAAATTCTTTAGCAAAGACACGCACCTATCTGACGACAAACGTTATTGTGAATTATAAACATTTCATAAAGATTGTGTGAGAGTGTGTAAGATAGTGTATTTTTATTTTACTAGAGACATCATAGCCTTAATCAGATAGACGTATTTCTTGAAAGATGTTCATGGAGATTACCTATATATTTAAAAATTGTATGCTTAAAAATGTTTGAAATGAATTATGAAACATAAAGAAAAATTACTTACTTGGGAACATAGGGCTTCTAAAATATATTTTCATTTTAATCTATCTTGACATATTAATTTTATTTCATCGAATTATTTATTTATTTTGTTTTATTCATTATTAGACATCGGATTTTAGCATGTTTTTTATTTCTTATCAGATTGGACTCAAATTTTGGATCTAGGCGTTTTGAGGGTCAATTTCTCGATATTTGGGGTCATATCAAAAACATGCGAAAAACATGCGAAAAATATGCAAAAAATATGCAAAATATATGCAAAATATGCAAAAAATATGCTAAATATGCAAGTGTTTTTTGTCAAAAATCGTCAATTAAATTTGTAAAATCATCAAAAAGCGTTCTAAATTAAGTTTTTTGCCGTTTAACATAGTTTTTGCAAATTATTATTTTATTGAGATTCTCCAGATATTCCGCCACAGCAATAAATCTGGACTAATGAGACTTAAATCAGTTTTCACAAGGTGAGAAAATGTCAAATAACCCAGCATGCCTATTACAACATAAGTTGCTTCCTATACAAATGTAGATAACGGAAAAATTTCAAAAACTCAATCAGAAATGCCAAAATCAACGTGTCCATATATGGTGATAGTTTCTAATCGGCCAAAATTGTCTAGCAGAAAAACAAAGGAGCTAGAGGTAGTCATTGCAATTTTTGTTTAGATAAAGGCGAAATTTTTTCTAGTTTTTGGAAAAAGGGTTCGTTTTTTAGCTCAAAATGGGAAAAGCTACTAGAGTACCAATTAGAAGTATACGTTTTGAATATTCACATATTAGATTTGAATATATTTTATAGTGTTTAGTCCTTTATTCAGTATATACAGACATAAATTGGCAATTTTGGTTCTTTGTGGCCAAAAAGGTTTTTTGGAAAAATGCTCTAACTGCCGCTTTAATATTGATGACATGGTTTTAGTTTAATGCACTAAAAATGCATAAATTTATAATATCGAAATATATTGTACGCATACAACCGCTTAATGCAGAATGTCCACTCCTCGGCGAAAAGTAATGCATTATTGTTATACCACCCAATAGCGTGGTAGTGGTAAAATAAGTCAAAAGCCTTGGAATTATCTTTAACATGGCAAAACCACTCACATATTTCTGCTAGAAAAGCATTTGGAATTCTATAGTTCTTCCATTCCTGCTACAGGAATACAATTTTGATAACACAGTCGAAAAGTCATAACCCTTTTGTATACACAATTCTTTAATTTATATCTGTCCGTGTACTCGATAATTTTTACTAATTATTACAATGCTTCGAATTTTACAGTTCGTGAAAAAATGTTTCAGCAACATTTAGTAAAAATTATCTAGTACAAGGACAAACCTTTTACGACACATTAGTCTTGTTGTATTGGATATAAATAAATATATTAAGAAAAGTAGTCGTCGCAATATTGTCATTTAAGTTGCCTAAAAGGCAAAGATTTCAAGGAATCTTAATTTACATAACAATGAAATTCCACATATGTCTCTTGTTTTGCTTTCATCCTGAAATACAAATACGGGCTATGCCAATAAAAATGTCCGGATTGTCGAGTAGAAAAATCTCACTATTTTTACACGTAGAGCACTTCCATTTAAGTGTTCGGTATTAGCAATTACAATTTAAAAAAGTATTATTATATAACTTCCACGAGTGATTTGATCATAGAAAATAATTTATTTTCATTACAATTCTTTAATCCAGACAATTTGATAATTCGGACACCGCCGAAACCTGTGGTGTAGGGATTATCACGAATATACTGTAAATATGGGAGCAACATCCAAATCTGAATCGATTTTTACCAAAATAAATAGGGATCGCCCTAGGGCCAAAAAATCTCCAATTTTATGCGAATTGGTCTATAAATGTGACCTGTACTTTGTTGTCAAAAAGACATGGCCAGATGGATAAGTGCCAATCTATGCAGATCATCAAAAAGAACTGTGGGTCTATTTCGTTTCATTTTGTATGTTGAAAACTCATTCACTAAGACATAAACCCTTAGTCTACTAAAATATAGTTATCAGTGCAATCATGAATAAAAATTCCGCGCAGAATTTGTTTCCTTTCCCCAATTTCACAATTTTTTATTTCCATATTTATGCAACACACCATAATGAAGCAAATCTAGTAGTTTTCAACTTTTAACAAATATTAATTTTAAAAGAGTTTCACTTTTTAAAATTATTTTCCGTGCCGAAAATTCCGAGGGAAATATTCATGATTGCCCTGTATATGGTTTTTATATGGTATATGTTTTTATTAAAATATGAAAGATTTTATGTAATACTCAATATTTTCTTAGTCTTAGCCCCTGTTTCAACATTTGTCGAACGAAAATGAAAACGAAAGAAAAACTTCTTAACTCGTGTATGGTTTTCAAATTTTGTAGTTGTTTCGAAGCAAAAACAAAATCAATATTACCATGAAAAACAAAGTTTAGGTGTTTTTCGTTCGCATTCATTTTGTTTCTACATAGTGAAACAGGCCCTTAATTTCTAGCTCATTTGTTATTCTGTCAGACAATTTTGGCCGAGCAGAAACTATCAACATATTTGGATACGTACATTTTGACATTTCTGATTGAGTTGTTGAACAAATTTGTATTAGAAAGCAACTTATGTTGTAATAAGAAGACTGGGTTATAGGAAATTTTATAAGTCTTTTAGTCCACATTCATTGTTGTGGCGGAATAATAATTAATAACATAATAATCTGCTAAGAAATCGACGTTTAACGACAATAGACTCAATTTAGAACACTTTTTAATGACTTTCCAAATTTAATTTGATGATTTTTGTCAAAAAAATTACTTGCATATTTTGCATATTTTTTGCATATTTTTTTGCATATTTTGCATATTTTGTGCATATGCAAAATATGCAAATATGCAAAAAAATAAAAAATATGAGCCTGTCATTGCATTCAGTTTTCTTCAAAACGAATTTTGGTCCAATCAGAATTTTCGTATCTTTATTAATAAAAAATATGCAAATATGCAAAATCCGATGTCTATTCATTATTAATTGTTCTCCTCCAATCACTTTTCGGACGTCCGGGTCTACGGATCACTACGTCGCGAGTTCATATAAACGGTGGCCCAGAATAGAAGGAGTTGGAGTAGGTGGATTGTGGTACAAGTACTTATTGTTGGTTGATAATGACGAGGGCAATTGGGAAGGTCGGTACACGTCTTGGTATAGCTCCCATATAACGGTACTTCTCAATTTTCGATATTTTCAATATTTTAGCTAAGTTAATCGACTAAATTTGCTGAATTTTGTGGTGCAGGGTTCCCAGTTGACAAAAAACTTTCCCGATAAAAATTATGGAAATAGGTCCACGTTTTGATATAGACCCCATATAACGGTGCTTCCCTATTTTCGGTATTTTGAAGATTTTACGTAAGTTTCTCATCCAAATCGGCTGAACTTTTTGCATTGCATAGCCTGACTATGAAAGTAGAAAATCCCATCTTTTCATTAATACAAAGTTCGTTGGCGTAGGTGGCCAAATAACGGAGATATCCCAATAGATATACACATATTTCATCCCATATTTCAATTTCTATTTTTTGTAATCACGCTACAGGCCGCAATTTTGATCGGATCGTGACGAAATTTTGGGGGTTAATGGGGATACCAGTGGTGACGAAGCCGATTAAGGGGGGTGGGGTAATATTCATGGATCGGCATGAGCAAAAAAGGCGGTGGAGAAAATTCAACGTTTTTTGCATATAGAATAGAATATATCCGCTTCTAGTAGGAGTATTCCAGTATTCCCGTTAATGGAAGAAGAAAAGGTTTCCCTTACATTGATGCAAAGTAGGAATTTAGATCGGATAATCACGAAATTTTGGGGATTGGAAGAAGAAAAGGTGTCCTTTAAATTGATGCAAAGTAGGAATTTAGATAGGATAATCGCGAAATTTTGGGATTGATGATTTTATTTGTTCTTATGTTAATATCTCCGCTTCTTCTACGAAGAAGAATATATCCCCTTTACATTGATGCAAAAAAGGTTGGCGTAGCAAGATAAACACCTGAGATATCGCAAAAGTCGATAATGCATTTTTCCAGGGCGCACTTTTAATCGGATCATCACGAAATTTTGGTGGCTAATGGTGGAACCCAGAGAGGAAGAAGCATATTGGTCTGGTATGTGATGGTCGCATAATATTCAGGGGTCGGAATGGACAAAAAAGTTACGTGGAGAAAAATTCTAGTAGGCGTATTCCAAAAGGAAAGCCCGTAAATAGAAGAAGAATATCTGTCACCTTTATAATGATGCGAAATAGGTTGGCGTACATCCCAATATTCCATTTTAGTCCAGTCAAGATAGACATTGAAATAGCAAAAATTCCCACAAAGCTGAATTTTGGTGGAGAACTAGGGTTTGCCATCAGAAGCAATGTCCCAAAAGTCTCCAACAATCCCATGTGTACAAAAAAGGTTATTCCGGGGTCAAAATTTAGGGATTTTGTTAGGTTTTCGGATTTTTCTTGAAAACGGTGGGCCTAATCAAAAAGTGACTCGAGCAAATATTGTAGATCGAAAAATTTTCCACAAACTTGGAGTTGATAATTTTTTTGTTAGAATGAAACATTCTTTAGATATAACCGTTCTAAGAAACACATCATTTATATGCACTTATAAGGGAAAATACGCACATATTCACGTGAAACGACTAAAATAACCGGAGTAACCGGGCCTGTCCCCCCAAAAATATGTGTTTCCTTGAGTAGCGAAATTATATCTATATTTAAAAAAAAAATCTAACAAAATCGGAGCGTATTTAGCAGAGTTATTCCATTATGGAATCTTGTTATGCAAAAATAACCCATTTAACCCACATGTGTTATCAAAAGCCCAACGGGAACGACCCAAACGAAAACTCTCCGATTTTTTAAATTTCTTGTTAAAAGGTAGGGTTTGTTGCGCTGATTAAGGAAATGTATAAATTTCGTTGGCGACGGTTATTTTACCCGAAAAGACAGATTTAAAATTGGGTTAGACCCTGTTCTACTGAACCGAAAGTGGGTATCGTTTGAATGCTTATGTAAATAGTACATAAGACATGGCTTTGTCGTTTTAACCGGTACGCCTCATCATGTTTTACGCGGCTTACTTTTTCACATGCGTAATTTGACACTTCTATCATAATATCTCAAGAATGGTGGCTCGTATTGAAAAGTCATAAAGATGGATCTTGTAGACAATTTTTAAGCCTACAACATTTTCTTTAGTCGATTTCTGATAGGTCTTACCGTTTTTGAGAAAGATAAAAAACTTAAGAAGGCCTCCTAAAAATTACCTTTGACCCTGAATAATTTCTTTAACACACATGGTATCGATGGGGTCTTTTAGGACGTTACTTCCAATGGCAAACCCTAGCTTTCCACCAAAATTCAACTTTGTGGGAATTTTTCCTATTTCCCCCTTATACGCATTTCAATTTTGACTGGACTATTTTTATACCCTCAGCATTTATGCTAACGAGGGTATATCACGAATATTGTCAATTATTTCATATTCCATTTCAGAAAAAAGGATGATTGTTTTCGCGCTACATCAACGATTTTTGATATGTAGGTTAAGAAAAAAATTCCCAGTACGAATCTGATCGCGCTTTTATTTAACATTTTAAGAACGAAAATAGTATAAAAACGCTAATTATTTTAATGAGCACAATTGTTACAAAAAAGTTCTCTCGAAGTGACTTCAGCGAGTAGATTGCATAATGCCTGTAAAATGTTACACAGAAGTCGGGGAATGTACATAAAATTGATAAATTATTGAATATAAGTCAACTTTTTTCAAAATTAAGGTCCATTTATGGTCATAAAATGACATAAAATTTGTTGTGGGTCAAAACTTCACGGCGAATCAAATGAGACTACAATCATACAGATTGGTGTTATAGTTTCGATGTTACAACCAAAATAAGCACATATATTGGTCAAAAAAGAATTTTTTGTTTGAAAAAATATTTTTGCATTATGTAGTAGAAAATATTGTAAAAACCTATAGGCATACTTCCTTCATTTTGCTTAAATCTCCCAATAAAATAGGCTGATTTTGGTTTATTGACATTCATATTAAAGCTTTCCCATTAGGGAAGGTAATTGTGTTGATGAGGATATATCTCAAAGCTTCTGAAATGGAAATGGAGGTCAAATAACCAATTTTAATATGATTTTTAGAAAATTGTTCGCACAAAATTTCCGCATTTGGATGTAGATTTCTATGAAGCTGTGCAGACTACATTCACAATATACGTATCAAATAACTCAGAATCGCAAGTACTACAATCCTATATATGATTTTTTGAAAAGCCTGTTTGCGGAATGAAATTAAAAGAAAATTTCAAAAAACAATGTAAATCTGGCTTCAAAATGTCAGCATCATTTAATGGTAGAAGCAGTTCAAATTTTGAAAAGTAATACATCAGTGAGATGATCCTTGTATAGCTTGCTTCTACTTTTACTTTGACAGGAAAATCGATAGAAGTGTTGTTTACTCACAAATCGAGAGAAAACAATAAATACATGGTGGCTTCAACCCATTTTTACCCATTTTTTAACATAAATATAGCCACAGCTTCCACCCAAATTGTCTTTTAAGGCCAATATTTTTTGCCAAGTCCAAAAACATTTCATTTTGTCTAAAATATTTAATTTGTATAATATACAATCACAAGTCTCGTGTTCTAAAAGGGTAAACCTTGGCTATGTTAATTTTTCAAAAATATTGGTGATATACACTTTCATACGGGCAAAATGTGCCTCATCGATATAATGGTTTTAGACCCCAAGTATGTTTGGACGAAATCTGTTTCAGACAATTTGGAGTTTGTCCGTCTGTCTGTCTCTCTAACGCGTCAACCCATTCGAACCAAATTTTGAGTATCGTAATATTTTGTCCAAACTTAATTAAGGTTCGAAGGTGGGTTATATCGGTTCATTCCTTCCGGTACCTCCCGCACAAAAGTTCGAAAATGTTCGAAAATTTGTGCGCACTATAAATTTTGAAGGGAGTAACCGATGTGGTCTATACTTTGCACATCGTGACATTTCTGCCAGACTTAGATGAGATTCCAATATGGACTCAATCGGTCCACTCTTTCGGCTACGTCCCACACAAAATTTCGGAAAGTTCAGTTTAGTTGTAGCAACTTGTATTCACTGCCCCCCCATACAACGCTATAAGTTTCATCAGGGGCAAGTCTATACTACCTGAGAAAATAGCCTGAAAGGTGCAAAAGCACCTTATATCACCGTGTGTAGTGGTTGGAGCGAAAGATAACTATCGAACGGATCTGCCGATTCGGTCCAAACTTTGGCCTTCGTAATATTTTGTGCAAACTTAGTTTAAGACCATATCGGTCCACTCCTTCAAGTACCTCCTTCACAAAAGCTCAAAAATGTTCGAAACAATTGTGCGCATGATAACTCTTGAAGGGAGTGACCGATTTGGTCCATACGTTACATATTCCAATATATCTACCAGATATAGATCAGGTTCGAATATGGACTATATTTGTCCACTCCTTCGGGTACCTCCAACACAAAATTTTGGATAAATTCACTTTAATACCTGCTCTCGAATCACTTTGATTTTTGTTGAAGCAACTTGCATTCACTGCCTCGATTACAACAGTAAAAGTTTTTTTCAGGGGCAAGTCCATACTTCTTGAGAAAACAGCCCGAAAGTTGTAAAAAAAACCCTATGGCACCATATGTAGTGTCTGAAGAGCTCGAACCGAATATTGCGTTCGTCCACTCTCTTCCGGTACCTCTCCCACAAAAGTTCGAAAATATTTGCTAAAATGGTACGCGCGATTTCTCATAGACCAAGAGACCGATTTGGTCCAAACTTTGGATCTCTAAATATTGTCGAAACTTAGGTTATTTTCAAATTTGGGCCCCATATGTCCAATCCTTGCGGTACCTCCCACACAAATGTTCAACATTTTTGTGTGGTTAAGGGTCTGTTCGAGGATCCTTTGGGCATTTTTACTGCAGGTTTTCCTAGGGGCCCTGTTTACAGCGATATTATGCCTTTTGTAGGCTAGTGTGATAAAAAAAGCCCTATCTATCGTTATCCCCGTAAATTTGTGAGCTTTAATCCTATTCATACTTTTGTCGGTTCATACGCACAAAAATTTGAAAACCCCCTAAATACATAAGTTTTTTTTGGGAAAAAAATATTTCAATCCACACAGGCTGAGGATATATCTCTGTCTGCAAAGCCGACTGATACTTTTTTACTTGTTTTGTAACAACTTGTATTCGCTGCAGCCATTATTACAGTACACATTTTTTCTGGGGCAAGTTCATTCTTTCTGAAAAAAATGGTCCGAAAGTTGTAAAAAGTCCATAATTCTTGAGAAAACATCCCGAAAGGTGTAAACACCCCCTATGACAGCATATTTAGTGGCTGGAGAGCATGATAACTCTCAAACTGGTCAACCGATTTGGTCCAAAATTTCGTCATATTTTGTCCAAACTTGGTTTCGGTTCGAAGATGGGCAATATCGGTACACAACTTCCGGTATTTCCCCAATATTTAAAAATGACACTAAAATGGGGTGCACTCGTGAACGGGGCAACCAATTTGGCCCAAACGTTGAGTCTCCTAATATTTTGTCCAAATTTAGTTTAACTTTAAAAATGGCCCCTATCGGTCCTTTCTTTAGGGTACCTCCCCCACAAAAGTTCAAAATTTGTGCCCAAGTGCAGTTTAGGGTCTGTTCGAAGATCCTTTGGAAATGTATACCGATGCTGTTCGGTGTGGTCCTCTTTACAGCGATATTATGTTTGCCGTGGACAAATCCATGCTTCCAGGCATAGAGGTCCAAAAGTTATACTTATTATATATTATAGACCCATTGACATGACTAGTGTGCGCGATATCTATCGAAAATATATGACTCCCAAAATAAGATCCACTTTCATTATGGACTATGTAAATCCATTCATTTAAGTACTTCCTCCGCAACACATTTGAACTTCAATCCTAATCCACATTTTTGTCGGCAAGTTCAAATGTCCAAAAAGGGTCACAAAATTCTATAAAAAAACCCCTCAATATATTCGATCTATCCGTAGATGAAAGTTTCAGTTCACATAGGCTGAGGGTATATTTCTGTGGCAAAGTCGGCTGATACTTTTTTACTTGTTTTCTTATTCATTTGTTGATATCTATAAATTTTTAGAAAAAAGGACATATTTACATGTCAATTGGAGAACATATTGTTTCCAATTAAACACCCTTGTACGAACAGTCCATCTTTTTCCCCTTTTTTGAAGTTTCCAAAAAATCATTTACAATTATCCAACGCCAGCAAAAAGGGATCTGAATAACAACACTTAACATATTGTCCTTTTAAATATTGATCTCGACAATGTTGAAGGTATCTGCCGTCCAACATCAACAGCATCATTGCAAATAAATCTAGAAAATGTCCTAGAAGGAGTATGAGAACGGGTGTAACTTCAATGGAAAGAGTTACAAAGTTAATTAACACAACCTTACAAATGTTAGCCACGTATGTGTGTGTGTGTGACATCAAATGAACCCTTTTTGGCCTAAATGACATTGACAATAAGATTGCAACAAATAAATAGGTAATAAATTTATGTAAAATGTTTGAGTTTGGGTGTTTTTCACTTTCAGTAAAAAAAAAAGAATAAGTAAGGGCAAATTGGAATTTTGTTCAAGCCTCCTGTTGTACCTTTTGTAATTTTACCCCATTCATATTTTTGTCGGTTTTAATTTGTTTTGGGCTTCTACAATAGAATTGCCCTTTGGGTATCTTTTTAAACATTCATCCACACACACGACTGCTGCTGAATGTTGTGCCAGTCAGCAACAGTAGCTCAGGTTTTGATGCTGTCTATGTTAAAATGAAAATGTCACTACAAAGATTTATTGGATATTATGCGATAAAATGGGATTGTGTAGTTAGTTTTTCATCAGGAATCCCAGTCTATTTTTCGTTGCTATGCTTGTGGTGGCCGTAATATGGTGGGCTTGAAGCAATCATTTTGAAAGTAGAGGGATTTAAGGGTATTGTTCAATCCCAACTTGAGAGGGTATACATATTATATTGCCCAATTTGTTGTGATAAATTGAGATCGACGAGAATCTGCATTCGAAAACCTATCAAATTGTGCGTTTTGGATAGATTTAGCCGTGGTGCGCACAATAACTAATGGATCCACCGATTTGGTCCAAACTTTTATTTCGATGATCTTATCGTTCCCCTCGTTCGGTTCTAGATTTTTTCCTAAAATTGTGAACACCATAATTCTCGAAGGGAGTATCGGTTTATACTTTGTATTATTTCTTTCAAGCAGGGATCAAATTCAAATATAGACTATATCGGTCCACTACTTCGGATGTCTCATGTCTTCGATTGTTTTAATTTGTTTGCAGCACTTTGTTCTCAGGTTCCCTATAACTATGGTACAATTCTACAAATTTCTATTTGATTAAAAGCAAAGACTGTTTCTATTCGAAGAAATTCGTTCGAGTTACAACGACAGGCTTACTTACTTACTTAGCTGGCCCATTACAGAACATTTGTTTCATAGGCCGAACTAAGAAAAGATTTCCATTTCTCTCTATTTGTTGCTTCGCACTCTGGAATACCGCGCTTTTTATACCCTCAGCCTTTAGGCTAGAAAGGGGCAAAATGTGCCTCATCGAAATAATGGTTTTAGACCCCAAGTATGTTTGGACGAAATGTGTTTCAGACAATTTGGAGTTGATTTAGCCATGTCCGTCCGTCTGTCTGTCTGGCTGGCTGGAGCGCACGATAACTCTTGAACGGATGAACCGATTCGGTTCAAATTTTGGCTTTCGTAATATTTTGTCCAAACTTATTTTAAGTTCGAAGACAAGCTATATCGGTCCACTCCTTCCGGTACCTCCCCCACAAAAGTTCCAAAATGTTCGGAAAATTTGTGGGCATGATAACTCTTGAAGGGAGTAACCGATTTGGTCATACTTTGCACATCGTGAAATTTCTAGCAGACTTAGGTAAGGTTCCAATATGGACTCAATCGGCCCAATCCTTCCGGTACATCCCACACAAAATTTCGGATAAGTTCAGTTTAGGACCTGCTCTCGGATCGCTTTGATTTTTGTTGCAATAATTGTATTCAATTCCCCCCATACGACGGTACAAGTTTCATCAGGGGCAAGTCCATACTTCTTGAGAAAATGGCCAGAAAGTTGCAAAAAGCCACCTTGTGTAGTGGTTGGAGCGCAAGATAACTCTCGAACGGATCTTTGGATTCGGTCCAAAATTTGGTCTTGGTAATATTTTATCAAAACACAGTTTAAATTCTAAGATGGGCTATATGGGTCCAATTCTGCAGGTACCTCCCCCACAAAACTTCAAAAATGTTCGGAAAAAATTTGCGCACCATAACTCTTGAAGCTAGTGACCGATGTAACCTATACTTTGCACATCCTAATATATCTACCAGATATAGATCAGGTTCGAATATGGACTATATTTGTCTACTCCTTCTGGTATCTCTCACACAAAATTTCGGATAAGTTCACTTTAAGACCTGCTCTCGAATCACCTTGGTTTTTGTTGAAGCGATATGCATTCGCTACCTCCATTACAACGGTAAAAGTTTTTTCAGGTGCAAGTCCATATTTCTTGGGCAAACAGCCCGAAAGTTGTAAAAAACCCCTATGTGGCGGTCGGAGAGCACGATAACTCTCGAACTGTTGAATCGATTTGGTCCAACATTTGGTCTTCGTCATATTATATCCAAACTTAGTTTCATGGGCAATACCGGTCCACAACTTTCGGTACTTCTCCCCAATGTTTAAAAAATGTCACTAAAATGCTAGGACGATATCACTTGAATGGGGCAACCAATTTGGTCCAAACTTTGGATCTCCTAATATTTTATCAAAATTTAGTTTAACTTCTAAAATGGCCCATATCGGTCCTCCCTAAGGGTACCTGCCCTACAAAAGTTAAACAAAAATGTTCAAAAAGGGCCACAAAATTCTGAAGAGGCCTTAAATACATTTCGCTTCACATTGGCTGAGGGTATAAATGTGTCGGCAAAGCCGACTGACACTTTTTTATTCATCTCATCATCCACTTGTTTGCGTCATCTATTCCTTGGCCTGCCAATTCTGCGTGCACCGCCAAGCGGTCCGTATTTATACGCCTTTTTAGCGGGTTCATCATCGCTCATTCTTATGATATGGCCTGGCCAACGCAATCGTTGCATCTCAATACGTTTAACTATATTGATGTCGATGTATAGCAGATACAGATCGTGGTTCATGCGACGTCGATATTCACCGTCAACGCAGATTGGTCCCTAGATCTTTCGAAGAATTTTTCTCTCAAACACACGAAGCACTGCCATGTCTGCTTGCGCAAGTACCCAGGCTTCGGAGCTATACATCAGCACGGGTAGTATCAGTGTTTTGTATAGCGTTATTTTTGTTTCACGAGATGTGGCTTTGTTTTTAAACTGCTTACTCAAACCAAAGTAGCATCTGTTGACCAATACAATTCTTCTTTTTATTTCACAACTGATGTAGTTAGTTGTGTTTACGGCGGTGCCGAGGTAGACGAAGTCTTTTACTACCTCAATATTATAGGAAACAACTTCCACAGTCGGTTCGAGCTCAATGGACGCATTGCGCGTCGACACCATCAACTTGGTCTTCTCACCGTTTACCGCCAGACCCACTTTAGCAGATTCTCCTTCGACCTTCATAAAGGTATCAGTTACTTCTTTTACTGATCGTCCCATGATGTCGATATCATCAGTATAAGCAAGTAACATGTGGATATTGGTGTAGATTGTGCCACAGTCGGTCCGAGCTCAATGGACGCATTGCGCATCGACACCATCAACTTGGTCTTCTTACCGTTTACCGCCAGACCCACTTTAGCAGATTCTCCTTCGACCTTCATGAAGGTATCAGTGACCTCTTTTACTGATCGGCCCATGATGTCTATATCATCAGCATAAGCAAGTAACATGTGACTATTGGTGTAGATTGTGCCACTTCTTTGCCTCTCGTATAACCATTTCCAGCAGGATGTTAAAGAGATCACACGAAAGGCTGTCTACTTGTCTGAAACCTCTTTTGGTACCAAACTCTTCGGAGAGGTTCTTTCCTATTTTAACTGAGGATCTCGTGTCAGTTAAAGTCATTTTACAAAGCCGGGTGCCACTTCTTTTGACGTTTGCCTCTCGTACAACCATTTCCAGCAGGATGTTGAAGAGATCACACGAAAGGCTGTCTACTTGTCTGAAACCTCTTTTGGTACCAAACTCTTCGGAGAGGTTCTTTCCTATTTTAACTGAGGACCTCGTGTCAGTTAAAGTCATTTTACAAAGCCGGATGAGCTTTGCGGGGATGCCAAATTCAGACATGGCTTGGAATACCTTTGAACGCAGCGGGCTGTCGAAGGCTGCTTTATAATCGTCAAAAAGGTGGTAGGTGTCGATCTGCATCTATTGGGTCTTCTCCAGGATTTGCCGCAGGGTAAATATCTGGTCAATGGTGGACTTACCAGGTCTAAAGCCACATTGGTATGGTCCAATTATCTCGTTGACCATAGGCTTTAGTCGTTCGCACAATATCCCTGACACGATCTTGTAGGCAATAGGGAGTAGACTTATGCCCCTATAGTTAGAGCATACAGTCTTATCTCCCTTCTTGTAGACGGAGCACAGTATACTCAGGTTCCAATCGTCGGGTACTCGTTCTTCCTGTCAGATGGTGCTAACTAGCTGATGAATACACCTTATCAGCGTGTCGCCTCCGGTTTTGAACAGCTCGGCTGGTAAACCATCGGCTCCTGCTGCCTTATTATTATTCAGCCGATTTATTGCTGTCTTTACCTCATCTTGGCTGGGCGGTATACATTCAATACCATCTTCTGGGATTGGATCTGTGGTATCTTCGTCGTCTTCGCTGGATACCAACAGGTTTGGAAAATGCTCTTTCCATATCATGAGCACACTATCTGTATCAGTTACCAAATTACATTGCTGGTCTCTACAGGAGGAGGTGCCTGTACCAAAGCCATCAGTTTGATGCTTCACTCTTTGGTAGAATTTTCGGACTTCATTCTGGTTCCTGTACATATCGATTTTTTCACACTCCCGCTTTTCCATCTCTCTCTTTTTCCTGCGGAAAAGACGTTTCTCCTCTCTCCTTTTCTCCCGATATCTCTCGCGCGCTACGCGTTGCTACGGATTGTAAAGTAGCCCTGTATGCCGCATTTTTCTCTTCGGTGGCAGCACGACACTCATGATCATACCATGGATTCCTTGGTGGAGGTCTCTGGTATCCAAGTATGGATTTTGCGGCTGTTTGCATGGAGTGGGCAATGCTTTGCCATTGTGCTGATTTGTTATCGGGATGAGGAATGCTTTGATTAAGCAATTGGGCTAGTTGAGTGGTATACACTGTGGCTATCTGTTGTAATTGCAGCTTACCGATGTCTAACTTTCGTGTTGTGTCTGTTCGTACTTTGTTTGCTACGTTTAAGCGGGTGCTTACCTTTGCTGCAACAAGGTAGTGGTCCGAATCAATGTTTGCCCCTCGGAACGATCGTACATCCAACACGCTCGATGAATGTCTTCCATCTATCACAACATGATCAATTTGATTTCTTGTTTTCTGATTTGGAGACAGCCAGGTGCCCTTATGAATATCGAGATGTTTAAATCTGATACTGCTAACTACCATGTTTTTTGCAGCTGCAAAGTCTATTAGCCTCATACCATTGTCAGATGTTTCACTGTCGAGACTGAATTTCCCGACTGTTGGGCCAAAGATATTCTCCTTTCCAATTTTGGCATTAAAATCGCCTTGAATATTTTAATGTCATGGACAGGGCAACGGTCATATGTTTCTTCTAAGCGCTAATAAAATATATCTTTGGTCTGTTCGTCCTTGTCTTCAGTGGGAGCATGCGCGCAAATAAAGCTGATGTTGAAGAATTTCGCTTTTATTTGAATTGCAGCAAGTCTTTCAATCACTGGGGTGAAGCTTGATACCAGATGTTTTAGCCTCCGACTAACTACGAATACGCAACCAAACTCATGCTTTACGTCATGGCAGCTATAATTCAGTGCGTCACCTTTAGGTGTTGCTGTGACCTATGGCAGTAATATCGGCCTTGTACTTTTCAAGTACGTCTGCCAATGCGAAGACTGCACCTTCTCTATAAAGAGTGCGAACATTCCTGGCGCAGATTCGCAGATCATGGTCCTTAAAACGTTTGCGGGGTTCGTCAACTTTAGAGGGGTTTGTTTTTCATTTCTTTCGTTTTTCATGGTAGGCTGTTTTTCTAGTTGAGGGTTACTAACCCGACTCCCAAACCCAAGTTTTTAACGTTCTTATGGGTGAACGCGCGGCACATGTTAGCTCACTACCTTTAACGGGTGTTAAAGGCAGTTCCCCAGGTGACACCACGGGGAGGTCAGTGTCCACTTGAGATTAAAGAGGGACCAAGATAAATCCTAGACTTTGCCATGTTAAAACCGGTCAGGACCGTTCCTTGGTATCTTCCATCCCCTACGTCACCCTACAATGCACAATGGTCCCAAATCCAAATTTTCTGGCCTAAACTATTTCAACGTCCATTTTGTGTTGAAATTAATTATTATTTGTAATAAATGTGTACAAACAGCAATTCTTACGTTTTATCGACCAAAATGACCAAAAACTGCCAAAATTATTTGAACAGGGTGGTTCCGTTGTGTGGGGTCTAAACCAAAACATTGACCTATGTTAATGATATTTGGTACGAAGGATTCATATCTTCCAAGAAGTCGAAACACCAAACTTCAGCCGAATCGGTCATAAAGTGTCGGTTAAATCAAAAAAAATCTAAAATCGGAAGGTACTTTTATGTGGGGGCTATGACAAAAAATGGACCTATTTTCAAAAAAAATTATACATAATTGTTTTCTACACTATGAAACCCTTAAATATGAATTTTAAGAAAAATCGGTTGATAGATGCTGGTATTACCGTTCTATTTCAATTGGATACTACGTACAATCACAACAGGTATTTACAAAAAATTCTCCCATCTTGAAATAGAAAAATCCACTTTATTTTAACTGTGGCAAATTTGAGCAAGAATTTATTTCTCAATTTATTAGTTCAGTCCCCCAGCTATCTTCCGAAATCAATTTGGAGGTGGACAAACTTGGACATTTTTTTAAAAGTTTAAGAATATTTAAAAAGTATTTGTAAAAAATAATTATTAATATATATAAAAACATTGATTTTATTACGCTAATTTTAAAAATTTTATCGTTCTTTTTGTAAATATTATGAAAGTACTCATTAACAGCTTCCCGATTCATAATAATTTTGGTCTCTCATCTGTATATTTATGCAGCGACGCAGTACAACAAAAATTTTATATTTTACAGCACAAAGTCTGTTTTATTTTTACATAAAAAAGTGTCAACTTTGGTACTGCGCCAATCAACGAATACTAACGTTATTTACAAAAACTAATTATTTTCAGATGACTTGATGTGTTTTTTATTATTCTGTGCAAAAAAAAAATTAAAATTTCGAAACTTCAAAAATAGGGTTTTGGCCAAAAATTTCTTGATTGAAACCTATGTGCAATGACAGGAGTCACAATAAAAAAAATCTTTCTTCGATTCCGTTTAAAATCATCTTTAAAATTACAACAATTAAAGTTTGCAAATAAAAAACCATTTGGCGCATAAAACTATATTTCGCACTACACATTTGTCAACCGCAATGCAAAAACTTTGAAATGCAATAAAAATATGAAACACCAATGCTTCTGGAGAAAAAAAAAATAAATGGAAACATAGTAGCATCCGTTCCGGTAGCCACAAAAACAAAAGTCATGGCAAAATGATGCTAAATTCTGTCACTGATACGAACTGTCCACAAAAAAGAGAAAGAGAAGTAAAATAAAATGCAAAAATTGTCACACCATAAAGTTATAGTCACCTCAATAATAGCAATGGTCCGGCCAATGACCATTCCCTGGCTGCTTCAGCTCCTATAGCGTATGGTATTTAACACCCAACTCCAATTCACAGTTATCTTGTTTCTCTGGATATCATTCCTTTTGGCGAATATGTAAATATTTATTTATCTTTTTTGTTGTCATGCACCACAGCTTTGACGGTGTGCGGTCGTTTGATTCGTCTGCTATCTTCTTTGGCAGGACACACATACATATATGCCCGAACAAAGCTTTTGGTTTCTAACGATTTTCAAAAAAAAAGTGAACCAACGCAACCGTAAAAAGGGTTTATGTAGAGTTTTGTATATTCAACAATCAACCAGAGCAACAAATCCTGGTTACCAAGACAGAAGAAGGTCACAGTACACAGAAGACAAGGCTGCAGACTGAGTGATGGCTTCGAAACTGTGCATAAAACAGTGGTTATAATAGTTATTATTTATTGTTTATTATTAATTATTATTAATAATATTCTATATCTTGTAGAAACATATGGTCTGTTCCAGTATTGCAAGAACCTACTAATTTTTACTATTTTTTCGATAACATAAAGGAAAACATGTTATCGTAGTAAAAAATATTACATCTGCTCCGTCGGAAAAGGTCGTAAGTCCACTTTTTTTGGAAATCGCGTTTTTGTTACAAGATGATAGTACACGTCAAAACACGTCGTATGATACAAAGAAAATGGTAGTATGTCGCGTTTTTCTATATGTTTTGCCCTTGTCGGAAAAGGTTGTAAGTCCACAAAACGTACAAATTTGAGTACGAAAAGGTCGTAAGTCCCCAGGAAAATGTATACTTTAAAAGAATACTACAGCTAATGTAGTTCAGATATAATGTTTAACGTCATCCATGGTTGGGGTACAATGTAAAGAACTAGCCTACACCTTTGGATGATAATCGGATGATATTTGGCGGAGCCTTTGGACCAAACTTTTGAACAAAATGTGATAATTTCTATATTGCAACGAAAATTTACATTTGAAATCTATTTTCCCCTATAAACGAACTGATTATGAAAGATGGACTTCTGGCCTTTTCATTGATACAAATTGGGATGCTGTATGTGTTCAAATACCTCATATATTGAAAAATTTAAAAAAAAATCAAAAAGTTTACTGTTTTTACTGTCGTATATCTTACTTAACTTTATCAACTGGTCATTTGTGGTTTCTCGAGGGACATTCATAGGACATAGGACATTCACATAACGAGATTAGTGTGTATTCTGAATTCAATAAAGTAATACCTTCTAACGGACGGGTAAGTGCAATGTTTATATTATTAAATGATTCTATAATAATAATTGATTGACATGTTATTAAACTAAGAAGACATCATGGTTTTTGCTAACAAAGAGCAGTATGAATTTGGAATGGAATTAGACGATGGTGTCATGGGTCTAGTTCCCTATGGTTTTCACGGTGATTCCGAAAGCTCTGATGATGTCAATACCAAACATCCAAGAAGTAATAGAAACTCTTAATTTCAAAAGACGGACAGACAGACGGTCATGGTTACACCGACTTAGAATTTTACTCTGGTCGGGTCTTATTGCTAAAATATGTATCCAGGATGGGAGAAACGGAATCGTTCGTAAGTTTTATATATATAGCGCATTTAAAAAATAGGGCACCGTTTTAACCCGCTCCTCCGAAATTCAACAAAATATATAGCCTACTTCCACCAAGGGACATTCCTGTGCATAATCTGAAAATTACATGGAACTTAGGGTCGGAGAGCAACCGTTGCCTCGCAAATTAATTTTCTGACCGATACTTTCATAACTTTTGCAAAAAAGCGTTTTTTTTAAATAGGGCCAGCCCCGCCCCCTCCGAAATTCAAAAAATAAAAAGCCTATTTTCACCTAGGTTGTTCCTTGTATATTCTCTGCAATTTTCAAAAAAATCGGTTCAGCCATTTTTGAGTCTATGCGGAACATACAAACATACACACATTGTCTTTTATGTAAAGGATTTCACATAAACGTTTTGGTCCATTAAACCCGCTAATAATTATCTCATCACCATGTTAAATTGCAAGCTTATTCTTTGTCTTAAACTCAAATCATTCTTAAAATTTCGCTCCGATCGAAATATTACTGCGATCTACAGGATAGCTACAAAGTCGGGTAAAAATTGTGGGTCTGGACAATTTCACACCTTTCGATCATTACCAACATCTAATGGGGTCACTTCTGTTCGGAACCCGACCTCTCCACAAAATTTCGTGACGATCGGTCCAAATTTGAGGCCTGGAGCTTTATTACAATTCTTAATGGATAGATGGACACACATAGATCGCTTTATCTCATCAAGATATAAAAAAATGGCAAGGGGAGGGAGCCTACGACGAATACTTCGCGATGTTACACGAATATTGGACAAATCAAACTTTTAATACCCTTTCCACATTGTTTTGTAAAGTATAAATATTTTATTTTAAAAGCGGAATAAATAAACGAAAAATATTGCCTTTACCACCATAATAAAATCTTTAATACAGAAAGCGCTGGAATGTTTTTTCTTCCTCCTGAAAAATTTATTGAGAGGGACTTACGACCTTTTCCGACGGAGCAGACGATTAGCTTCTTGCAGGTTCTGGAACAGAGCAATAATGTTTTATTATGTACTAGCAAAGTGCCCGCTACTTCGTATGCGGAAAGGATATAAAAACAAATAAAAAATATATAATACGGAAATGGTGAACACTGAACATTTTGTTGTGCTAAATACTAAGCACTGTAAGCACAGTGTGCCACATTTTTTGAGGCATTTTAATAAAGGTATCATCAGAAGGTAAAACATTATTGTAAAAGTTTTTGTAGCATAGGTCTACGTTTCCGAAAAAAAATTACTAAACAGTTCAGAATAAAGAAACAATTTTGTTGAAAAGATAGAAACCGAAGACGGTTCACATAAAACGAATGGTTTTTTATGGTACGAATGGTAATTTTACAGCTTCCGCCCTACTTATTCGCGCACTAACTATGGATATTACATGTATAAGCATAGCATACATTTTAAGTGGGGATTTTCATACCCATTCAGATCTAGTCCCAACAGGTATCTTCATAACAAATTTCAGTAGTGGAATTCTGTAATTAATTGTTCGAGTTACCGACAAAAATCGGTAAAATTAAAATTCTTATAATTTCGGTAATTAACGAATTATACCCTCCACCATAATATGGAGGGTAAAATTCTAAGTCGATATAACCCTGTCCGTCCGTCCGTTTTGAAATCAAGATACAGCTCGCAATTTCTAAGATTTTGGTATAGAAGTTGCTATACTCCTAGGATGTTTGGCATTGCAAATGGGCTACACCGGTCCACGTTTTGATACAGCCCCCATAGGACGCTACCATCCGATTTTCGGTATTTTTAAGGTTGTAGCCTCATTATTACTCCGAAATGGCTGAAATTTGGTACTGAGTCTTCGTTGGGGTATAAGACTTTCCCCAGGTCCACGCCTTCATATAGCCCCCATAGAAAGGTACCTCACGATTTTCGGTATTTAGGTCCACGCCTGCATATTAAAAAACTAGGCACGAACATGCACGAACACGGACCAACATTTTTATGACAATTCACGCACAAACACGGCGTTTTTCGAGAAGGCACGAACACGCACGCACTCACGCACGAAATTACAAAAAAATGAGAAATCGATATATACTCGACGTCAGTAGAATAGAGCACCTACATTTTTGTTAATGTTAGCTTATTTATCCCAAAACGAATGAATCTACGTTTTTATACCCTACACCACTATGTGGGGAGGGTATAATAAGTTGGTTTTTGCCAACAAGTTTGTAACGCATCGAAATAACGGTCGTAGACCCATACTTATATATACCAAAATGAATGTCTCGACGAGCTGAGTCGATCTGGCTATGTGTGTCCGTCCGTCAGTCCGTCCGTCCGTCCGTCTGTCCGTCTGTCCATCTAAACCTTGTAATCACGCTACAGGTTGTAATCACGCTACGTTTTTTTTCAAAGCGAATATCTCAGCTTCTGTATGGGGTATACCAAAAGCAAAACCTGACAATGAAAGTAGAAAATATCACCTTTCTAATGATGTAAAGCTGGTTCTCGTAGGTGATCAAACAACGAAGATATCACAATAGTCGCAAATAAAACCTAAATTTTCATTTTTGCGATTTTAATTATAATGACTAATATCACAGCTTTGACTGGGGACTTTCCAAAAGCAAATCCTGGCTATGAAAGAAGAAGATTCTGTCTTTACAATGACGTAAACTAGGTCGGCGTAGGTGACAAAATAACTGAGATATCGCAATAGTCGGTAATTCATCCAATTTATCCATTTTTTTGGAAATCACGCTACAGGTTGCAATTTTGGTCGGATCGTCACGAAATTTTGAGGGTTAATGGGGGTCTCACAGATGAAGAAGCCTATTGATTTTGGTGATGGTCGGATAATATTTAGGGGTCGTAATGGGCAAAAAACTTATTTATATAAAAAGAAAACGTTTTTTCCAAAGCAAATATCTCAGCTTCTATATGGGGTATACCAATATAAAAACCTGACAATGAAAGTAGAAAATATCACTTTTCTAATGATGTAAAGTAGGTTCTCGTAGGTGATCAAACAACGAAGATATCACAATAGTCGCAAATAAAACCCAACATTTCATTTTTGTGATTTTCATTATAATGACGAATATCACAGTTTTGGTTTAAGACTTTCCAAAAGCAGAGCCTGACTATAGAAGTAGAAAATCGCATCTTTACAATGATGCAAACTAGGTTGGCGTAGGTGGCCAACTAACGGAGATATCGCAATAGTCGGTAATACATCCAATTTTTCCATTTTTTTGGAAATCACGCTACAGGTCGCAATTTGGATCGGATCGTCACGAAATTTCGAGAGTTAATGGAGGTCTCACAGATGAATAAGCCTATTGGTTTTGGTGATGGTCGGATAATATTTAGGGGTCGGAATGAGCAAAAAATTTATTTGGAGAAAAAGTCAAAATTTTATTTCAAAGCAAATAGCTCAGCGTCTATAAGGGTATATAAAAAGCAAAACCTGGCAAGGAAAGTAGAAAATATCACTTTTACAACGATGTAACGTAGGTGGTCAAACAAGAAGATATAGCAATATTCGCTAATATAACCCAATTTTTCATTTTTGCGATTTTAATAATAATGGCGAATATCACACTTTTGTTTGGGGACCATCTAAAAGCAAAGCCTGACTAAGAATGTAGAAAATCCCATCTTTAAAATTATGCAAAATAGGTTGGCGTAGGTGGTCAAATAATAAAGATATCGCAACAGTCGGTAATACATCAATTTTTTCCACTTTTTCTGCAATCACACTACAGGTCGGAATTTTGATCGGATCATCACGAAATTTTCTCATAGAGATAGAAGCATATTGATGTTGGTGATGTCGATAGTAGTCAAATATAAAATTAAATATTAACAAGTAAAAAAGTATCAGTCGGCTTTGCCGACGGAGATATACCCTCAGCCTGTGAATATTGAAACAATTTTTTCCCAAAAAACGTATGTATTTAGACGGTTTTAAAAATGTTGGGCGTAAGAACCGACAAAAATGTTGATTAGGATTAAAGATCAAAAGATTTGCAGAGGAGATACTTAAAGGAATGGATTGACCATTAAGGAAGAGTGTCTCCAGCTACTACACATGGTGCCATAAGGGGGTTTTTACACCCTTCGAGCTGTTTGCTCAAGAAGTATGGAGTTGCCCCTGAAAAAACTTTTACCATTGTAAGTGAGGCAGCGAATGCAAGTTGCTTCAACAAAAATCAAAGTGATTCGATAGCAGGTCTTAAAGTGGACTTATCCGAAATTTTGTGTGGGAGGTACTGGATGAGTGCACAAATATAGTCCATATTTTAACCTGATCTATATCTGGTAGATATATTAGGATGTGTGAAGTATGGACCAGTTCGGCCACTCCCTTCAAGAGTTACCGTACGAACAATTTTTCCGAACATTTTCGACTCACATCTAAGTCTGGTAGACATTTCACGATTTGCAAAGTATGGGCCAAATCGGTTACTCCCTTCACGAGTTATCGTACGTACAAATTTTCCGAACATTTTCGAACTTTTGTGGGGGAGGTACCGGAAGGAGTGGACCGATGTAGCTCATCTTCGAACTTAAACTAAGTTTGGGCAAAATATTACGAAAGCCGAAATTTGAACCAAATCGGTTCATCCCTTCGAGAGTTATCGTGCGCTCCAGCCAGCAGGACAGACAGACAGACGGACGGACATGGCTAGATCGACTCCAAATTGTCTGAAACACATTTCGTCCAAACATACTTGGGGTCTTAAACCATTATTTCGATGAGGCACATTTTCATCGTATCAAAGTGTATATACCCTCCTTAGCCTAAAGGCTGAGGGTATAATTATTTTGGTTCAGTTCGCCTGAAATCATTTGGTATAAAAGCCAGATAGGTGAAAACTTTCGTATCTCCCTAAAAGAAATGTTTTCGAGTGAAAAGATTATGCACAGAGGTAGTGGTGTAGGGTATCACATAGTCGGCCCCGTACCGACTATAGCCTTTTCTCACTTGTTTAATTTTGTAGATATTTAAAGTCTATGATGTGCCGTATCAGAAAAAATTATGTTTTTAGCACTTCGCGAAATGATTTTCTGATCCATTTTTCGATAGACAATTTGTTGTTTATCTCCGAGTGTTTAAAATATCTTACAACGTTTTGGGCAGTCAATCAGCTTTCCCAATTTGGGAAGAGGATTTTTTCAATAACATCATCCAAACAGATAAACATCTGATTTGCAAAGAGAATATATTGCGTTAACCCTCTGAGTAGTTTTTGTATTTGCTTCTCTCATGAACAAGACAAATGGCAAACAAACACAATTTTTTCACTCATATTCTGGCCTCTCCATAACAAAACGGCGATAAGTACCAGACTACAAAAACGAAGCAAATAATTTTAGGAATATTTTGGGCGGTTTTATATTCTTTATATTCTTTTCGTGTTTAGAATGGTCTCTTGCACGACTTCTAAAGAGAGACAAAAAATTTAGCATGATCGTGTCACATAGTGCAGATCGTGTTTAGTCGTGTCGTGCAAAACCGTGTCGAACATAAAAACACGATCACGCACGGCCAAAAATGTATTCCGGCACGACAAGCACAAACACAGCGTTTTTCGAGAAGGCACGAACACGCACTACTCACGGCACGACACGCGCCCACCTCTACTGCATATAGCCCACATAGAACGGTACCACCCGATTTTCGGTATTTTGTAGATTGTGGCCACAATAGCCCACCGAAATGGCAGAAATTTGGTATTTAGTCTTCGTTGGTGGTATACAATTTTCCCCCCAGAAATTTGTCGGTACATGCCCAAGCCTGCATTCAGCCCCCATAGAACGGTTTTACCGAAATTGCTGAAATTTTTTATTTTGCTTTTTTCGTAACCGAAAGAAACTAATTGTTCCATTTTACTTCCATACAACTCGTCGTGGAGGGTATAACAAGTTCGGTCCGCCATTCTTACTTGTTATGTTTTGGAATGGTGAGATTTCCACTTCAGAGCGCTGGATTTACCTTTTCATTCAATATCAGTGCTCCAATTTAGTACATCTAGCGTACACAGCGTTATTTCAAATTATATATAATTCTAGCTTTATTCCTACACCCAAGACCAATTTGCCTTAAAGTAGTTATTTCTAATACCTCTTCAGCCCTCAGCGACCTCCATACCAAATTTCAAAATTTGTACGTATATACCAAAATGGTATCACATTTAGTACTTTTCGTACAACTGTATATAGCCTTCAAACATATCAACCCTAAACACCAACCTAGATTATCATTTCCAGTTCTATCAATTCCCCCAAAACCAAATGTAAAACTATTTTGTACTTTACATATAAACACATAAGTATGAATTTCCGAAACAACCTCTTAATATTTGTAAATTCCTACCCCTTTACCAACAATGACTCCAAGAACACATTTTAGAATTCCACCTCTGTTCCCAATACCAAAGATGGACCAATTTAATACTTTTCGTAAATTTCTTAAACCACTTCCATATACCAACATTACACACCAACACTCACCCTGACTGCAACAAACAAATCAAAAGAAAAAAACAACAGTATTCAGACCTGTCCCTACACCCAATATCAAATTGTGTACCACATAGTAACTGTTGTATACTTATGGTACGTATTGGACAGCATATTTCAACCCTACACTGATATTAGCACCAAATAACCAGTAATCTTAATTTAAAATCTCAGAATTCTAGCTCTATTCGTTCGTCCAATTCCAAATTGTACCAAACTTACTACCATTTAGTACTCTTCGTACCAATAAGAACGATTTTCCAAAACTGCTACTTCAATCCTTCACTTCAACAATAATCTTAATTCCATATCTCAGGATTGCTGCTCTTTCTGTTCACCCAAATCCAAACTTCCTCAGTCCAACACTCCAACAGTTATCTTAATGCCAAATTTCAGGATTCCATCTCTACCCGTTCAACCAAATCCAAATTAAGTACCATTTAGAACCCTTCGTACCCATAAGTACGAATTTACAAAACTACCTCAATCCTACACCCCAACAGTAATCTTAATTCCAAATTTCATGATTCCTGCTCTCCCCGTTCAACCAAATCCAAATTTTACCAAATTTAGTGCCATTTAGTACACATAAGTTGGAATTTCCAAAACTACCTCTATCCTACACTCTAACAGTAATCTCAATTCCAAATTTCAGGATTCCACCTCTATTTCTTCACCCACACCCAAATTGTACTAAATTTAGTACCATTTAGTACTTTTTATATCCACAAGTACGAACTTGCAAAACTTCCTCAGTCCTACAATCCAACAATAATCTTAATTCCAAATTTCAGGATTCCAGCTCTACCCGTTCACCCAAAATCAAATTTTACCAAATTTAGTACCATATAGTACTTTTCGTACCCATAAGTACGAATTTCCAAAACTACCTCAGTCCTTCACTTCAATAGTCATCCTAATTCCACATTTCAAGATTCCAGCTCTATCCGATCGCCCAAAGCCAAATTTGAGGATTTCAGTTCTACCCGTTCGCACAATTCCAAATTGTACCAAATTTAGTACTTTTCGTACACATAAGTACTAATTTCCAAAACTACCTCCATATCTCAAACCTACACTCCAACAGTAATCTTAATTCCTATCCGTTCATCAAAATCAAATTCGTACCAAATTTAGTACCCTTTAGTACTTTTCGTACACATTTTCAAAACCACCTCTTATATCAGCCCTAATTCCTTTTCTTGATTCTCATTTCAAATTTGAAGATTCCAGCTCTATCCGAATAATACCAAGATTGGTACATTTTAGTACTTTTCGTACACTTCGATTTCGAATTTCTAAAAACCCTGCAGTACATCTATCCTACACTCTATTAGTGACTCTCGTTCCAAATTTCAGAATTCTAGCTCTTCCAGTTTGCCCAATACCAAGGGTACCATATTTAGTACCTTTTAGTACTTTTCGTACCGTTCTAGTTCGAATTTCCAAAAACCCAGCCTTATCTGACACCTTCGGACCAAGACTGACCCTCACCCCAAAATTTCAAGATTCTAGCTTCAGCCGATTGGTCTGGGCGTTGATGAATCATAAAGTCAGTCAGTCAATCACTTTACTCTTTTATTAATATAGATTATTTATTATTTTAAGTTATTATTTATTATTTATCATTTATTATTTATAATGTATTATTAATTATTAATCATATATCATTTATTATTTATAATTATTTATTATATACTATTTTTTTATTAGTTATTAATTCTTATTATTATTATTATTATTATTATTATTATTATTATTATTTATTGTTTGTTATTTATTATTAATTATTATATATTATTTATCATTTATTATTTATAATTTATAGTCTATAATTTATTATATATTATTTACTTTTTATTATTTCTTATTATTATTTATCATTTATAAATTATTATTTATTATATATTATCTATTAGTTATTATTTGTTGTTTATTTTTATTATTCATTTTCAAAACGCCGATCACAACGTGTATTTGCGATCATTTATTCTTTACACCCCATATTTTTTGGTGTCTTTACCTCCTTTTAATCACTGTCTATCGCAGGTATTTAAGCTCTAGGACTACTGGCAACTGTAGCCATGCAATGACACCCATCATATCCACGTTTCAAGCTCATCATTTGGTTTTATTTATTTTTAAAAGTCTGTTACTATTGTCGTTGTTGGCTTTGTTGTGATTGTGTTTATAGTATCGCAAACGTGTGCAATTGTCATCCAGCCGTATTGCTGCTGCGGTATAGCTACAAAGTCAGTTAAACGGTAACCACCGGTGTTTAACGTAACTCTTCTCAGGCAACTCGTTTGCCTGATTGTCTGGTCGACTGACTGTTGAATGTGGTTCGTTGTACCTGCCTCCAGATGATGATGATGGTGGTACTGGCGGAACCGTTAAATTTATACTTAATGTCAAGGTTTAAGTACCTTTAAGCGTGTTTTTATTTATAATTGCAACGCAAAAATAATTAAAAACATTTTTATCCCAGAGCGGGGTAGACACTGATGATGACAAACTTCATCAGCAGCGGTAGTAGAAGACAATAATGAATTTACTGCTCCCGCTGAAGTAGACGGTAACGTTTTTATCTTTCAACAGGCTGTGTCTGTGTGATGTTGCTGAAGTTTGTGATGACAATGCTTTTTCCATCGTCGTCAACTCAACTCCCACGCTGGTGATGATGTTGATGACTACTACCACCACAAGGCAATGAAATTAACGATAGTTTAAATAGTTTCATTTTGCCAAGAGTTGTAAACTTGAGATTAGAGAGAAAGAAATATTTAATAATGGTTTTTCTTGTGTCAACGTCATTCTTGAATTTTGTTCTTCCTTCTTATGTTGTTGAGCTTGTCGTTAAAACTTCCTTAATGACTTTTCACAGAAATATATCCTACGTATGTGTGTGTGTGTCTGTTAGTGAGTGTTGATGTGTTTCTGTTGATGTAATGTTTTTGGTGTAAAGGATTGTCCTGTTTTCAAGGATGTTAATTAGAATATCTAATGGGAAACTGCTGATGTTTTTGGGGGAATTGGTAGAAAGTGAATGTACTTAACGGATAAAGTTTTGTTATAGGTTTCATTGTAATTATGATCCCTTAATAGGGAATCATTTTCGATTAATTTTCAGTCTTCGGTAATGCACATTTTAAATATTTATTAATTTTTCAAATTTTTGTATATTTATTTAATCCGACGTAGCTTAGATAATCATATTAATAATAGTAAATAAGACAGCTCTACGTATGAATGTACGAGTACTTACTTCTTAGTTGGCCCATTACAGAACATTTGTTCTATAGGCCGAACTCAGAAAACATCTCCATTTCTCTCTGTCTATTGCTTCTCTTTCTGGAATACCGCGCCTTGTCATCTCTTCATCCACTTGTTTGCGCCATCTATTCATTGGTCTGCCAATTCTGCGTGCACCGCCAAGCGGCTCATATTTATACGCCTTTTTAGCGAGTTCATCATCGCTCATTCTTATGATATGTAGTGCGATTCTCTAACTCATTATTTGAGTTACCGACAATTGTCGATAAAATTAAAATGCTTATAGTTTCGGTAATTACCAATGTTTTTCGTTAAGTTAGCGACGAATAAAAAGCAGTCGCAAAGTAGCATCTGTTAGCCAATACAATTCTTCTTTTTATTTCACAACTGAGGTCGTTAGTTGTGTTTACGGTGGTGCCGAGGTAGACGAAGTCTTTTACTACCTCAAAATTATAGGAACCAACGTCAACAGTTGGCTCGATCTCTATGGACGCATTGCGCGTCGACACCATCAACTCAGTCTTCCCGCCGTTTACGGCCAGACCCACTTTAGCAGATTCTCCTTCGACCTTCATAAAGGTATCTGTTACTTCTTTTACTGATCGTCCCATGACGTCTATATCATCAGCATAAGCAAGTAACATGTGGCTATTGGTGTAGATCTTTTAACGTTTGCCTCTAGAATAACCTTTTCCAGCAGGATGTTGAAGAGATCACTCGAGAGACTGTCTCCTTGCCTGAAACCTCTCTTGGTACAAAATTCTTCGGAGAGGTTCTTTCCTATTTTAACTGAGGATCTCGTGTTAGATAAAGTCATTTTACAAAGCCGAATGAGCTTTGCGGGGATACCAAATTCAGACATGGCCTGGAATACCTTTGAACGTAGTGGGCTGTCGAAGGCTGCTTTATAATCGACAAAAAGGTGGTAGGTGTCGATCTGCATCTCTTGGGTCTTCTCCAGGATTTGCTGCAGGGTAAATATCTGGTCAATGGTGGACTTGCTAGGTCTAAAGCCGCATTGGTATGGCCCAATTATGTCGTTGACCATAGGCTTTAGTCGTTCGCACAATATCCCTGACACGATCTTGTAGGCAATCGGGAGTAGACTTATGCCCCTATAGTTAGAGCATACAGTCTTATCTTCTTTCTTATGGACGGGGCACAGGATACTCAGGTTCCAATCGTCGGGTACTCGTTCTTCCTACCAGATGGTGCCAACTAGCTGATGAATACACCTTATCAGCGTCTCGCCTCCGGTTTTGAACAGCTCGGCTGGTAAGCCATCGGCTCCTGCTGCCTTATTATTCTTCAGCTGGTTTATTGCTGTCTTTACTAAATCTTGGCTGGGCGGTATACATTCAATACCAACTTCTGGGATTGGATCTGTGGTATCTTCGTCGCCTTCACTGGATACCAACAGGTTTGAAAAATGCTCTTTCCATATCCTGAGCACACTATCTGTATCTTGCTGGTCTCTACAGGAGGAGGTGCCTGTACCAATGCCATCAGTTTGATGCTTGACTCTTTGGTAAAATTTTCGGACTTCGTTCTGGCTCCTGTACATCTCGATTTCTTCACACTCTTGCTTTTCCATCTCTCTCTTTTTCCTGCGGAAAAGACGTTTCTCCTTTTCTCCCGATATCTCTCTCGTGCGCTACGCGTTGCTACGGATTGTAAAGTAGAACTATATGCCGTATTTTTCTCATCGGTAGCAGCACGACACTCCTGATCATACCATGGATTCCTTGGTGGAGGTCTCTGGTATCCAAGTATGGATTTTGCGGCTGTTTGCATGAAGTACATTGCCATTGCGCTGATATATTATCGGGATGAGGAGTGCTTTGATTAAGCAATTGGGCTAGTTGAGTGGAATATGCTGTGGCTATCTGTTGTGATTGCAGCTTACCGATGTCTAACTTTCGTGTTGTGTCTGTTCGTACTTTCTTTGCTACGTTTAACCGGTTGCGTACCTTTGCTGCAACTAGATAGTGGTCCGAGTCTATGTTTGCTCCTCGGAACAAGCGCACATCCAACACGCTCGATGAATGTCTTCCATCTATCACAACGTGATCAATTTGATTTCTTGTTTTCTGATCTGGATACAGACAGGCGCCCTTATGGATGTCGAGATGTTTAAATCTGGTGCTGCTAACTACCATGTTTTTTGCCGCTGTGAAGTCTATCAGCCTCATGCCATTGTCAGATGTTTCATTGTGGAGACTGAATTTTCCGACTGTTGGGCCAAAGATATTTTCCTTTCCAATTTTGGCATTAAAATCGCCTAGAATAATTTTAATGTCATGGACAGGATAACGGTCATATGTTTCTTCTAAGCGCTCATAAAATATATCTTTGGTCTGTTCGTCCTTGTCTTCAGTGGGAGGATGAGCGCAAATAAAGCTGATGTTGAAGAATTTTGCTTTTATTCGAATTGTAGCAAGTCTTTCATTCACGGGTGTGAAGCTGGAGACCAGGTGTTTTAACATCCGACCAACTACAAATCCGCAACCAAACTCATGCTTTATGTCATGGCAGCTTTAATACAGTGCGTCACCTTTAGGTGTTGTTGTGACGCCTTTCCCGTTCCATCGTATTTCCTGTATGGCAGTAATGTCGGCCTTGTACTTTTCAAGTACATCTGCCAATGCGTAAACTACACCTTCTCTTTAAAGAGTGCGAACATTCCAGATGTGGATTCGCAGATCATGGTCCTTAACACGTTTGCGGGGGTCGTCAACTTTAGAGGGATTTGTTGTTCTTTTCTTTTGTTTTTTTTTTCATAGTAGGCTGCTTTTTCTAGGGGAGGGTTACTAACCCGGCGCCCAAAACCAAGTTTTAAACGTTCTTATGGGTGAACGAGCGGCACATGTTAGCTCACTACCTTTAACGGGTGTTAAAGGCAGCTCCCCAGGTGACACCACGAGAAGGTCAGTGTCCACTTGAGATGAGAGAGGGACCAAGATAAATCCTGGACTTTGCCATGTTAAAGCCGGTAAGGACCGTTCCTTGGTATCTCTCATCCCGTACGTCATGAATGTACGAGTACAATTGTAAATATTGGCAAAAATTTGGCGATTATTCTATGCTGTCCTGGAACTTTCGCAAAGCTGAATGGCACTGGGCTAAACTTGACGGCGCCGTTAAATTTATACCGCCTATATCCAAAAATTCCGAACCAACTTAAGTCTAGAAGTGGCAGAGCTCACATTAATCCTATAGATATGATACAAAAAAAATTAAAATCCCCCCATTTTAAGTTTTCTGCATGCTCATTATACGCCAGATATGTTTACACCATCCTGTTATCTACATCTTGCCTCCTTTTCCAGAAAGTCTACAGGCTTATAGATGTTCATATTGGATGGGCGTCTGTATGTTCTGTTGTTGTCTATTGGTAACTTCATTCCCAGGCATGCTGTCAACATTCTCCTTTCTCAGACACTGATCCTTTCATTTGGGATGACGATATGTCTGACCAAGTTGCGAAAGTGAAGATGATGATAGGCCGGATTACTTGCTTGTAGATTAGGAACTTTATATCTTTGCATACGAAAAGACCTTTGGTAGGTAAAATTCATATTTTTGGTCGCAGAAGTTGCGCTTGAGCAGTCTTGCCATTACAGCCAGTTGTTCGGACATTTGTTCATCCACTCCCACCCGAATGTCTAGATCCTTCAAAAAAAGTTTTGCACCATGCGAAATGTTTGATGACCGAAGCCAAACGAATGCATTTTATATAAAATGCCATTTCGAAATATCGTATCGAAATCTTTGGCTCACCGCAATGGTGCCTTTATCCGTCTTAAAACCATCCTTAACATATGTAAAGAAGGCTACCAGAGCATGACTCGAAATCCAAATTAGCACTGTCTCAGAATACTGTAATAATTTGTCGAAGGGCCATAATAGAGGAATTTGTGTGTAACTTTCAGGATTAAATATCATAACTAAAAAAGGGTGACAACTTGTCGTGCCTTCTTCGGTGTTCGCCGTGTTATGTCTGATCCAACCATGCCTGGATCAAGAAGCCCGATGTCTTCCCCTAGAGATCCATCTGCTTTCAGCCTGTTGCTAAATCCGCTTCGTTCCACAGCAATGCCTGACGTGCTAGCGAAAAGAGCAAACCATCGTTGGTAGAGACGGGCAAATATCCTGCACATGATCTGTCATGATTTCTGCCTTCTGTGCGTTATCCAAGATAACCACCCCATCGTTGTTGATAATTCCTTTGATGGAAGAATAGGCTCGCAGCTCTCAATGCTCTCAAGGCAGGACTTAAATCTCTCCCACTCTCTCTGGTGTATATTAATCAGTTTGATTATTATACTGGTGTTCTGGATGTTGCCGGTGCAGACCGCAAGCATACGAGGATCACTAGAAAAGATTCTGGCCTAATAATGAAAACGCGAATTATTATCATCACAAATAGTTTTGTTCTGTAAAGTATCATCCGGCATTATTTGTATACTTCTGCATGCGCTCAACCAATTGTTGAATTACATTTTTCACTCCGAATAAGATACATACCTCCAAAACATAGTTTTAAACGTTTCAACAGCATCTTCAGGCGACGAAAATCGTTGGGTGCAAAGTCGAATGTATGCTGGTGGAAGAAATACACAAGGATTCCTCTATCTCACGTCAAATGTCACATGACGATCTTGCATTATCAGTTCACGCACAGCATCAATGTTTTCTGGCACAATGACCGTTTTCGGACGACCTAGATAACGTACATACATAATTTTTAAAAGATTAGGATCTTTTAAGGTCGGGAGAATGTTCACTTTTGTAGAAAACAATTTTTCTGCAAATGTGGTCAGGTAGAGTTCTATTCAATGTTAAGAGTCTATGTTTAAAGACAATGTTATGTAATAATTTTAATGTAAATAACGCAATAATCTTCATGCTGAAAGAAAATAAGGGGTTTCGGTCATAAAACATATATGTATCATTATTACCCACAGCTTTTGTTTCCTGTGTGCATAGCGTGTTTGTAATATGAAAATATATTTTGATTATAATTCGAAAAATATTTACTCGATTTAAGTGAAGTAATTTTTTTTTAAGTACAACAATTCTTTAATTAAATAAATATGTATCAGGTAAAATCAGTCAATTAAATGAGGCACATTTTTTCATCTTACATCAAATTCTGAAATATTTCATATTCAGCTGGTATAAATGTATGTGTAGGAAACACAATTTTGAACCGATTTTCTTGAAATTTCGGAATTTTTAGTTTGAGTGTCCAGAAACTTCTCCACCAAAAATTGTCGGCATAGGTCCACGTTGGGGTATAGCCCAAGGGTAACCCCAATATAAGATATTTTGACAATTTTAGTTACATTTTGAAGCTGTTTTACATTTTACCTCTTAAAAGGTACAAACCCTTCGTACCAATAATTATTAACATAGGTCAAATTTTTAGTTTAGACTCCATACAATTTTGTGCAAATGTTGGGTGAAAATTTTTCTGAATTAATATTTTCCAACGGGAATAATAAATAAAAATATACGAGGGCAGTTCGGAAACTTCTTAGCCTAGCACAAAGAGCGTGGTATAAACAGAAAAAAGTCAAGTGTTTAGGAAACTTCCATCTCTGTTATGAACACATGTTAAATTTTGTTTCGATCTGGCAACTCCTTCATATAGAAACAGGTGTTCAAAAAAGACGCATCCGCAATTTTTTTACAATGGAAAAATTAGAAATGCGTGCTGTCATTAAATATTTACATAAAAAAGGTTTATCGGGACAAGAAATTCATAAGATATGGTGAATGTGTTAGGTGAAAGTGCTCCTTCATATGCAACAGTCAAAAATTGGGTTGCTGAATTTAAACGTGGTAGTACAAGCATTGAAGATGAACCACGTAGTGGACGCCCGAAAACAGCAACAACAACAGAAATTGTAGCCAAAGTGCATGATATGGTATTAAATGATCGACGAATGAAAGTGCGTGAAATTGCTAATATCATGGGCATCTCAAATGATCGAGTCCATTTAATTTTGCATGAAGAACTACAGATGAAAAAGCTTTCTGCAAGATGGGTGCCGCATTTGTTAACAGTCGATCAAAAACGCATAAGAATGAACTTTTCTCAAGCTTGTTTGGATCGTTTTAAGTGAAATAAAATGGATTTTAAGCGTCGTTTCATAACTGTTGATGAGACATGGATCCACCACTATACTCCAGAGACAAAAGAACAATCCAAACAATGGACTGAAGCTGGAGGAAGTGCCCCAAAGAAGGCAAAAACAATTCAATCGGCTGGTAAGGTTATGGCAACGGTTTTTTGGGACTTCAAAGGTATTTTATTGATTGACTATCTGCAAAAGGGTAAAACAATAAATTCAGAGTACTATTGCAACCTTTTGGATCAATAAAATTTACAAATTCGAGAAAAACGTCCTGGCTTTCAACACAAAAAAATAATTTTTCATCAAGACAACGCACCAGCGCACAAGAGTGTTTTAACAATGGCTAAAATCAACGAATTAAAGTACGAGTTGCTTGACCACCCACCTTATTCTCCTGATTTAGCTCCCAGTGACTTTTACTTGTTCCCAAATCTAAAAAAATTCCTTGCTGGCAGGTGTAAACCACTATTTTGAAGACCTTGAGGAAAACTATTTTAATCAAGGGATAGAATTGCTAGAAACGCGTTGGACTAAGTGTATTGAAGTTTCAGGAGATTATATTGAAAAATAAAAATATTTTTGAAAAACTAAGTATTCTCTTTCATTGATAGGCTAAGAAGTTTCCGAACCGCCCTCGTATATCAATACAAAAAGGTATAGAAACAGTTTTGGCCAGAAAAAGTGGATTGGGGACCATAGTGCAAAGTCAAGAAAGTGTTGCTTCATCCTTCCCAGAGCCCAGATTTAAATCCCATAGAAGATCTATAACACCTAAAGGTGACGCACTGACGCGGACCACTACCCTGCTGCAGCAAATGTACGTACCAGATTAAACGTTAAAAATAAAGTACGAACAGACACAACATGGAAGTTGGACATCGGTAAGCTGCAATCACAACAGATAGCCACATCATATTCCACTCAACTGGCCCAATTGTATAATCAAATCACTCCTCGTCCCGATAACATATCAGCACAATGGCAAAATATTGCCCGCTTCATGCAAACAGCCGCAAAATCAGTACTTGGATACCAGCGACCTCCACCAAGCAATCCATGGTATGACCAGGAGTGTCGTGCTGCTACCGAAGAAAAAAATACGGCATGCACGGATACTCTACAATCAGTAGCAACGCGTAGCTCACGAGAGAGGTATCGACAGAAAAGGAGAGAGGAGAAACGTCTTTTCCGCAGGAAAAAGAGAGAGATGGAATGGCGGGAGTGTGAACAAATTGAGATGAACAGGAGGCAGAGTGAAGTCCGAAAATTCTAGCAAAGAGTGAAACATAAAACTGATGGCTTTGGTACAGGCATGTCCTGTAGCAAGGTAATTTGGTAACTGATACAGATAGTGTGCTAAGGATATAGAAAGAGCATTTTTCCAAACTGTTGGTATCCCTTAGTAACGAAGTCGACGAAGATACCACAGATCCAATCGCAGAAAATGGTATTGAATGTATTTTTTAAAAATGGAAAATACGGGCAATATTACGTAAATTAAGAGTATTATTAAAAATTTAAATGTAATTTTGTGGTCAATAATGTGTTGTGTCAGTAAGTGATGTTTTTTGATGTAGTCTGTGGTATCGTCCATGTGTTCTTTGGAGTAGAACTTTCGGTATCGGGGTGTATTCTCGTAAAAATATGTATCTGGTGAAAGGTGACAATGCAGGCTAACAGATTTCGAAAAGACATTTTGCGTATACTTGCGAGTAAAAAATTATCATTTTCCAGATTTCGTAAAACTTAAAAATCTTGATATTTTTAATTTTTGGTTGGAAAATCAGCGAAAACCTAAACACGTTATAGACGTTATAATCGAGGTGTCAAAGACAACTTCGTGACGGGAGTTAAAAAATAAGTTTATAACATTTGCGGACGCCTTTACCAAAAATGGATAAAAAATTGTAGGTCAAAAAATAGTGTATTGCAATTTGAAAGCTTATGATTAGCTAGCGATACAGTAATGATACAAAAAAAGAGAGCGCCCTAATGTGGATCAAGTGAAGGAAGAAAACTTGCTTCGGAAATCTCCTATGAACACGGCAACAATACCAAGCTCTTGATTCATGCCGTCTCTGTTTCGGCCAATTTGTCAAAAGAAAAATATACAAACTATGTTCTCAAGGAAGTTCGGTATCAACCGACTAAAATGAGAAAACAATTAACTTCGACAGAGAAAATTTATGAACGATATATCCAAATCTGAAGCGATTTCAATATGATGACTTTATTATGACTTTAAATTTCATCGCAATTGGACATATATAGCGTGATTGCTGCACGAAATACCTAAAATCGGGTGAAAATATATATGGGAGCTATACCAAATCTGAACCGATTTCGATATAATTTGGAAATATATATTTCCAGTCCGAATTCCGCCACATATTCCAAATATCATCATAATTGGATAGAATTTTCCTGTTTGGCCCATCAATTACTCGAAATCGGGCGAAAATATATATGAGAGCTATATCTATATATGAACCGATATCAACCAAATTTGGCACATTAGTTTCTAGGCCGTTAATAAACATCTGCCCGAAATTTTGAATGTCTAGCTTGCCCCTGTGATTTTCATCATTCGGCTTTGTAAAATGACTCTAACTGACACAAGATCTTCAGTTAAAATAGGAAAGAACCTCTCCGAAGAGTTTTGTACCAAAAGAGGTTTCAGGCAAGGAGACAGCCTTTCGTGTGATCTATTCAACATCCTGCTGGAAAAGGTTATACGAGAGGCAAACGTCAAAAGAAGTGGCACAATCTACACCAATAGCCACATGTTACTTGCTTATGCTGATGATATAGACATCAAGGGACGATCAGTAAAAGAAGTAGCCGATACGTTTATGAAGGTCGAAGGAGAATCTGCTAAAGTGGGCCCGGCGGTAAACGGCGGGAAGACCAAGTTGATGGTGTCGACGCGCAATGCGTCCATTGAGATCGGACCAACTGTTGAAGTTGGTTCCTATAATTTTGAGGTTGTAAACGACTTCGTCTACCTCGGCACCTCCGTAAACACAACAAACGACATCTTCACAACTGATGTCGTAAAAAGAAGAATTGTATTGGCCAACAAATGCTACTTTGGTTTAAGTAAGCAGTTTAAAATCAAAGCCATATCTCGTCAAACAAAAATAACGCTCTACAAAACACTGATACTACCCGTGCTGGGGTATGGTTTCAAAGCCTGGGTACTTGCGTAAGCAGACATGGCAGTAATTGGTGTGTTTGAGAGAAAAATTCTTCGAAAAATCTACGGACCAATCTGCGTTGACGGTGAATATCGACGTCGCATGAACCACGAGCTGTATGTGCTGTACAACGACACCAATATTGTTAAACGTATCGAGATGCAGCGATTGTGTTGGCTAGGCCATATAATAAGAATGAGCGATGATGAACCCGCTAAAAAGGCGTATAAATAAGACCCGCTTGGCGGTGCACGCAGAATTGGTAGGCCAAAGAATACATTTAGCAAACAAGTGGATGAAGAGAGGAAAAGGCGGGGTATTCCAGGAGATCTTTTCTTAGTTCGGTGTATGGAACAAATGTTCTGTAATGGGCCAGCTAAATAAGTAAGTAGGTAAGTAAGTAAGTAAGAAGGTAAGTAAGTAAGTAAGTAAGTAGGTAAGTAAGTAAGTAGGTAAGTAAGTAAGTAAATAAGTAAGAAGGTAAGTAAGTAAGTAGGTAAGTAAGTAATTAAGTATGTAAGTAAGTAGGTAAGTAAGTAAGTACGGAAGTAAGTAAGTAATTAAGTAAATAAGTAAGTAAGTAAGAAGGTAAGTAAGTAAGGAAGAAGGTAAGTAAGTAAGTAGGTAAGTAAGTAAGTAAGTAAGTAAGTAAGTAAGTAAGTAAGTAAGTAAGTAAGTAAGTAAGTAAGTAAGTAAGTAAGTAAGTAAGTAAGTAAGTAAGTAAGTAAGTAAGTAAGTAAGTAAGTAAGTAAGTAAGTAAGTAAGTAAGTAAGTAAGTAAGTAAGTAAGTAAGTAAGTAAGTAAGTAAGTAAGTAAGTAAGTAAGTAAGTAAGTAAGTAAGTAAGTAAGTAAGTAAGTAAGTAAGTAAGTAAGTAAGTAAGTAAGTAATAATTAAGTAGGTAAGTAAGTATTTTTTTGTCGATTCAGTGAGACTATTCCCCAATTAAGTAATTGTAGAAGTTTTCAACCTTTTACAGTATTGATTTTAAAAGAATTTCACTTTTAAAAATTCATTTCACTTTTAAATATTCATTAAATATTCATGAATATTTTGTGACGGGAATTATAAATAAAAATATACATCAGTACAAAAAGCTCATAGAAACAGATTTGGCCAGAAACGTGGATTTGGAAACATGGTGCAACGACAAGGAAGTGTTGCCGCATCCTCCCCAGAGCCCAGATTTAAACCCGATAGAATATCTATGGGGGGAACAGCAAGTAAATGCTGAAATATGTCATTAATCAAGAATGGCGAAGTACTGGTGCAGATACCACAGAAAAACTGGCTTTATCGATGAAATATCGATTAAGAGACGTAATCACTGCTAAAGGATACCACACCAAGTATTAAGGACATCATAGCAATCCATCCCTTGATATCAAACAGAAATGTTCGCAAAACTGTCAGCTATACCATGAACCAAGGCGAATTTAACAAGGTGATCCAAAAGGCGAATTCAGGTCGTAGTCTTCATTTTCTGTCAACATTTCTTGTGCGAAATATCCACAAAAGGTAGAAGAAAACGGTAACATATTTGAAAATTTAAATAAAATGGAAAATTAATTTGTGCTCTTAAATGTACAAAAGAAGAAAACAGGTGGTCTCTAAAATATGCACGCAACTTTTTTTCTGCAACTCTACCAGGTTGGCCTCATTCACCACATAGCACTCACAGACACTCACGCCCATCTTTAATTGCCGTTCGAAATTTTTCCCTTGGCTGTGAGTGAGTGTTAAAACAAAAGCCGCCAATTCGCCACACACAACTCTCTGTTGCATGTTTAAGTTTAATTGAGTTTTTATATGGTATCCTCTGCGACGGAGAGTGGGTGGTGGCAAATGGTTACATGACAGAGATTCAACGGGCTTTTGACATTCGATACCAACCGATATACCTGGAAACCCTTAAGAGCGAGGAATACTTTCTGCTTCAATGTGTAAAAGTTTTAACGTGAATTTTCAGGCGGAAAATATTTTGAAACCCCAGAGGAGAAAAAATTGATAAAAACCACTTTCAGTTTTTACAATGAAAAGTACAAAGTTTCGTTCTTGCGCCGCGAAATGCGTGACTGTCACATGCAAACTCCGGCCATTTCCGAATTCCACCAACACCCAACAGTGTGTTAACGTCAGTTTTACAGGTAAATACTTTGGAAACCCCAGATGCACAAAAGCAACTGTTTTTAGCCAACAAAAAAAAAAAAACGAAAAGAGAACCAAGTGTAAAAACACCTTTAGGAGAAAAAAACGGAACACAGAAATCTGTAAAACTTTAGCTTTCAATGAATTGGCAGCGAAAAAGAGGAATTGGAAATCCAGTTTCCTGGTTTTCCAAAGGTGTTATTCCGTTTGATTTAAAGTGAAAACCAAAAACCTCAAAACTGAAATGCACTGAAAGTGGCTTCGCCAACAACAAGTTTAACTCAAAAAATTCATTGGCACTTAATTACCACAAACCCGGAATTCTTTTGTTTGCCTGTCTGGTGTTTTTTGTTGTTGTTTCAGACTTCTTTATTTGTCCCCTTACCAATTGCTTTGTTGCCCAACTTAATCAACGAAAATGTAATTTACTGCGCCCGAGGGAAATGTAACGAACTTTGTGCGAAAATATTAGACAAACAAGCAACACTTTATGCAAAACTCTTCCTTCCTGCCGGGCTAGTTGTCCGTTTGTTTATCACTTACCTACCGGCTGACTCAATTCGTTGGCGAAGTGTCAGCAATTTTCAAACGAATTTATCATGTCTAAGCTTTTGATAAATCAGCGATTATAATTTTTGTTGAAATTAGCATTTGCGACTCTCTGTGATTACTTTGTGTAATCCTGACTGCCATTGCTTCATATTTTGTCATGGTTACTGCCGAGGATATTTGTCTCGTTGTTTTGCTGCATTTCAATTGTTTGGTCCTTTCAACTTTTAGCAATAACAGTTAATCAAATAATACGAATTTCATATTATCTTTGCCGGCATCATCGTTATTGTTTATATTTCATTCCTTTATCTGTTCCATGTTGGCGCGGGTGAAGAATTGCAACAAAGAGAAAGACAACCGACGTTTTTATTATGAAGTAGATACGCTTTCTGATTGTGCAATGGTTTATTTGCGAATAATGCGTTATGCGTGGGGCTTAGTAGAAGAAGCTTGTCGATAATATAACACCCGAACATTACCGATCCCAAGTCCTGTAGAGAAGGGAGGAGGGTATAGGCGATGGGTTGATAACGCTACTTTGTAAAAAGTAAAAGAACAAGTAAAAAAGTATCAGTCGGCTTTGCCGACAGAGATATACCCTCAGCCTGTGTGAATTGAAACGGCGATCTATTGACAATATCGAATCTGTGGATTAAGGATTTTGTAGCCCTTTTTTAAAATATAGTTGGTTTGAAGCTCAAAAGTGTTGCGGAGGATGTACTTTAAGGAATGGACATAGTCCATTTTGGAAGTGGATCTTACTTTGGGATTCATTCCTTTTGATAGTTTCTGTGCCCGCCCGTCATTTCAGTTGGTCACCGTTTAACTAAGAGGTTTTGGGCCACGATGTCAGGAAGCATGGACTTGCCCACGAAAAACATAAAATCGCTCAAACAGGACCACAAAGAGAAGCATCGGTATAATTTTCCAAAGGTTTTTCAAACAGATCCTAAACTGCGATTTAACAAAAATGTTAAATTTTTCTGAAGTAAAACTACATTTGGACAAAATATTGAGAGATCCAAGGTTTGGACAGTTGCTCCTTTCAGCAGATATAGCGCGTACTATTTTAGTGACATATTTTAACTTTTGGTGGTGGGGGATGTACCGGAAGGTGCGCTCCGATTGTGCCGATCTTCCATCTTAAACATAGTTTGGACTAAATACAACAAAGGCCAAATTTTGGACCGAATCGTACGCATAGCGCCATTTGGATTTTTACAGATTTCGGGATTTTTACAGCTTCGAAAGCAGGCCTTAAACTGAATTTTTCCGAAATTTTGTGTGAGAGGTACCTGAAAGAGTTGACATATATAGTCCATATTCAAGCCTTATCTACGTCTCGTATAAACGTTACGATGTGCAAAGTATGGACGAAATCCGTTATTGTCTTCGAAAGCCACGAAAGCCAAATTTTGGACTAACTCGGCTCATCCGTTCGAGAGTTACCGTGCGCTCCAACCACTTCACTTGTGCCATAGGGGATTTTTACAACTTTCTGGCTAATTTCTCAGGAAGTATGGATTTGCCCCAGATAAAACTTGTACCTTCGTAATGGAGGCAGCATTTTCCGAACATTTTCGAACTTTTGTGGGGGAGGTACCTGAAGGAGTAGACCGATATGGCCCATCTTCGAACTTAAACTAAGCATAGACAAAATATAACTAAAGCCAAACTTTGGAACAAATCGGCTCATCGAGAGTTATCGTGCGCACCAGTTAGACAGACGGACGGACATTGCTAAATAGACTCCAAATTGTCTGAAACACATTTCGTCCAAACATACTTTGGGTCTTAAACCATTATTTCGATGAGGCACATTTTGCCCGAATGAAAGTGTATATACCCTCGTTAGCATAAACGCTGAGGGTATAAAAATAAGTACCCCAAACGTTTGTCACTCTTCTGATCTGGTATAAATGAACTATTACTTTATGATGTAAAAGGAAAAGAGAATAAAAATATCGATATTTTTAGTAAGCTATTAAATATGTATACTCATTTAAATTTAAGAAAGGAGGCGTTTTATTTTTAAATTCAAATTAACGACCCCACATTAGACTCTAGTGGTAATCTCGATGACTATCACAGCAACGAAACCCTCTAGCGAGAAAAGAAGCCCAAAAATGAAAATTAAAAATGTTGTTTATCGTTACGTAAAGCTATTTTAAAGGGTTTTTAGTTGCTTTTATATATATATTCAATATTGACACAAGGTATATACATTCAATAGAGAGAGATCACCATATTTTAGATACAAGATTGAAATTTGGAACTGAAAATGAACCCTCCTGATATGGTTCACGTTCGGTATAGTCCCATACAAAAGTTCTTAACCAAATTCTCCAAAAGAATTGAAGCAATAACTAAACAAATTTTCAAATTAATATTGCCCATATCGATTAACGTTTTGGTGTATCCCAGAATTTTCAACCGCATTAGCTCTTATTTGGCATTTTGGGTTTTAAATCCCGCAGCGAATAGCTTTCGAACGATTTTCTATTTCAATTTTTCTTTATTTTCAAAAACGTTATACAAGGTGTTAATTTTTACAAAGCATATTATTCTTGTAATAAATAAATAAATTTTACAGCTTGGCTTATATGGAAACCGTCAGCTGGAATGTTGAGTGATTAATTGGAGTGATAGTATTCCTTAACTTTTTGTATTATTAATTAATAGTTAAATTCATTTATTAACATCTTTCTGTAATTAAGTGCTTCTTTCAAGAAATTGCATAAACTAAGCCAACAAAAATCATCACCACCATTTAGGATAAAGATGATTTCATTTAGTAACAATTCAGTTTTGTGGAAATATTTAACCAGCATACTTTTCAATATAGGACATCGACCAATGGAATGTACAAATGTTGCGGCTTCTCCCATATTACACAATGAGCATCTCTGACCAATTGTATTCCTGTGTTTAGCAAAATTTAGCCAAAATAAGTCGCCTCTTGCTTTCATTATTAGCGTGATATGTTCTTGGCTATAATTTTGTCAACAATAAAGTGGCCCGATATTGAAATCCAGAAATTTATATAATTTGTTTTCACTTTGTCCGGCTTTTTGCGTATTTGAGATATAAAATCTGTTTTTCATTTCCATCAACAAATTCTGGCTTGCACATACCCAGTGATTTTTATTCATGTTTATATTTGTGCTGCTGATGTTATGATCTTCTAGTTGTTCACATGTAGTCATGTACCAAGATATGTTTTTGTTCGAAATGTGCAACGCAAGAATGTGGGGTAGTTTATGACTCTCAAGACTTTACCCAAATATTGGATATGCAGCGAGTACGTGTATATGAATCCCGGTTCGTATCCTGTTTCCAATGCGACAATATAATTTGGCGTACTTTCTGGAAGTTTTAACATTCTCTTTATAAAGTATCGATACAGCTTATCCACTTCCTCGAAATATGATCCTCTCCATACCTGTGCTACGTAGCTATATATATTCGTAACATTTCTTCTTTGCATGTCCATTTTTCTCTTTCTGAAAGTTTCCCACCTCTTCTAAATACCATTATTTCTGATTTGGTTTGGTTAACTTCCATCCCCCATCTTTCGCAGTATATCTCTAGCTTGTCTATCATTTGTTGAAGAGTTATTGGGTTATCAGCCATTATCACAATATCGTCGGCGTACATAAGTAGACGAATGTTTGTTTTTTAAACATAAAGCTGACTGACTCATCATCAACGCCCAGCTAAGGGGTAGTTTACACTATATGTAAATGTCATATGACATGAGATTTTCCATCATTATACCGTCGCCAATATGTGCAATACTGGGGATTTTCCTTACGCCATTTACTTGGTGCGTCCACACCAGCAAAATTGTAATAAAATTACGTCTCTACATTGCCTGCGTGGGTAGATATGGAGTATTTTTATTTCGTGTCATATGACATTGATAGATAGTGTAAACTACCTCATATGACAGTGATAGATAGTGTAAACACCTCTAAAACGGCTAAAGCTAGGAGCTTGAAATTTTACCAGTAGGTCACTGTTGGTGGAAATGTGCGAGATAAGGCCGGGTTTAGCAAAATTCGTCCTGGAACCACAAAAAATAACAATAACAAAAATCCTTATAATTCACTGATATTACTTACTTATGTACTTAGTTGGCAACACACTTGTCAAATTAAATGCTATAATTTCTTAATACCGTAAAATATCACAAAAAATTTCAAATGTTGTAGTTTACTTCTAGGCGCATTTATTTTGGTGCCCGGACATAACTCCCACGGACATAACTCCCAAAATGATTTTGGGCGTTATGTCCGCTGCCCTTTGCGGACATAACTCCCAAAATTTGTTGGGAGTTATGTCCGTGAAGCAAAGCGGACATAACACCCAAAAAAATGGCGGACATAACTCCCAACGATTTTTTTCTTAATTTACAAATTATTTCTTTGCTTAATTCTGAAACTTATAGTTATAAATTTTAGAGTAGAAGTTAGAATGTAAGCGGAATTATACATTTGAGAAGGCCTAAGTGCCAACCACTATCGAAGTATCCACAAAATCCTCCTGATTTCATAAAATTATTTAAAAACGAAATTATGCCCGAAATTATGTAAGTAGCAGTTAGGAGAAGTTTTAAATTGTAAAAACATTTGTTAAGAAAATCGCGCTATATTTTCAAAAATATTTTCGTTTTTCAGAAAGTATTTGAATATTTGTAAAAAATCTCGAGATTTTTGTTTTCAAAAATATTTTCGACTTTTTATCTCCTTAAATTGTGAACATATTTTTGAACACATTTACAAAAACTTTTTATCTTCTTAAATTGTGAAAATATTTTTGTAAAAAATTGCGAATATTTTTTAAAAAACTTTTTATCTTCTTAAATTGTGAAAATATTTTTGTAAAAAAATCGCGCGATTTTTTTCAAAAATATTTTCGCCTGCGGCGCTTTTCATTTTTAGAAAGTATTTGAAAATTTTTACAAAAACTTTTTATTTTCTTAAATTTGAAAATATTTTTGTAAAAAATCGCGCGATTTTTTCAAAAAAATTTTCGACTGCGGCGCTTTTAGTTTTTTCAGAATGTATTTGAATATGTTTATAAAAACTTTTCATCTTCTCAAATTGTGAAAATATTTTTTTAAAAAATCGCGCGATTTTTTCAAAAATATTTATGTTTTTCACAAAGTATTTGAATATTTATTATATTTTTTACAAAAACTTTTTATATTTTTAAATTGTGAAAATATTTTTGTAAAAAATCGCGCGATTTTTTCAAAAATATTTTCGACTGCGGCGCTTTTAGTTTTTCAGAATGTATTTGAATATGTTTATAAAAACTTTTCATCTTCTCAAATTGTGAAAATATTTTTTTAAAAAATCGCGCGATTTTTTCAAAAATATTTTCGTTTTTCAGAAAGTATTTGCATATCGCGCGATCTTTTCAAAAATATTTTCGTCTGCGGCTATTTTTGTTTTTCAGAAAGTAGTTGAATATTTTTACAAAAACTTTTTATCTTCTTAAATTGTGAAAATATTTTTTGTAAAAAATCGCTCGATTTTTTTGATAATATTTTCGCCTGCGGCTCTTTTCGTTTTTCAGATAGTATTTGAATATTTTTACAAAAACTTTTTATCTTCTTAAATTGTGAAAATATTTTTTGTAAAACATCGTGCGATTTTTTCCAGAAAGTATTTGTGAATTTTAACAAAAACTTTTTATTTTCCTGTAAGCAGCATTTTTCGTTTAAAATAGGTTTAAAGGCAAATTTTGAATATAGTTCGATTTGAGATGGCTACTACTTATTTTGTACTTAATTTTCTTAAAAATTTTAAATCAATTATACATTTTTTATCAAATGAAAAATGCATATGAACATAGAGTTAATTTTTAATTTTTATACCCTCCACCATATGGAGGGTATAATTAAATTTGTCATTCCGTTTGTAACACATCGAAATATTCGTCGGAGACCCTATAAAGTATATATATTATTGATCAGCATAAAATTCTATGTCGATTTGACCATGTCCGTCTGTCCGTCCGTCCGTCCGTCCGTCCGTCTGTCTGTCTGTTGAAATCAAGATACAGCTCGCAATTTTAAAGATAGAGAGTCAAAATTTGGTACAGAAGTTTTTATTACTTGCAGGATGGTTGGTATTGAAAATGGGATATATCGGTCCACGTTTTGATATAGCCCCCATAGAACGGTACCTCCCGATTTTCGGTATTTTTAAGGTCTTAGCTTCATTATCCTACCAAAATGGCTGAAATTTGGTACGTAGTCTTCTTTAGGGGTATAAAACTTTCCCCCAGAATTTTGTCGGTATCGGTCCACACCTTCATATAGCCCCCATAGAACGGTACCTCCCGATTTTCGGTATTTTTAAGGTTTTAGCTTCATTATCCTACCAAAATGGCTGAAATTTGGTATGTAGTCCTCTTTGGGGGTATAAAACTTTCCCCGAGATTTTTGTCGGTATCGGTCCACACCTTGATACAGCCCCCATAGAACGGTACCTCCCGATTTTCGGTATTTTGAAGGTTTTAGCTTCATTATCCTACCAAAATAGCTGAAAATTGGTACGTAGTCTTCTTTAGGGGTATAAAACTTTCCCCCAGAATTTTGTCGGTATCGGTCCACACCTTCATATAGCCCCCATAGAACGGTACCTCCCAATTTTCGGTATTTTGAAGGTTTTAGCTTCATTATCACACCGAAATGGCTTAAATTTGGTACGTAGTCTACGTTGGTGTTACAAAACTTTCCCCCAGAACTTTGTCGGTATCGGTCTATGCCTTCATATAGCCCCCATAGAACGGTACCTCCCGATTTTCGGTATTTTGATCGTTGTGGCCTCAATATTCCACCGAAATTTGGTATTTAGACTTCGTTGGGGGTACTAAAACTTCCCCTTTAAATTTGTACAGGTATAGGTCCACGCCTTCACTGAAGATTGTGACGTCAATATCCAACCGAAATGGCTGAAATTCGTTATTTCGTCTTCCAAGAGTTATAAAATATTCCAGAATAGTATTATCAGTATAGGTCCACGTCTTCCTATATCCCCATAGAAGTGTACTTCTTGATTTTCGGTATTTTTTAAGTTTTAGCCACATTCTCTTTCCGAAATATAGGAAATTTTGTATTTAGTCTTCTTTGAGCCTAAAAACTTTCCGTCAGAAATTTGTCGGTATAGATCGACGTTTTGAAATAGCCCCCATAGAATGGTGCCTCCCATTGTTTTGCCGAAATTGCTGAAATTTAGTATTAAGTCTTCTTCATACACGAAAGGAAACTAATTATTCCATTTTTCTTCAATACAACTTGTGGTGGAGGGTATAACAAGTTCGGCCCGGCCAAACTTAACGCCGTTCTTACTTGTTTTCTTATACATTTGAAATAAAAATTGTATTTAAATAAAAATCACTTAAATTTTAAAAACGGACATAACTCCCATTGTGACTTATGTCCGCTAAGGGAGGTCGGACATCATCCCAAAAAATTTGGGAGTTATGTCCGTTGGGAGTTATGTCACAGCACCATTTATTTTATCGTAAACCAATATATATTGGAAAGACAATGAAGGTTGTTATTTTCCATTGCAACAGATGTCGCAGTTGGTGATAATAGTATAGCTACCAACCGATCCTGATTTACGTCTCTTTAATAATTTTGTTTTCGCATAACAGGTGTCGCACAAAAGATTTTCTTTCGTTAAAATCCAGTTAGACAAAAATGATTACAAACGATGAATTTGTAAAAATTTTGATTTTCAATTTCAAATTAAAACAAAAATTCTTTCAATAATGTTTGGTTTTTTGAACATATGAGTTGCTGTTGAAGACAAAATTAGAATATTAAATTCAGAAATCGGTCAGAAGTAACAAAAATAATATCTATTAAAAAAATAGTTTAAATGTTGAGATGTTCTTTATAATTGTGTCACTTCCGCTAAAGAAGTAGCGGGCACATGTCTATAACATAAACAATATAAGTTAAAGCCCACAAATTTCTCACATTAACACACCCCACCCACCCCGAACAACACAAAACTGCTTGCATCTTCAATCATATTTTTGATACAAATGCCTGCTTTTGGGATATGATAGATCTTCGCTAAACTCACAATTCTCCTTTTAACGGGTTTTTTGTAGCATTTGTAGTTTTCAAGAAAATCTGCGGTGGCAAAGCCGCCCCAGTGGCACAGCCGCCCCATGTTACCATATACATGTATAGACTTCGGATTGGGGGCCAGCATTTTATTTTATAAGAACTCAAGACTGGTTGCCAGTGTTTTGCTAGCTCCTGATCAATTTATGAGAAAATCCACGATAGGAAACCATAATTTCTATAAGAGAAGTCCGACGATTGGACGCCAAAATTAGTCTATTGACAGATGCACGATTGGGCGACAGAATGTATTGTTACGAATGTATCTGATAGGTTTAAGTTAATTTAGTTTAATTTCCGTTAATTTAAAAATTTTAATTGTAACGTAACGTTTTATTACGCAGTTATTTTATTTAAGCAACAACAACTACCTTGTAGAACTCTCTTCATCATTCTATTCGTTACATTACCTTTTGTTAATGTTCTTTTGTTTGTTTTGCCAAAATCATGTAATTATCGTTTAGTTTGTTACTTCTATTCTTTCATTTATTTGTTGTTGTAATTACGTCATTGATCATCCCCCATGTATGTGAGTCTGGTTGTTCGCTTAGTGCGAATGTGCGTCTGTGTGTTCGTTGTACATATTCGAGAAGTTGCCAGACATTTTCTAGAGGACTCTCGAACAGGGAGACTTTGGGATATAAATACAGGGGAACTGGCAATGACGAGTTGAGTAGTTGTGTTTTAAGCGTTGAACTGAACAGATCGGTAAAAGAGTAGCTGCGTGCTAACTAGAGACTTGCTGTGTGCTTAGTAGTTAAAGTCGGTTCTGAATAAGTGTAATAAAGTAAATAAAGCATTGTAGAAACGTAATCTAAAACGAGCCCTGTTTTATTTGGTACAAATCGTATCGGGGAATAAAACAACGTCTACACGGACATTAGTTAAATCTAATTCCGTAACAGTATCATTTACATATCAGCGATTGGGTGCTTGAATTTCATCATGGATAGACTTTGTGATAAGATCTACGATTGGACACCAAAATATCTTTAGGTAAATAACTTCAATTGGTTTCTTTATGACAATAACAACGATTGGACACCTGAATTTCTGAATTGACCATACTCTGACACCGCAACGTGATAAAAGACTAAAAAAAGAAGACACGTGTCTCGGCGTGTTTTCCTTTATTTATATAACTCCTAAATTCTGATGAACATCCAAACGTTCCCTCTGCATAAATCAATTCTCTATCCCATTTTCCTTCCATAAATTACCGAATAAAATTCGAGTGGAAAATTGATACCATATAACCAAAGTTTGAGCATAAATTTCGTTTACGCTTGTTTTCAGCTACAAATTTGTTACTAATAAGCAAATATTCAGATGGATATGCTATTTATAGCAGATATTATCACTTTATGTTGCACAACAATAATTTAATAATTTCCCATTATTTTCTCCTACTATTTAGCAACAAGTTGATATAAAATAGGAATACAAAATTTTGATTAAGGCAGTAAAACAATTTTCAAATTGCGTTTCGAGATATACTCCACGGAGAACCCTCGATATTTCGTGCATGTACACACATACTTCTAATCTGCACAGTACTGAATTTGTAATCGTTTTGAATACAAAATGAGTTTAAAGAATCAAGACCTTTATATTCATTACAGAATTCCAACAACACTGGCATGGCATAAAAAGGAATTCAGTTTTACTGGAAGTTTCTCTCAAAAAGAGTATTCAAACAAAAACATTTTAAATATTTCTTAGACAACTTGTTCATAAAGTACATTTTTAGTAAAGAACCTTCAGAACAATATATGTTTTCATTCGAAATTTCAAAAACAAAGTTATTTAAGAGAAAAAATCGTAATAATTGTTTAAAGTAGCTCAAAAATTTTTGTCGGACCAAACCATTTCCTGCAAAACCAACCCTGCGTTCGTCCCTGCGTCACACAGTGTCCAAAATCGGAAAAAATTTTTATCAATTTACACTAAATAGGGTCAAATATTGTTTATAGTTTATAGGATCCCACTGCATGTAGTTATGAAAAAATATATACATTTCTTATTTAATAAGTGGGTAAAAAAGAAGGCCAAAGTGACCCTATTTGGATTTTTTTTGTCCCAATATTTAAGCTGTTTATAAAACTATGATAATATCCAAAACAAACAACGGATTTTAAGTTTTTTTTCGTAATTGTAATGATAGGTATGTGAAACGTATTTAAGATGTTCAGGGTCGCCAATGTTGTCAATGAGAGCCGTACCTTAAATTTTCTGAGCGACATTTTTGCAGAACATTTCGAAAAACGTCATATTGTGGTACTTTTATAGCGGCTCTTAAAATAAAGGACTAAAAGGACATTGAAGGAAGCGAGTTAGAAGCTCTACGAAAATAATCCTCATTAGATTTGACTGCAGACATGTCTTCTGTAAAATAAGCTTAAACAACAGTGAACAAAGATATAACGCTAATTCCTAATGGCTTATAGGGTCTCTAGCAAAAACTTCATCACGCCATAATGCGGAAGCTCGACTCCGGGCGGATCTGTCCTTCGGGGTTCTTAAGGTCACTAAGACCTTTCTTCCCCAATAGGAATTTTCCGTGCCCTAGACTTTCACCTCAATTTTGTTGCACAGTGTAATTGATGTCCGTATTTGTTGAGTTGGGTTGTGCTCCTCATCATTTCATCAAAAGGGAAGAGTTTTTTTTACCAATTTACATCGAAACATCCTGTACAAATTTGCACTTTTCGTTTTTATGTGATATTTTGTCTTGCAGATATATACATATTTTCGATGGTTCAGAATTTCTGAATATAGTATAGGGTAACTTCCTAGCATTTAGGTAAAATTTAGAGTTTTGATGTATTCTAGGGCCTCTAGTAAACTTTTATGGCGAGCAAATTTCTAGAATATTTCGATCTGATACGATCACATTTTATAGGAGATTTTAAAGATTTGTGGAAAAAGGGACCAAAAAGACTTTTAAGACCCACACGAGGATTATTTTTTTAAGAAAAATATTCTTCGCATTCTTATCAGTAAAGTTGTCAAAGAACCATATACCTAAAGTGCAAGAATTCCAAGTAATCTTAACTCAAATATTTCCAAAACTGTAGAAATGGTAGAAGCTTTCCAACCCTATGTTAGTTTCTTGGTATTGTTTTTATACCCTATACCACAATGTGGAAAAGGGTATTATAAGTTTGTTTTGGTAAAAATTCACGTAACACCGCGAAATATTGGTCGGAGACCCCGAATGTGGTATAGCAATCTTCATATCTCGACGAGATAAAGCGATTTTGAGATGTGTGTCCGTCCGTCCGTCTGTCCATTATAAATCGTAAACACGCTCCAGGCCGCAATTATGGACCGATCGTCACGAAATTTTGTATGGAGGTCGGGTTCAGATCAGAATAGATCCCTATTCTTATTAGTGATGATCGTGAAATATTTAGCGGGTGAAATGGACCAAAACATAATATTTATCCCATTTTCTAGCGGCTCTGTAGGTCTCAATAATAGTCCGATCAACGCGTAATTTTAAATAATGTAAGAGTATATCACAAAGGAGAAGCTTGCAATTTGAGGTGGCGATCGGATAATATTTAGAGGGTTAAATGGACCAAAACTTTTGTGTAAAAATTGTGAAAATGTTTAATATACAGCTTATATCTTAATTCCTGGAAGTGACATTCCGGACAAGTGAGATATACTTGAAAGTGGAACGCTTGACCTTTCAATTGATGCCAATTATGTTGGTGTGCATGATCAGATAACAGAGTTACAGCCTAATCTATTCCGTTATTTGTTTGTAGTGTAACAATAAACTCGCTAGAAGTCGCAATTATACATCAATAGTCACGAAATTTAGCACTGGGTAAGAGTATAGGTCGAACAAGTAAGAAAAGCGTTAAGTTCGGTCGGGCCGAACTTTTTATACCCTCCACCACAAATTTCAGCCATTTCGGTGGATTAAGGTGGCCACAACCTTCAAAATACCAAAATTCGGAAGGTACCGTTCTATGGGGGCTATATGATGGCGTGGACCTATACCTACAAATTTCTGGGGGAAAGTTTTATACGCCTAAAGAAGACTAAATACGAAATTTCAGCCATATCGGTGTGATAATGAGGCTAAAACGTTCAAAATATCGAAAATCGGGAGATATTGTATTATGGGGGCTATATCAACACGTGGACCTATATAAACATTTTATGGTAGAAATGTTTCTTAGCCTCTGGAAACACAAAATACAAAGTTACAACCGATTCTTTGGTCAAATGGGTCTAATACATTCAAAATCTATTAAAATGACGCGTACTTTATAAGGGGTCTTATATGGGGGCTATACCAAAACGTGGACCTATATAACGCAACTTTGGTAGGAATGTTTTCTGGCCTCTGGAGACACAAAATACCAAATTACAACCAATTCTGTTGTCAAATGAGTCTAATACATTCAAAATATATTAAAATGACGCGTACTTTATATGGGGCCTTATATGGGGGCTATACCAAAAGTGGCCTATATAACCCAACTTTGGTAGGAATATTTTTTGGCCTCTGGAGACACAAAGTACCAAATTACAACCAATTCGGTGGTAAAATGGGCCAAATATCTTAAAAATTCCTTAAAACGACGACGCGTCACGCGTCATTTTGTATGGGGGCTATACGAAAGCGAGGACCTACATAGCCCGCTTTCAATACCAAAAGTCCTACGTAAATATAACATATTTTCCCAAAATTTCATCAACCTACGTCAATCCGTTCGGACGCTAGAGTGATTTCCACAGACGGACAGACGGACAGACAGACAGACGGACGGACATGGCTATATCGATGTAGAATTGCACGCTGATCAAGAATATATATACTTTGTGGGGTCTACAATAATTATTTCGAGTAGTTACAAACGTAGCGACAAACTTAATATACCCCCATCCTATGGTGGAGGGTATAAAAAGATGCCTACAATTTTGAATGATGATCTGATATTCTTAACGGGTGAAATGGACCATTACTTTTGTATGAAAAATATAAAAATTTTATTTTTGGTCGATATTTTAATTCCTTGAGGACATATATACTTCGCAAAGTAGCCTACATATGAAAAAAAACTACTGACCTTTCCTCTGATGTAAAGCAATAAAGTGTTTGCTAGATAACGGGCCAACTGCCTAATATATAATGGGTTCTCTGTAGAGAACCACATTTTTATCCCATGCTACATTTTGTCTCTCCAAAAGTTTATGTAACACCACGAAATATTCGTCCTAGACCCCTTATTTGGTATGCCAAAATTCATATCTCGACGAGATAACGCGATTTAGCGATGTGTGTCCGTCCATTAAAAATTGTAAACAAGCTTAAGGCCGCAATTATGGACCGATTGTAACGAATTTTTTAAGGAGGTTGGGTTCGGGCCAGAATAGAAATGATTAGTTTTTGGTGATGATGGTGAAATGTTCAGGGGATGAAATGGACCAAAAACAAAGTTTTAACCAATTTTGTAGCGGCTCTGTAGGTCAAAATAATAACCCGCCAAATTTTAAACAAAGTTTGAGTTTATGATGAAGAAGAAGTGTACAAACCAACGTGAAGATCAGGTAATACTTAGCGGGTTGAATGGACTGAAACTTTTGTGTGAAATTGGTAAAAATTTCTATAACGTAGCGGTTAAACAACGGAAGTAGTAGTACTACATAAGTGGGTTTCATTACATTTTAGTTTGTGTGAACTAAATTTTCCTTTCCTGCTACAAAAATGTCTTCGTCATGCTAGATAACTTTTTAGTTTCGGTCATAAGTATTATACATTACATCTCTGATATTTGATAATTAAATGTTCACAATCATTGAAACGAAGTTCCGTGGAGAGCGACTGTCCAGGGATAGTGGTATAGGGTATCCCATGGTCGGCTCCGTCCGACTATAGACTTTTCTTACTTGTTTTTTTTTTTTTTTTTTTTGAAAAATTGATACCGATATTTCCTTTGTAGGTATTGCAAATAGACATTTCATTTCTTTGGTGACTTATAGTGAAATTTAGCGGAAAACATTTTTGTCTTTGATGCCATTCTTCTAGGATAATGTTTTGTATGACAATTTTGCCAATAGTCACATGAAGTATGACCTTAAACCTAAAATGTGTTTTTAATTTTGCATATTTCTGGAGTTTAGATAAGATATAAAGTTTTGGTGTATTCTAGGACCTATAGTAATATTTGATGGCCAACATATTTGTAGAATATTTTGATCTGATACGATCACATTTTATAGGAGAAGGGGCCAAAAAGACCCTTTAAATGACCGCCTGAGTGTTAAATAATATGAAAAGTGAAACCAGCGACCCAAAAAACATAAGAACCCAAGGTTAGATCAAAATCCATTCATTTTTAGAGTTTTGGCCAGGTTTTTCGTAAAATTGGACACTGTACGTCGCACAGTGTTCCCGCGTAGGCAAAAATCAAAAAATGTGATGTTAACTTTTACATATGTTTATGCTTTTTTCTTATAGTAAACACAACCGATACAAGGAATCTGAAAGAATTTTGTCGATATGTGCATCCATAATAAAGTTATAGCTCTAGAAATATGAAAAATATTTCCGAGGTAATCTAAGGGCATAATCATATGAAAATTAGACGAAATATAAAATAAAATTTTCTGGAAAATTTTTTTTTAATACTAAAAATTTTGGATGGGGATTTGATGAGTGGGCTATAAATATAACGTTTTAGTACAAAAAGTTGATATTAACTGCACATGGGCAATGTACAGTTATCAAGAAATCAAAATTTAAATTTGATAAAAAAAATTCAAAATTCTTAATATTTAGCAGAGCAGATCTTTTGATTGCCACCTTGGCTCCTGTTTTCCGTTAATTGGACATCTCTTCCAAATCAAAATGTGTAAAAACATTCTGCCTATCCCTGCAACCTTCTGAGATATATCGGTTTAGATTTTATATAGCCCCCATATATATCTTTTCCCGATTTTGCTACAACTCATTCAATTTTGATCGAATAGCCTTCAAATTTAGTATGTGTTCTTTTCGTAGGCCCCGGAGTAGCTACACCGATTTTAGCAAAAATTTTGATATTTGGATATAGCCCCTATATGCATCATTCCCCGATTTTGCTATAATTCGTTCAATTTTTGATGAATATCCTTCACATTTAACATGGTATTCCTCAGGCCCCTGTTCAGTTTTACCGTTGACCTGGGTTGATGAATGTTGGCACAAGTACGTACACAGAAAAAAAGCAACCCTGAAAATTTTGATTAAAAGCTTTATCACCATATTTTTGTCGAATGGCGATAAAATATTACGAATATATAGGGAAAATGTTTATCAAACATGAAAATGTTACTAGAAAGCAATCAATAAACGATTTCAAACAAATAATTTATTGAAATTTGTTTATGGTTAATAATAAATTTCTGTAGTTAAAATGGTTTTCAACGTTTGTCGCATGTTCTCGCTCTCAAGAGCGAGAGAAACAACAATATTAGGGCATAAAGAGAGCGCTACAACAATGTGCTGTGTTTTTTTTTCTTGAGGTGTGAGTATCGTTGCTATGTACTATATTTAAAAGCATGGTCATGGAATTTTTTCGGCATGAAGGGATGGAGCGTTTGTGTGGCATTTGGCTTGTTTATTTATTTGTGCTCGGGTGAAGGCTTGTATGTAAGTTTGTTACTGTTTTTTGTTGCTGATTTTTATGAACCTAACAAACGAAGAGAGAAAGAAAAAACGGTACGAATTCTCATGTTTTGTTCTGTTTGTGGTTAAGAAAGGCAGATAACATTTTTTAACCGTCAGTTTGGTATTTTTTGGCAGTCTCTTTAAAGTAGTCGTTCTGTGTGGATCGGTAGTACAGAAATAAATCAATGTTTGTGTGTTTTCTTAAGGTAAAGGTGTCTTTCAAGTAAATTAAATGCCCAATACATTTTATAATTGAATTCACGAATATGAAAAAGGATAATAAGAATATTTTATTGGACAAAGAAGCAACCGCATGTGATATTGGTAATAACATCAAAACATTTTATATATTTGAAATATATATGGATGTACTATTTCTCACATTACAGATACCCATTTTCCGCTGATGATTTTCAATGTGGCAGAAGAATGTGTTTTATTTCACAACGTTCAATGATGTTCCCTAAAATAAATGTGTGACACTTAATAATTATGTACTTCTCTTATTAATTATTCCATTCCGTTTTTCTTTCTTTCATCTGTTATTTTTTATGTACCTATGCAGATACCCTTTTTCCGCTGATGATTTTCAATGTGGCAGAAGAATGTGTTTTATTTCACAACGTTCAATGATGTTCCCTAAAATAAATGTGTGACACTAAATTATTATGTACTTCTGTTATTAATTATTCCATTCCGTTTTTCTTTCTTTCATCTGTTATTTTTTATGTACCTATGCGTCTGGTGTTGCTTTTGTACTTGGCATTTCCATTAAATAAATAACCACGACCATTTATTAATGTGTGTATGTATCTTTTTTTTGTGGCTTTTGGGTTTGCATTTAACAAAAAAAAACAACAAAATAATTGTAAATATGAATATTTTTTTATTGATTGGAAAAAAATGCATTCAACAATTTTTTAATCAAGAAAATATTTTGTTTTTATCATGCAAAATGTGGAATATTTTGATAAATATTTTTGTCAATATGTGAAATGTTTTATCAGTTCAAAATAAAAAAAATCGATAAATATTTTAATCAATATTACAATTTTATTTTATCAAAATGTATTTTTACTTTGTGATCAAAAAATTTTATTGAATTTTGTCAATATGACAATTTTTTTTATTGCCGGAAAATCGATAAATTTTTGGTTGAATCTTTGAATTTCTTTATCAAATGGCTACAATTTTTTTTCTGTGTATGAGGGCACAGGCCTAAGAAAAAATTCTATTTTAAATTTGAAGGTCATTTTTCAAAAATTGACCGATTTATAGCAAAATCGATGAAAGATATATATGGAGGCTATATCCAAATCTGTACCGATTTTTGCGAAATCAAATCAAAATGGGTAAAACTGAACAGGGGCCTGGGGAAACGTCCCATGTTAAATTTGAAGACTATTAATCAAAAATTGAGCGATTTATAGCAAAATCGGGGAAAGATATATATAGGAGCTATATCCAAACCTGAACCGATTTTTACGAAAATCGGTAAGACTACTCAGGAGCCTAAGAAAATATCACTTATTAAATTTGAAGGTTATTCGATTAAAATTGCCCGAGTTATAGCAAAATCGTGAAAATATATATGGGGGCTATATCCAAATCTGAACCGATATGGACCCAAGTTGATATTTTTCATTCCTGTGCCCTCATAAGTACTTGTGCAAAAATTCATCAACCTAGGTCAACGCCTTTTTGTCCACATTTGTATGGAAGCGGCAACACTGTGCGTCGGTACGTTAAGTTTTCGTGCTCTCGAGGTGGACTTTGAAGAGATTTATTCCAGCCAATTTCAAGACATCATTTTGGAGAATAATATCCCACGTGAATTTTGAACTAGTACGGCTCAGAACTAGTTCTGGACTAATTTAATTGTGACAATTGCAATTTAAGTAGTCCTGCCCCCCTATTCAGTAACTTTTTAACAACTTTACTCATTGTTTATTTTACAGCAATTTCATTTGTTTGTTTTGTAGTTGTTACAAAAACAAAAGAAATTTTAACACCTTTTCAATCGATAAAAGTTACAGAATGCCTTTACAGAACTAGCTCTAAGCTATACTAGTACAAAATTTACCCCTTAGTAATGCGAGAAGATCATACGAGGTGCGGAAGGTAACAGAAATGGTACAATATACAAAATAATTTACTGCTTTGTTCCTTTAAAAAATAATAATCCCACATTCCTCACAACACCCCTCGTTGCATTTTGCATTATTTGGACAGGAAAATTTCTTTCATGCATTTAAAATGAATCGGATGCTCCTCTTTCTTCATAACATTTATTTTCCACTTGAAGTGCAGGAAAAGCACACGAGAACTAAATAAATGTAGCGACAAACAATAGCGAAAGAGAAAAGGAACAACTACTGAACATAACTCATATTTGGCATAAAAATGCAACAACTCATTGGGTTAGCTGATGCTGTTTGGCGGCTCCTCTATATAACGAACCAGGCAACCAACCGATGCCGTATAAAGGATAAACCTCAGTATTACTTATTCGTTTCATCTAATTTTTTTGCTGAATACATTTTTTTCGATAATAAATCGCATTTGAAATCGCGCATAAATTACCATTTTCATTCGATACGGGATTGCAGAAAATACTCATGATGCAGGATATGAAGTTGGTGGGAGTACCAGGAAAAGCTTATTTTTATGAATCCATAAAGTACACGGCTCATTTCCGTGCTTTATTGCTGGTAGAACGCACACACAACCAAACACACGCACACATTCAATTGCAAGCAGGGCATTTATTTTTTCACAACGTCATAATTTCACAAAATCTTTGCTTTGATCATCAAAATAATATTTTTCATTTATATTTTATACGCGAAATTGAATGGAATTTCAAATGAACTACAAATCGCATTCATTGGTCATTATTCTTTGTGGACGAATAAGATGATGAAAACGATGATGAGAATAGTTGAAGGATTTTCAAACAAAGGCAAACAATTGCCTTTCCTTGCATTTTTGTTGCAAATTGAATAGAAATTAGATGCAGCTATTTGTTGTAATTGACCACATTAAGTTGGAGGAAAAATCTTCCTATGATTTGTGCATTTGAGAGGTCTAGAGCAATTGTGGTAGTTCATCAGATTTTTTTAGTTTTCTGAATTAATGAGTGGAAGGGAAATTTTGTAGACGGCTTGCAGGAAAGGGGGTTCCTAAGAACCACCCTTTCTACTGGAAAGGGGTTCGTAAGAAGCACCCTTTCCCCTGGAAAGGGGTTCCTACGAAGCACCCTTTCCCCTGGAAAGGGGTTCCTAAGAAGCACCCTTTCCTATGGAAAGGGTCTTAAGAAGCACACTTTCCCCCGCAAAGGGTCTTAAGGAGCACGACGGTCCTAAGAAGTACCGTTTCCCCCGGAAAGGGTCTTAAGAAGTACCCTTTCCCCCGGAAAGGGTCTTAAGAAGTACCCTTTCCCCCGGTAAGGGTCCTAAGAGGCACCCTTTCCTATGAAAATGGTTATAAAAAGCACCCTTCTCCTGGAAAGCGTCTTAAGAGGCACCTTTCTCCTGGAAAGCGTCTTAATAGGCACCCTTCTCCTGGAAAGCGTCTTAAGAGGCACCCTTTCCCCTGGAAAGGGTCATAAGAAGCACACTTTCCCTTGGGAAGGGTCCTGAGAAGTACCCTTTCCCCTGGGAAGGGTCCTTAAAAGTACCCTTTCCCCTGGATAGGGTCTTAAGAAGAACCCTTTCCCCTGGATAGGGTCTTAAGAAGAACCCTTTCCCCTGAAAAGGGTGTTAAGAAGCACCCTTTTCCCACGAAAGGGTCTTAAGAAGCACAATTTTCCGTGGAAAGGGTCTTATGAAGCACTCTTTCCCCTGGAAAGGGGTTCCTAAGAAACACCTTTTCCCTTGAAAGGGGTTCCTAAGAAACACGTTTTCCCTTGAAAGGGGTTCCTAAGAAACACCTTTTCCCTTGAAAGGGGTTCCTAAGAAACACCCTTTCCCTTGAAAGGGGTTCCTAAGAAACACCCTTTCCCTTGGAAGGGGTTCCTAAGAAGCACCATTTCCCTTGGAAGGGGTCTTAAGAAGCACCATTTCCCTTGGAAAGGGTCTTAAGAAGTACCATTTCCCCTGAAAAGGGTCTTAAGAAACACTATTTCTCTGGAAAGGGTCTTAAGAAGGACCATTTCCCCTGAAAAGGGTCTTAAGAAACACTATTTCTCTGGAAAGGGTCTTAAGAAGCACCATTTCCCCTGGAAACGGTCTTAAGAAACACCCTTTCCCTTGGAAAGGGTCTTAGGAAACACCCTTTCCCTTGTAAAGGGTCTTAAGAAACACCCTTTCCCTTGTAAAGGGTCTTCAGAAACACCCTTTCCCCTGAAAAGGGTCTTAAGAAGCACCCTTTCCCCTGGAAAGGGTCTTTAGAAGCACCCTTTCCCCTGGAAATTGTCTTAAGAAGCACCCTATCCCCTGGAAAGGGTCTTAAGAAGCACCCTTTCCCATTAAAAGGGTCTTAAGAAGCACCCTTTCCCCTGGAAAGGGTCTTTAGAAGCACCCTATCCCCTGGAAAAGGTCCTTAGAAGCACAATTTCCCCTGGAAAGGGTCCTTAGAAGCACTCTTTTCCCTGGAAAGGGTTTTATGATGCACTCTTTTCCCTGGAAAGGGGTTCCTAAGAAACACCTTTTCTCCTGAAAGGGGTTCCTAAGAAACACCCTTTTCCTTGAGAGGGGTCCCTAAGAAGCAACATTTCCCCTGGAAAGGGTCTTCAGAAGCACACTTTCCCCTGGAAAGGGTCTTATGAACCACACTTTCCCCTGGAAAGGGTCTTATGAAGCACTCTTTCCCCTGGAAAGGGTCTTAAGAAGAACCCTTCCCATGGAAAGGGTCTAAAGAAGCACCCTAACCCTGGAAAGGTTCTTAAGGAGCACAGTTTCCACTGGAAAGGGTCTTAAGAAGGTCGATTACAGCTGGAAAGCGTCTTAAGAAGGTCGATTATAGCTGGAAAGCGTCTTAAGAAATAGGCTTCCCCCTGGAAAGTGTCTTAAGAAATAGGCTTTCCCCTGGAAAGTGTCTTAAGAAATACCCTTTCCCCTGGAAGTGGTCTTAAAAAAACCCATTCCCCTGGAAAGGGTCTTAAGAAGCACCCTTTCCCCTGGAATGGGTCTTAAGAAACAACCTTTCCCCTGGAAAGGGTCTTAAGAAGCACCCTTTCCCCTGGAAAGGGTCTTAAGAAGCACCCTTTCCCCTGGAAAGGGTCTTAAGAAGCACCCTTTCCCCTGGAAAGGGTCTTAAGAAGCACCCTTTCCCCTGGAAAGGGTCTTAAGAAGCACCCTTTCCCCTGGAAAGGGTCTTAAGAAGCACCCTTTCCCTTGGAAATGGTCTTAAGAAGCACCCTTTCCTCTGGAAAAGGTCTTAAGAAGCACCCTTTCCCCTGGAAAGGGTCTTAAGAAGCTCCCTATCCCCTGGAAAGCGTCATTAGAAGCACAATTCCCCTGGAAAGGGTTTTATAAAGCACTCTTTCCCCTTGAAAGGGGTTCCTAAGAAACACCTTTTCTTTTGAAAGTGGTTTCTAAGAAACACCCTTTTCCTTGAAAGGGGTTCCTAGGAAGCAACATTTCCCCTGGAAAGGGTGTTAAGGAGCACCCTTTCCCCAGGAAAGGGTCTTAAAAAGAACACTTTCCCCAGGAAAGGGTCTTAAAAAGAACACTTTCCCCTGGAAAGGGTCTTATGAAGCACTCTTTCCCCTGGAAAGGGTCTTAAGAAGAACCCTTCCCCTGGAAAGGGTAATAAGAAGCACCCTTCCCCTGGAAAGGGTAATAAGAAGCACCCTTCCCCTGGAAAGGGTCTTAAGAAGCACCCTTTCCCTTGAAAAGGGTCTTAAGAAGCACCCTTTCCCTTGAAAAGGGTCTTAAGAAGCACCCTTTCCCCTGGAAAGGGTCTTAAGAAACACCCTTTTCCCTTGAAAAGGATCTTAAGAAGCACCCTTTCCCCTGGAAAGGGTCTTAAGAAGCACCCTTTCCCCTGGAAAGGGTCTTAAGAAGAACCCTTCCCCTGGAAAGGGTAATAAGAAGCACCCTTCCCCTGGAAAGGGTAATAAGAAGCACCCTTCCCCTGGAGAGGGTCTTAAGAAGCACCCTTTCCCCTGGAAAGGGTCTTAAGAAGCACCCTTTCCCCTGGAAAGGGTCTTAAGATGCTCCCTATCCCCTGGAAAGCGTCATTAGAAGCACAATTCCCCTGGAAAGGGTTTTATAAAGCACTCTTTCCCCTTGAAAGGGGTTCCTAAGAAACACCTTTTCTTTTGAAAGGGGTTTCTAAGAAACACCCTTTTCTTTGAAAGGGGTTCCTAAGAAGCAACATTTCCCCTGGAAAGGGTGTTAAGGAGCACCCTTTCCCCAGTAAATGGTCTTAAAAAGAACACTTTCCCCTGGAAAGGGTCTTATGAAGCACTCTTTTCCCTGGAAAGGGTGTTAAGGAGCACCCTTTCCCCAGGAAAGGGTCTTAAAAAGAACACTTTCCCCTGGAAAGGGTCTTATGAAGCACTCTTTCCCCTGGAAAGGGTCTTTTGAAGCACTCTTTCCCCTGGAAAGGGTCTTAAGAAGAACCCTTCCCCTGAAAAGGGTAATAGGAAGCACCCTTCCCCTGGAAAGGGTCTTATGAAGCACTCTTTCCCTGGAAAGGGTCTTAAGAAGAACCCTTCCCCTGGAACTGATCTTGAGAAGCAACCTTCCCCCTGGAATGGTGTAAGTAGCACCCTTTTCCCTGGAAAAGGTCTTAAGAAGCAACCTTTCCCCTGGAAAGGGGTTCCTAAGAAACACCCTTTCCCTTGAAAGGGGTTCCTAAGAAGCAACCTGTCCCCTGCAAAGGGTCTTAAGAGCCATCCTTTCCCTGGAAAGGGTCTTAGGAAGCACTTTCTCCCTGCAAAGGGGTCTTAAGAAGCACCCTATCCCCTGGAAAGGGTCTTTAGTAGAACAATTTCCCCTGGAAAGGGTTTTATGAAGCACACTTTCCCCTGGAAAGGGTCTTAAGAAGAACCCTTCCCCTGGAAAGGGTCTTAAGGAGCAATCTTCCCCCTGGAAAGGGTCTTAGGAAGCACCCTTTCCTCTGGAAGGGGTCTTAAGAAACATCCTTTCCCTTGAAAAGGGTCTTAAGAAGCACCTTTTCCCTTGGAAATGGTTTTAAGAACCATCCTTTCCCTGGAAAGGGTCTTAAGAAGCAGACTTTCCCTTGTAAAGGGTCTTAAGATGCACCCTTTTCCCTGGAAAGGGTCTTAAGAAACACCCGTTCTCCTAGTAAGGGTCTTAAGATGCACCATTTCCCCTGGAAAGGATCTTAAGAAGCACCCTTTCTCTTGGAAAGGCTCTTAAGAAGCACACTTTCCCTTGGAAAGGGTCTTAAGAAGCGCGATTACCCCTGGAAAGTGTCTTAGGAAATACCCTTTTCCCTGGAAATGGTCTCAAGAAACATCCGTTCCCCGTGAAAGGTTCTTAAGAAACACCCTTTCTTCCAGAAATGGTCTTAAGAAGAACACTTTCCCCTGGAAATGGTCTTAAGAAGCCCCCTGTCCTCTGTAATGGGTCTTAAGAAGCACCTTTTCCCCTTGAAAGAGTCTTAAGAAGCACCCTTTCCCATGGAAGACCACAAGGCTTTCTCATAGAAGAACACAATTTTTTCTCAGAGAGAAACACAAGGTCGTATTATAGAGGACCGAACACATGTTATTCCTCTTATAGAAGACCACAATGTATTATTTTTATAGACGACCAGAAGGTATATTTCTTATAGAAGACCACAAGGTCTTCGGCTTAGATATTCTTATAAAAGTGCTTCTTCTTATAAAAGACCACTAGGTCTTCTTCCCTTAGTTATGCTCATAGAAGTTTTCAAGGTCTTCTTATAAAGTATCACATGGTCTTCTTATGGAAGAGCACAATGCCTTTCTCTTATAGAATACGTAAGATCTTGTTTTTATAGAAGACCACAGGTCTTCTTCTTATAGAAGAACACAAATTCTTCTTCTTATGGAAGACCACAAGGTAGTCTTCTTTAAGCATACCACAAGGTATTATTTTTTGGTAGGCCAGGAGGCCTTCTTCTTATGGAAGACCACAAGGACTTTTTCATAAAGAAGACCTCAATGTCTTTTTCGTTTGGAAGACTACAAAGTTTCTTCTTTTAGAAGATCAGAAAGTCTGCGTCTTATAGAAGACCACAAGGTTTTTTTTTATAAGAGAACTCAAGGTCTTCTTCTTATAGAAGACCAAAAGTCCTTCTTCAAAACTCCAAAAGTCCTTATTCTTACTTAAAATCACAAATCTTCTTCTTTTTTTTAGAAGGCCAGAGGTCTTCTTCTTATGGAAGACCACATAGTCTTTTTCTTGTAGGAGATAACAAGGTATTCCTATAGAAGACCACAGGTCTTCCTTTGGAAGTCCATATGAACTTCTTTTAGAAGACCACAAGATCTTGTTTTTATAGAATACTACAAGGTCTTCTTATATTGGACCGCAGGGTCTTCATCTTTGGGAATACCACAAGGTCTTCTTCTTTTAGAAGACAACAAGGCCATCTTATTCTAGAAGACGACAAGGTCTTTTTAGGTCTTAGTCTTAGGTGGAGGAAGCTAATAGAGTTGAATGTACTCACCATACTTTGTTTATTCTTTAATGGCATTGGTCTGTGACTACGTTTCAAAATTCATGGAAAAAATATTATTGCAAAAATGTTGTTTATGGTGTCTGTCTTCAATGAGTGTCATAAATTTACGACACTTAATTTTTAAAAGTTCTTGCAGAAAAACGTTTGGAACGTCAGATAGACTCCTACTTGTATCATTCTCTCCTTTAGTTATAAAACAAAAACACGTAGTTATTTGAGTTGGCCATGTTAGTGAAATGATTTTTCCTCCTACGGCTTTATTTAGTCATCTTGTTTTTGGTGTGCGTGTGTGGTTGGGGCAACAAAACGGCGTTTTAAACATCCTCTCTCATATGACGACAATCAAGAGAAAAATAATAGCACATTTCTGATAGTCTGGGCTGGAGACGGATGTTAAGTGACAAAACATTTTTGTAATTTCTTTTTTCCCCGTTTTTTTGGCGCTGGCTTTGTTGCGTTCTCTTGTTGTGTTAATTTTTTATGAAAACATTTTTTTTGCACTCTCGTTTCATTTTTTCGATGCTGTCATGTAGCGTTATTTTTTCGGCTATTACAAGGACAAGACCTTAAAAATTTGGATGGTTTTTTTGGACCACTCACTCTATGTATGTTGCTGATGATGACTTGCTGAATGTTTTGTTAACACTCGTAAAGCAACGACGTTGACAAAAAATAAAATTGCAACATAACTTGGCATCTACACGAATATGGAGATTGTGGCAAGTTAAGGAACGTGTCAGTATTTTCAAACATTTTTTTTCTTCGGTGAATGTTTTGTTTAATTTGTTTCTGTTGTTGGTGTTATGGAAGAGAATTGTTTGGGTTTGAATGAGCTTGGAGTTTTTATAGAGTTTTTTCCGTTTCTTGCTGCAAGCAAATATGATAAGAATTTTAATCAGAAAATGTGTTTGCCCAACACTAGCCATGATCCTGTCTAATGGTTACTCATCCCCCGACATTACATCAGACAATGGGAACTCTATTCGATTTTCTTTTTATATCGGGGATGAAACAATGAAATGCATGGTTCATGGTTTTAGTGTTTAAATTTTGGGTATTAACATTAAATGATTGTGGATTCTAAGAGAGTGTAACATTTTGGATGTATTATATTTTATACCGTAGAATCGCTTTAATTCGCAACTCGATAAATTAAAATTCTCTATAATTCGTATAGCCGGTCCCTTGGATTACGAATTACCGAGATTCTATTGTATTTTATATATTATATTATATAGTTTGTACTTTATATTTATTATATTATATTTTTTATATTTCATAATTTATATTTTATTATATTATATTTTTTACTCTTTATTCTATATTTTATATTAAATTTCTTATATTTTATATTTCATATTTTATATTTTATACTTTATGGGCCTGTTTATGTATGTCGATAAGAATATGAATGCGTAAGAAAAACTACCAAATTTGAGTGTGTTTTTCAAATTTGTTTTTTGTTGTGAAGCAAACGCAAAGGAAATAATATTTCGAAAACTAAAGTTTGGGTGTGTTTCATGCGCACACATTTTCGTTTCGAAATACATAAACTGGGGGTATATGTTATATTTTTTATTTTATATTTCGTATTTTATATATTTTTTTTTTAATTTTGTATATTGTATTTTTTATTTTAGATTTTATATACTACATATTATATTTTTTAGTTTATGTTTTATCTATATATATAAAAGGAAATAAAAAATCGCGAAAATCTGCGAAAAATTTGCAAAAATAGCTTTTGAAATTTTTTGACACTTTTATATGTAGCTTCGCGTTAGGAGTATAACGTGAAACTTCTTTGATTTATATGCACCAACTGTCAGGGTCCATTGTACTACTCTGTTTTGTCAATTTCTGAAAGTTGTATAGACATTTTTTTATTCACAATCAAATCGATTTTCATTTATTTTTAAGCGTCTTTTTAGAAAATTAACAGCGAAAACATAGTTAAAAAGGGAGAGTTTAGTTTAGAGATTGTAAAGATTAGTAGTGGTTTCGGTCAGATTCCGATTGAAAAGATGAAGATGATAACGCAGGAAATGGTTTCCACAGTTTTGAGGAAAAATGTACAAAATCCACAATATTGGTGGGTTATTTGAAAAATCTAGAGCTCGGAGGTAATTTCATTGGAAATGAGGTTGTGGCATATACATACATAGGTATACTTTTAAACCATAAGTAAAAACATCTTCGAAAGTTCAACTTTCGATTTATGTCGTATAAAATTTAGGCAGTACCAGATATCCAGTCATATTGTCTAGGTCCTGTCATGTTACTAAAAAAATATATCCCCACTGAAAAGGTGTATGATTTCAATCTGTTTAGTTCCCGCAGAGCTGGAACGCAATTGCAAATGGTCAAATACATACATATGTCGAAAAAGTATGATATTCAGCATTTTACCAAAAACAAAAAAGAAGAAAACACGAGTTTAAACAGCGAGTTTAAACCAAGCTTGGAAAAAATTGTTGAAAAATTTGAGTTATCCTTCATTCAAGCAGTTTAAGTATGTGCCGGCAGGGTATCATTAGCTTTTTGGTCATTATCTCAGGAAGTATGGACTTACTCCTGAAAAAATTTTACCATTGTAATAGGAATCGTGAAAACAACCTTCTGCAAAAAAAAAAAAAAAAAAAACAAATAGATCCGAGACGAGTCCTCAAAGTCCACTTTTCCCAAATTTTGTGAAAGAACTTCGTCCAAACACTCTTGGTGTCTAAAACTTTTATTTCGATGAGGCACATTTAGCCCAAAGGCCTGACTGACGATTTTTTGATCGAATTATGGACAAATATTCTGTATCGGGCGTCATATTAATTTGTGATATTGATACAATTGCCGTAGTTGTCCGTGTTGCCAGAGCCAGATGAACAAGAAGAGTGCGCCCCTCTAATTTAAATTAGGATTCTGCATACAAATGCACCCTCCGCATTCACCTATGATTTTTTCCGAATTTTCGAGTCCTGGAGATCACTTTAAACAGAGAAGTCAGAAAGAAAAGCAGGCGAAGATGGTTACTTTTATCAAGTATCAGAGCAATCGGATCCCTCTGTTCCAAATAGGTTAATTGCTTAAAACGCAAATTTAAATGAGTTCTTATAAACCAAAATCTGCCACCCCCCTCCCCCCCCAAAAAAAAAAAAACACGTTCATTACTTTTTGCTACTTACATGATATGTTTTTTACATATGTATTTATATGGCAAATAACAAAATTCCTTTGCAATTCCATTTGAAAAAAATTAAAAAAATTTTTCGCGAGCACATCTACGATTTTTGGTATAGAGTTAAAGGAAGAAAATCTGGTTTCAAATCTGCTCGCGTTCACGAAATTGACCGAAGCGCGCAAAAGTTATAGCGGTTTTTATCCTCTTATAAAGAAAAAACATTTTAAAATTACTTATTTTTTGTATTGAGAAAATGTAAGCATATGTCAGTAACAGCATTTGATATCCATCCGTAGATGCCACAATGTTTCCAAAATGTGTTTTTATTTTCGCGGAAAATCAAAAAAATTAAAAAAATCTGGCAATAAATTCAAATTATACTAACTCAGAGTCCGTATAAATCACTAAAAACTAAATTAAAAATACGTACAGAAACTCGACAACGCGTAAAAAAATGTGAAACCAAAATTATAAACATTGGCTTTATAAATTGCATATTATAACAACAACAAAAGAGAAACAACTCATTGTTGGAAAATATTGTTACAAATATATTTTTTGGTTTCTTTCGAAAAATTAGAAAAAATATTTGAGAGTTATCCAACTATTTGGCTAAAATCTTATACATAAATTAAAGTATTCTGCTAAAACTTTTTCAAAATATATGGTTTACCATCGTGAAAGCTTAACTGCTTACTGTGATTACTTATAAGGATAGGAAATTAAGAGTAATATTGAAATTACTATCATTTAAAAGATATGAAAATTAAAAAGCCTGTAACTCGCGAATTATTTAAAGTCGGTTGATGCGCATCCGATTTTGGATAAAGCGAATCAATCCCTTTCAATATTTATGCATATTTCGATGCTTCACTCAGCGGCCATTATGTGCCGCCAGTTGCATCATGCGCTGCAAAAAACCTTAAAGTTGGTAAAAGTCGCGCAATGTGCATACGATTTTGATGCGCATCCGGTTTCATCAGCGCCCATCAAAAATACGTCAATATACACCTATTTCAAATAGATTCTTCAAAAACCGCCGATGTGCCTCCACATTCAATTTTTGGCGAAATACCCATATTACTCGCGTATCTCTGTTTTTTATGACACGTGTTTTTGCAAATATTTTAATCTCGAGTAAAGGATTCCATTTATGTAAAAAATTTTAAAGAAAATCGCGGTTTAGTACGCGGATTTGTCAAAATATATTTTTGCTGATTTACCGATTTTCAAGGTATCTATATCCGCGGTTTTAGTAGATGAATTCGATCGCGGAAGGCTTCATTAGAACCGTCGCGTAAAAAAACTAAATTCACGCGGATTTCAAAGGAAATTGAATAACAGTTGTAAATTTTACACGCAAAAAATATGTTTTGTAAGAAAATTTACGCATGAAATTTTGGCCTTTCGACTCCAATTACTAGGATGCTGTAAGGAGCACACTCATATGCACCAAACGACGTAAAATCACGAGTTCTATAATCGTGTTATGAGTTTGAAATATCATATTCTTGCGCGTCCGGATTATTAAAAAAATTCAAAAAACCCCGAAATTCCGGCTTCAAAATGTCAGCATCAATTTTAGGTGGACGCAGTGGATATATCGAAAAGTCATACACTGCTATCTTATTGCCCATGAAGTATTCTGTGATTCATTCTTTGGGAATAGGTCTATAAAATGTAAGGTTAAGCCAGAAATCGCATGGGAACATAAAAAACTTGTTGGCTTCAACCCATTTTTACCCATTTTTCTACATTGATGCCAACACATGTGCGTGAAGATAAAAACGTTTTTGAAAAGCCACCACCACTAACACCACTACACTTAGCAAAGACACATTTCTCATGTATAACAGTTATATGACAGTTTTATTCGAGGCTAAAAACGTTTTTGACAAAATGATTTTGAAGGATAATTGTTTTAGACTATTGCTCAGGATCTAGAAAAGATACGAGCACACGGAAAGTAGCGTTGGACAGCTAAAGGTGCCGAAATTAAACAAATTAAATGGTCTGAGCATTTCATTGTAGAAAATTTGAGAAAAATTTATTTTTTTGAGAAAAAATGCATTTTCAAGGATGTTTTGGGCTATAGCCCAGGATCTAAAAATGATACGCGTATACAGAAGGTACCGTTAGAATCCTGACAGTCCCTGCTCTTCACAAATGCAAAGAATAGAGCATTTCATTGTAGAAAATTTAAGAAAAAATTATTTTTTTGAGGAGAAATGTATTTTCAAGGATGTTTTGGGCTATAGCCCAGGATCGTATACAGAAGGTACCGTTAGAGTCCTGACAGTCCCAGCTCTTCATAAAAGCACAGAATTGAGCATTTCATTGTAGAAAATTTGAGAAAAATTGAATTTTTTGAGAAAAAATTTATTTTCAAGGATGTTTTGGGCTATAGCCCAGGATCTAAAAATGATACGCGTATACAGAAGGTAAAAAATTCCAGACCATTATGTTCCGCCTCCATTTTTTACTGTGGCTTTGCAATATTTATGATTATACCGTTGCCCATTTGACCCCACACCTTATGTCATTAATTTAATATAGATTCATCAGAAAACAGCACGGTTCTTAACTTTTATAAGATTGTCAATTCAGATGGTTCTTGGCGAATTCAAATCTGGCTTTTTAATTTTTTATCGATATGAAAGGTTTTTAGCTGGTCGTCAACTGAATAAGGCTACCTCTGCCACTCTTCTCTTAAATCTAAGGGTTTTGCATTTTACCAGATGATACTGTAGGACCATTTTGGATATGATCATATGGATATATGAACAACATCGGCTAATGTTTTGGTATAGGACGGTACCTCCCGATTTTCTGTATATTAAGTATTCACAACGAAATATTGATTTCACTATTTTTTCTTTCTTAAATTGAGAGATGCTTAAGTTTTGTCCACATACATATGTACATATATTTGCGACTTAAAATGTTTTTTTTTTTTATTTTAAATTTTTTATAAAATTATGAATTCCTTAAGTTGTTTTTTGATGAATAAAGATATAAATAATTAAAAAGAACAATAAAATTGATAACTATGTTTTCATAAAAAATTATAATTTTTAAAAATGTACATGGAGATTTTTCGTAAAAGGTCGATATTTCAAAATTTTTACAATCAACCCTCAACAGGTCCATTCTCATAAATGAAGACTTTTCATCATCGGCCCATATACAAAAATTTATACAACCAACCTATAAGGTGATTAATATATTTGTATGTTGGACCCAATGGCCAAACTTCCTTGAAAAATATTATTTTTTCTTCCAAAGAATTTATTGTTATTTAAAGTTTTCTACTGTCAGGGACTGTCAGGACTCTAACGGTACCTTCTGTATACGCGTATCGTTTTTAGATCCTGGGCTATAGCCCAAAACATCCTTGAAAATACATTTTTTTTCAAAAAAATAAATTTTTCTCAAATTTTCTGCAATGAAATGCTCAATTCTTTGCATTTGTGAAGAGCAGGGATTGTCAGGATTCTAACGGTACCTTCTGTATACGCGTATCATTTTTAGATCCTGGGCTGTAGCCCAAAACATCCTTGAAAATACATTTTTTCTCAAAAAAATAAATTTTTCTAAAATTTTCTACAATGAAATGCCCAATTCTGTGCATTTATGAAGAGCAGGGACTGCCAGGACTCTAACGGTATCTTCTGTATACGCGTATCATTTTTAGATCCTGGGCTATAGCCCAAAACATCCTTGAAAATACATTTTTTCTCAAAAAAAATAAATTTTTCTCAAATTTTCTACAATGAAATGCCCAATTCTATGCATTTATGAAGAGCAGGGACTGTCAGGATTCTAACGGTACCTTCTGTATACGCGTATCATTTTTAGATCCTGGGCTATAGCCCAAAACATCCTTGAAAATACATTTTTTCTCAAAAAAATAAATTTTTCTTAAATTTTCTACAATGAAATGCTCAGGCCATTTAATTTGTTTAATTTCGGCACCTTTAGCTGTCCAACGCTACTTTCCGTGTGCTCGTATCTTTTCTAGATCCTGAGCAATAGTCTAAAACAATTATCCTTCAAAATCATTTTGTCAAAAACGTTTTTAGCCTCGAATAAAACTGTCATATAACTGTTATACATGAGAAAAACGTTTTTATCTTCACGCACATTGCCAAAACAGCTTCCGCGAAAATTAATTTTAATGGTCGACATTATGGGATCCCTCCTAAAACACTTAATTTTAAAGAATTGTAGTCATACTTTATAGAATATGTTAACAGTTCGCGAATTCTGAAAGGGTGAAACTCGGATTCATCGATTGCAAAACATTTTTGTTATTTACCATATACCCTCCTTAGCCTAAAGGCTGAGGGTATAAAAATATATATTGAAAGGCTTCCCCAAAAATTCACATGTCCTTTGAACGGAAAAGTGGAATTAATTATATCGTGATTGTTAATGCATTACACTGGTAACCCTGATCTCAAAAACAATTTTTTGCTGACAACTGGCTACGCGGTTGATACTTTGTTGCTTATTCTCTTTTCTAATATGTGTTGATTATGTGTGCTGCAAAATGCGTGTCCGATGCTATTTTATTATAGGGACAATATCAAATAGCATCAGCATCGCTAGCAATATTTTTGTGAAATTTGTTGCTACATGTTGCCGTTGTTCACTGTTGCTAAACATATTTCGAAGAAATTTTAGCAGACAAAGCTGCAAATATTCGGTGCTTTTGCTAATATGGCGTTAGCAGTTTAAACCCTGATGGTTTTTGATCAAGTATTTTATATATGTTATATTTTATATTTTATTTTTTATATTTTATTGTTCTGTATTTTATATTTGATATTTGTTATTTTATTGTTTTGTGTTTTATATTTTATATTTTTCTTTTATATTTTATTGTTTTGTATTTTATATTTCATATTTTATATTTTACATTTTGTAATTATGTGACTTTTAGTGCTCTCTCACTCTTTCCCCTGGAAAGGGTCTTTAGAAGCACGCTTTATATTAGATATTTTATATTTTGTATTTTAAATTTTATATTTTATTGTTTATATTTGATATTTTTATTTTATAGTTTTGTATTTTATATTTAACTAGCGGACCCGGCGAACTTCGTCTCGCTATTAAGGAATAAAATTTCATACAAAAACTCAATTTTCGATTTTTCCAATTTTCCGACTTTTCCAGAGAGATTTTCCAAAATTTTCTTCCGTAAAGACCTTCTCCTCGAAAATACGAATAACTGACAAAAAATTTTACAGAAATCGGCCTAGCCGTTCTCATTTTATGAATTACTATACATTTTTTACACCATTTTTATATATATAGATAGATATGTTGTATTTTATATTATATAATTGTTATTATATATTTTATGCTTTATATTTTATATATTATATTTCATATTTTATAGTTATAGTTAATATTTCATATATATGTGACTTTTAGTGCTCTCTCTTGCTTTCTCTCTATGTATGTAATCACGTCGTAATAAATATTAATTGGGTATCAATGGAAAGCTTCCCCAAAAAAAAAATGCAAACAAATCCTTAGTTAAACAATGAAGAAATAAAGGTACAAACGATATTAAAATCTAACAAAGAAAAAATGTCCCTTTTTTGTGTGGCTATAAAATATCTCTAGCTAACACTTGCTACCATCCATTTGTTGATTGTACACACAACAGAAAAAAGGAAATCTATTTAAATTTGCTTTTTCCCGTGTTTTGAGTAATCACCCCTTCTAAGCCAAACCAAACTAGGCAAAGGCATATAAAAAAAATTACCAACAAATGTGACTTTTGCAAGTGTCATTGCGACGATATGAAACTGTGGCGAATATGGCCACAATGCCATATGCGCGTATAGACGGCATATGTATATCGGGAATACAATAAATCTTGCAATTGTCAGCGTATCTAATACCACCATAACTTTGAAGCTTTTTTTTTGTTAAAGGCAATTGGTTTTTTTAGAATGTGAAGGTAAGACTAGCGGTGCACAGTATTCAGGGGAAACATATTGAATCTAATAAGGGACACAAAACTTGGATTTTTAAGGATTTTTTAAAAAGACGTAAACGTGGATTTTTTCGAAGATTTTTCCGAGGACCTCAACGTGAATTGTTTAAAGAGTTTTATGAGGACCTCAGCGTGGATTTTTTAAAGATTTTTATGCGATTTTTTTAAAGATTTTTAAGGGGCCCCAAACGAAAATTTTTGGAGGATTCTTATGAGGACACAAACGCGATTTTTTAAGATTTTTATTGGCGACCCAAAAGTAATTATTTAAAGAGTTTTATGAGGAAAACGCGATTTTTAACGAGTTTTTTGAGGGGCAAAGACGCAGATTTTTTTGAGAGGACCCAAACGTATTTTTTTTAGGTTTTTTTAAGAGTAACTATACTTGTTTTTTGTCCAATTTTTTAGAGGGCCCAAACTCGTTTTTTGTTTTTTTGTTTGGTGAGGACCTACACTTGGATTTTTTTGATTTTTTAAAAGGACGCAAACATGGATTGTTCGAACATTTTTAACAGGATTCCAACACAAATGTTTAAGAGGAGACAAACGTGAATATTTCAAACAGTTTAAGAACTTAAACGTAGATTTTTTTTATGTTTCTTCTAAACTTATATCAAAATCTGCACCCACTAAAAACTTTTCGGCAAATAAAGTATCCAAAACACTGTGCCTCTTGATAAAAAATTCCTTACGTCCCCATAAACACACACATAAACAACATATCGAAGAAGGTGTATTTAAATATTTAAAAAAAGGGAAACAGTAATAGAAAATACATAGTATAACGCTAAGTAAATATCGGCTTTAGTTTTTCCCTTTATTTCTTTTTCGTGTTTTTTTGTTGTTTATTTTCGATAAATGAAACAAAACAGGGGTCTTAGCTGCCTTAAGGTATGCAATAAATTATCATCAGATGAAGAAAGACAAAAGCTTTAGGCAAAAAGCAATCCGGTAAAGACAAAGTGTGACTCACGCCACACCACATTCATTGATTTTGTTTTATTTATTGGCCTGTAGGTAGTATGTGTATCACGGTAATGTATTAGTGTATTACTTTGGACAAACGGAAGAAGGGTGGCTGATTGATATTAAGCTATAGCATAGGAAGTAAAAAAAGGACGGCAGCTTATGGAGATTAAGGAAGGAAATATTACTCCCCCACAGAAGAAGCTTGAATGATTTGCAATGATTGTTAATTGCAATTGAATGTTGGAGTAATTTGTTAACAATGACTGTCGGTTTCTTTTTTGCTTGGCGACATAGTTTACTTTTTGTGGGGAGGAGATTGCTCTAACACCTGGCAAGATGAAGGTGAAAGAGATTGAATGTGTGAATAAACATAAGTTTTGTCTTTAATAAATGAATTTGTAAAAGGTATAACAATTTATTTGACATCCCAACTAGTATCGGCAGACGTTTGTTGATTCAAAGATAAGTATTTCCTTTAACACAAATCGTTTATTTTCATTATAGAAAGCCACCAAGCCTGCCCAGATAAAAAAAAAGAAAATATCGCATATCAATTTTTAAAGGCTATTCAATTAAAATTGACCAAGTTATAAGAAAGTCGGAAGAAGTTATACATGTATGGGGTCCAAGGACGTACGCAGGATTTCATTTCGAGGGGGGCCAACTTGACCAAAAATCATAAAGGTTAAAAATATTGTGTAGCATATGCAATATTACGCGTATGTATATGCAATATTGCTACAATATTGAAATTTGGAACAGAGTTGCATGTTTAGAATTGAATATGAATCATATCATACCACGTTCGGTATTGTCCCCATTCCAAAGTTTTAAACCAAATTCTCCAACAGAATTGAAGCAATAACCAAAAACACTTTTAAATGCATATTACCCATACAGGTTTCGAGTATTCCAGAATTTTCAACCACATTAGCTCTTTTTTTGAATTTTGGGTATCGTCTGTAATATGGATTTTGGAAATTCTTTTGGTGGCAGATCCTCCATGCTAAAAGTGGTGATCCACGTTCGAATACTGGGATTGCTTTCGCGAATATGTCGAATAGAGATATACAGTGTTTAGAGGATATCAACAGTTCGGCCCGAACATAACGCCTTTTCTTCCTTAAAGTACATATCTAGATATCACACACTAAATACAGACTCATTAAAAAAGTTTTGTATTATTGTAAGAAAATAATATTCTTTAATGTCAAAAAAAAAAACAGAGCTCCGATTTACTCGCGAGTGAAATTTTGGGGTGAGGTGGTAATTTTGTTTGGGTGCAATTTTTTTGGTGGGTGTTGGGCAAGTTTATTAGGGGTGGGATAACTTTTTGTTTGGTGGTGGGGAGGGGGCAAGTAACCCCCCTCAATTTGCTCTAATTCGAGAAGATTTTCACTCGCGAGTGGAATTCGAGCGAATTCGAGCGAGTATTCGGAGCTCTGCATAAAATACCAAAAATACCGTGAAAACCAACTAAAAATTCAGAAAATTACATTAAGAAACAAGTAAGAACGGCGTTAAGTTTGGCTGGCCGAACTTGTTATACCCTCCACCACGAGTTATATTGAAGTAAAATATAAGAAGACTAATTACCAAATTTCAGCAAATTTCGTCGATCTGTACCGACAAAATTCCGGGGGAAAGTTTTATACCCCCAGCGAAGACTAAATACAAAATTTTAGTAATTTCGGAGGAATATTGAGGCCACAAACTCCAAAATACCGAAAATCGGAAGGTACCGTTCTATAGGGGGCTATATGAAGGCGTGGACCTATACCGAAAAAATGCCGGGGGAAAGTTCTATACCCCAGCGAAGACTAAATACCAAACTTTAGCCATTTAGGAGGAATATTGAGGCCACAACTTTCAAAATACCGAAAATCGGGAGGTACCGTTCTAGGGGGGAACGGTATCGAAAAAATTTCGGGGGAAAGTTGTATACCCCCAGCGAAGACTAAATACCAAACTATAGCCATTTCCGAGAAATATTGAGGCCACAACTATCAAAATACTGAAAATCGGGAGGTACCGTTCTAAGGGGGCTATATAAAGGCGTGGGCCTATTCCGACAAACTTCTGGGGGAAAGTTGTATACCCCCAGCGAAGACTAAATACCAAATTTTAGCCATTTCGGAGGAATATTGAGGCCACAACCTCCAAAATACCGAAAATCGGGAAATACCGCCTATGGGGGGCTATATGAAGGCGTGGACCCCCAGCAAAGACTTCATACCAAACTTTAGCCATTTCGGAGGAACATTGAGGCCACAACTTTCAAAATACCGAAAATCGGGAGGTACCGTTCTATGGGGGGCTATATGAAGGCGTGGGCCTATACCGACAAACTTCTGGGGGAAAGTTTTATACACCCAACGAAGACTAAGTTCCAAATTTCAGTCATTTCGGTGTGATAATGAATCTGGATTTTATGGCCTCATCTAAACCGGGCTAAATCTACACTTTTTTGCATATATTAAGCCTTTATCTCAGAAACGAATAGGAATTTGGCTTTGCTTTCTTTAGCAATACTGTAGCCCAAAACTAGTAGAACTTATCCTTTGAAAAAACCACATAAGAAAAACTCCATCTAGGGCATCAAAATCTATAAAATATAGAAAAATTTACATAATTGCTGAAATTCTAGTCAGTATCGGCTAAACTATTGGGAGTTGAACCAAGTAACCTTTTGCGAAAATCTTCCAAATAAAGTTCTCAACAATTCTTCAGAACATTCTGAAACTCTAAAATGCTTACCTCATGTTGTTTCAACTGTATTTTGCGTCATATCTTTTACAACACGTATTTCAAACACAGTTCACACCAACAGTTAATTCTCGTATTTCGGATTTCACTACATTATTGATATTTTTATTAAATCGTCGTTGAAAAATGTACTGAAAACAACGGCATAGAGGCATTTTACAACAATGACATGTTCTGAAGAGTTGTGTATTACATTCCAGGGAATATTTTTGCAAAAGAAAATATTCAGAAAAAATTAACGGTTTTGGAGATACGGTGCGAAATGTATAAAAATTGTGGAATTTTTGTATACATTTTGAAATTTGAGGCAATAAATGTAGTTTTTCGAGTTCATTATTTCTACAAATATTTTATTCTTGTCCTTATCTACAAATTTGTTTCAGAGGTCAGAAGAAGATTCGCATTGGTTTCAGAGATATAGCCCCGAATTTCTTTAAAAACTCAAAATTTAACCATTTTTAGATGGGGCCATAAAATCCGAGCTGGATCTGACACAACAAAACCCGACTAGGGTTTCTTGTCGTTTGGGTCAGTACTTTCAAAAAATCCTCAGTTGGAATTGTTTGCACAAGATCACCCTAAAAATGTTGCACAGTGTTATCCTGCTTAACAACTACGCACAAGGTATCAATGTTTTATAAAGGAAAATATGAAAAAAAAACAAAAAGGTGAAACACAAAAAATGCCATAACGCATTCATTTTTCAACGGAAAAACCAACTAAATTTCCTACTTGCTAGCTGTAAATAACACTGTGCAACACGAAAATTATTAACCATATTCTGACATATAATCCATCAAACTTCATCTGCAAGGTCAAAATCGCCATGTTCAAATTTCTTTTAAAATTTTTCTCAAGTTTTGTTATACAGCTTTCAAACCGATCAAATTTGAAGCAAACAACCAACTACAAAAATGTACCTCAGATCTCAATAAACATCTTTCTAGAATATACGAACTCCGTAGAAATGGATCTTAATGGTCAAAATAGCAAAACAATTGCGATTTTTATCCTCTTTTCTCGGCTTTGCCTCCATAGATATTAAACCGTTCAAAATTCAAGAAAACAATCAACCACAATAGCGCAGCAAAGGCATCAATAAACAACTTTTTGGAATATGCGAAATGTCTATGAACGGTTCTTAGTGGTAAAAATAGCAAAAACCTTTTGAAAATATCCAATTGTTATACTTTTTTCTCCGACTCTGGTCCAAAGATGCCCAACCGCCCAAAAAATAAGGATATAGTTAACTACAAAAATGTACCTTAGATTTCAGTAAACAACTTTCTAGAACATATAAAGATTCTAGGAATGATTCTTAGGGCTGAAATTCACGAACAATTAAATTATTTTTAACATTTCCCCTGCTCAGGTTTGGAAATAACACACTGTTAAAAACTCAAGGAAATTTGAAAGGTTTGTTATTTACGGATTTGAACAGGAAAGAATGATCTAAAATAATCGAATTTTGAGCTTGAAGAATCGTTCCTAGAATCTTCATTTGTTCTAGAAACTTGTTTGTTGAAATCTAAGGTACATTTTTGTAGTTGACTGTATCCTTAATTTTTGGGCGGTTGCGTGTCTTTGGGCCAGAGTCGGAGAAAAAAGTATAAAAATTGGATATTTTCAAAAGATTTGTGCTATTTTTACCATTAACAACCGTTCATAGACATTTCGCATATTCCAGAAAGTTGTTTATTGAAGCCTTTGCTACACTTTTGTGGTTGATTGTTTTCTTGAATTTTGAACGGTTTAATATCTGTGAAGCAGAAGCTATTTTGACCATTACGCTCCGTTCATACAGAGTTCGTTTATTCTAGAAAGATGTTTATTGAGATCTGAGGTACATTTTTATAGTTGTTTGTTTGCTTCAAATTTGATCGGTTTGAAAGCTGTATAAAAAAACTTTAGTACAATTTTAAAAGAAATTTTACAATGTCGATTTTGACCTTGCAGATGAAGCTTGATGGATTATATGTGTTCACAATTTTTGTTCTTTAAGACAAGAGCTACAACTTTGTCTCCGAGATATATTCAAATATCATAACGGTTTGGAAGATATAGTCCTGACTAAATGACCCTTTCTACATCAAAGCGTCAAACCTTTGGAGGCCTATAACCGCGAAAGTTGATGAGAAACGGCGAGACATGTGTCTTCTCATTTTTGGTGTTCTTTCACACTGTGGAGTCAGAATATGGTTAATAAAACATGACTCAAAAAATTACACACAGTGTAATTGTACTGTTAGATGTCATTTGCGCAGCCTAGAGCGCAAGGAAAAACTTTTTACTGTTTTTTAATGCGTTTTTGTCACACTTAAACCACTATTACTTAGCCATTTGTTAACTGATTTTAAAAATCTATGGCTTGTTCGAAAGGCATTACTCTCCCCTTTGTAATGAAAAACAGTGTGTGCAAATCGGTTGTGGAAAAAAGAAGTAATGTCCGTTTAAAGTTGAAAATCCAAGAAAGCCCATTTTTCAATACATTTACCGTTATAAAATGAAAAACCGAAGTGACCCAAAGAAACAAAAGGTATTTTCGTCTTCTGTGGACTCCCACAAAATCGAATTTATGCATTAGAACCCCTGCAAATTTTCACTGTAGCACAGTGTTATTAAAGTAGCTCAACAAATTTTGTTGGATCAAACCATTTCGAGAGGAGTCCCGGGCCCCAGAAAACCCACCCCTCCCCTTGCGTACGTCCTTGATGGGGGCTATATCCAAATCTGAGTCGATATGGATCAAAGTTGGAATTTTTCATTGCAATAACGTCATAAGTACTTGTACAAAAATTCATCAACCCAAGCCAATTAGTTCTATTTAAAAAAGGAAGCGGCAACACTCTAATAAAGTAAGAGAAAAGATATAGTTTTTCATTAATATTGAATCGACTATTCATTAAAATATTGATATATCTCAGAAGGTTGCAGGAATGGACAGAAAGTTTCTAGAAATTTCGCTTGGGAAGAAATAACGTCTAATTATACCCTCAGCATTTATGCTAACGAGGGTATATACACTTTCATACGGGCAAAATGTGCCTCATCGAAATAATGGTTTTAGACCCCAAGTATGTTTGGACGAAATGTGTTTCAGACAATTTGGAGTCGATTGAGCAATGTCCGTCCGTCTGTCTGTCCGTCTGTCTGGCTGGCTGGCTGGTGCCCACGATAACTCTCGAACGGATGAATCGATTCGGTTCAAATTCTGGCTTTCATAATATTTTGTCCAAACTTAGTTTATGTTCGAAGATGAGCTATATCTGTCCACTCCTTCCGGTACCTCCCCCACAAAAGTTCAAAAATGTTCGGAAAATGTGTACGTACGATAACTCTTGAAGGGAGTAACCAATTTGGTCCATACTTTGCAAATCGTGAAATGTCTACAAGACTTAGATGAGTTTCCAATATGGACGCAATCGGTCCACTACTTCGGGTACCTCCCACACAAAATTTGGGGTAAGTTGAGTTTAGGACCAGCTCTCGAATCGCTTTGATTTTTGTTTTAGCAACTTGTATTCACTGCCCCCCATACGACGGTACAAGTTTTATCAGGGGCAAGTCCACACTTCCTGAGAAAATAGCCCCAAAGTTGCAAATAAACCCTATGACACCGTGTGAGGTGGTTGCTCCAACCAAAATTTGGCCTTAGTAATATTTTGTCCAAACATAGCTTAAGTTCGAAGATAAGCAATATAGGTCCGCACCTTCAGGCACCTCCCCACAAAAGTTCTAGAATTTTCGGAAAAGTTTTTTGTACGGTAACTCTTGAAAGGAGTAGCCGGATTGGTCCATACTTTACACATCCTAATATATCTACCAGATATAGATCAGGTTCAAATATGGACTATATTTGTCCACTCCATCCTTCAACATAAAATTTCGGATAAGCTCACTTTAAGTCCTGCTCTCGACTCACTTTCATTTTTGTTGGAGCAACTTACATACGCTGCTTCAATTACGATGGTAAAATTTCTTTCAGGGGCAAGTCCATACTTCTTGAGCAAACAGCCCGAAGGGTGTAAAAACCCCCCTTGGTACCATATGTAGTAGCTGGAGATCCACTTCCATAATGGTCAATGTCGATCCATTCCTTTAAGTATCTCCTCCGCAAAACTTTTGATCTTTACTCCTTATCACCTAAACCCCCTAAATACATACGTTTTTTTGGGAAAATTGTTTGAATATACACAAGCTGAGGGTATATCTCTGTCAGCAAAGCTGACTGATACTTTTTTTACTTGTTTTCATATGATTATCACTTTAGATTACCTGGGAAATATTTTTCATATTTAAGGAGCTATAACTTCATTAAAACATTCTTTCATATTCGTCGTATCTGATGTGTTTACTGTAAGAAAGAAACGTAAACATATACATACATATACATAAAAGTGATTTTTCGATTTTTGTCCATCTGCTATACAACGACATCAGTACTGTAAATGTATCGAGATAAACGATTGCGTTGGCTAGGCTATGTCATAAGAATGAGTGATGATGTACCCGCTAAAAAGGCGTATAAATACGGGGTTCGATGGAGCGAACAAATGAAATACGACATCAGAAAACTCTATACTCCAGATTGGGAAAATGAAGCAACAAACAGAGAGGAATGGAGGAGATCTTTTCTTACTTTGTCTTATCCCAGCAAAAATAGTCCTCCCAAAATCATGGGTTCTGTAAGGGATTTTTGGCAGCTGTAAGTACTCGCAAACCCCCTTTCTTCCCCATTATTTTTACAAGGGCATGTCGCACTCAGTTTGTAGTTATTTTATGACCACTAGAATAACTAGTTATTCTGTGGCCATTGGAAGTTGAAAAGTAAGTTGAAAAAATTCTATTTTTAGAACAGTTGATGTAGAGATTTTTTTTAATTTCATCACACTTCTTACTTTTATTTTACTTTATTTTATTTCGCTTGCTGTGCGAGTTGTACACACGAACCCTCTGATTTCTAGCCAAAGACACTACATACTATGCCACGCACATGAACATAAAGGGTTGCTTAAGAACTTAAATGTGCAGTGCACATGTGTACCACGAACTGTTATTTTTTAATTAAAAAAACTCGCGTGCCGACAGTGACCGTTGAACACACAACCCTAGGATTTATAGTCGGACACACACTCACTGTGCCACCGTCCTCATTACTTAGTGAGGAGCAAAGTAGGTAGGTTTGCCTTGTAATTTTTTTAAGAAGTATCCCATTACTTTTCGGATTACTTGTAATGGGAAAAGAAGCTTGCTTACATTACTTTGTAATGGTTACGTAATGACTACCGGATCCGAATTTTTGCTGGGATGTAACAAATGTTCTGGAATGGGCCAGATATGTAAGTAACTAGACTTTAGTGTTACTTCTAAGATTTTTTCTTCTTTGCATGAACTACCAAAAGCCTTTATCAAATATGTTATCACATCCTGTTTTTTTTTCAAAATTTATGTTAAACTCTTGTAATCATTATTCCTGTATGAGACGTAATCCACATGTTTTTGTTTTTTCACCAACTTCTTTTAACACACTCTTTCTTAAAACACCTACTCTTGTCTTACAAATATCTCCATTTGTAAGCTTTACTCCATTTCATCGCTGCTGCAGTGCATAAAAGTCATTTAGTATTCACTTGCTTGTTGATAAGCTACTTAGTATCGGATGTGACTTATACGAAGATTGTGCTTCACTTTTTTACCAATAAAGATTAACTGGTGGTGGTATCCGAAAAAAACGGCGAAAGTAAAGAGCCAAAAAGTAAGAAAGAAGGAAAGCGCCTCAAGAATAAAACAAACACTTCAGGTGTTATGTGTCTAGCATAAGGACTCTCTTACAGAAGATATCTAAAGCAGCCGTGTTGTTGTTGTTATTTTTGTAGATAGCTGTGCTGCTGCCATGGTAATATTCAAAAAGCAATTTCCTCTTCTTCTAGCAATGATGTGTTCAGCATGTTGTTGAGTAGCTCAAGATGCATTCGCTGGAAAAGACGTCAAAACATTTGTTATCATTTAAAATTCCCTGTTAAGATTTTGACTTTGTGTTTTGCGAGATATTTTTTTGTTTGTTTTTCTTGTTAACAAAATGTGAAATGTTTGTGGCTTAGTCGAACTTATATTTGCATGTATTCGGGATTACTATTTGGAAGATGTTGCTTCTCTTCTTTGCTGTTTTTTAGTTTCATCCGATATTACTGCATCGCTAACCAAGTGTTTATCTTAAGTCATTTCAAGTTGTATTTAGTGTATCGGATGTGGTAATACATCACCGCATCGCTGTTGGTTGAATAGTGAATAATGTATTTGTCAATCTGTGCATTGAATATAGGTATGTAGTTGTTTTTGCTATTTCGTCAGGAGGTTGTTACATGTTTCTATTAGCTTAAAAAACATTGTAAGTATAGTAAAAACTTCAAATCTTCAAATCTCGATAGAATCCCTTGGGATGAGAGGATAGTGACCCTAAAATGTTTTAACCGCACAAAAGATTTTAAGCTGGAAATCTCCTACCTACCTATGGGGAATGCCGTAAAGGAGGATCTTTCGGCTACAACATGTTCTTCTTGGATTTGCAGTAGGGTATTAGTTAGTACGGGGCTTCGTTGTTATCTGGCCGCATCCTTTCACAACAAAAAACAACCGAATCCTATTGATGTCGACTTATAGTTGACAAAAAAAGTAATAAGACTGCGTAGCCGGAGATCATTTTGTCTTCTGGAGCTGGTGTCGAAGCAGGACTTCAAGCCGAGTTTGTCTCGCCAAATGCGAATAATGAACACGTTATGTACCTTCGATTTATAAGGTGTAATTAGAAACATTCCAGTTGTAATTCGCAACATTTCATTTGTGATTCGATTATTCCATTTGTAATTCGAAATAATTTTATTGTTATTCAAGAATTCCATTTGTGATTCGAATTATTCTATTTCAAATTCGAATTATTTAATTTGAAATTCGATTTATTCCATTTGAATTTTATTTGTAATTCGAATAATTCCATTCGAAATTCGAAGCGACAAAATTAAAAAAAATTGGTTGCATTGTAAATTAAATAATTTGATTTACAAATAAAACAATTCGAATTAAAAATGAAATAATTCGAAATACAAATAGAATAATTCTAATTTCAAATTGAGGTATATACACTTTCATACGGACAAAATGTACATCATCGAAATAATGGTTTTAGACCCCAAGTATGGAATTGATTTAGCCATGTTCGTCCGTCTGTCTGTCTGGAGCGCACGATAACTCTCGAACGGATCAACCGATTCGATCCAAAATTTGGTTTTCGTAATACTTGGTCAAAACTTAGTTTATGTTCAAAGATTTGTTATATCGGTCCACTCCTTCCGGTACCTTCCCCACAAAAGTTCGAAAATGTTCGGAAAATTTGTGCGCACGATAACAATAAGTGAGTAACCGATTTGGTCCATGCCTTGCACATCATGAAGGTTCTACCAGACATAGATGAGGTTCGAATATGGACTCAATCGGTTCAATCCTTCGAGTACCTCCCACACAAAATTTCGGAATAGTTCAGTTTAGGAACAGCTCTCCAATCGATTTGATTTTTGTTGTAACAACTTGTACTCGCTGCTTCCCACACGACGCTACAAATTTTATTAAGGCAAATCCGTATTTCCTGAGAAAATAGCCTGGAAGGTGCAAAAAAAACCTCTGACACCGTGTGTAGTGGTTGGAACGCAAGATAACTCTCGAACGGATCTGCCGATTCGGTCCAAAATTTGAACTTCGTAATATTTTGTTCAAACTTAGTTTAAGTTCGAAGGCAAGCCATATCGGTCTACTTCTTCAGGTAGTTCCCACATAGCAGTTCAAAAATTTTCAGAAAATTGTATGCACGATAACTCTTGAAGGAAGAGACCGATTTGGTTCACACTTAACACATCCCAATATATCTACCAAATATAGATCAAGTTCGAATATGGACTTTATTTGTCCAGTCCTTCGGTTACCTCCACCGCAAAATTTCGGACAGGGTCACTTTAAGACATACTCTCGAATTACATGGATTTTTGTTGAAGCAACTTGCATTCGCAGCCTCATTTACAACGGTAAAAGTTGTTTCAGGGGCAAGTCCATACTTCATGACAAAACAGCCCGAAAGGTTTAAAAAACCGATTCGAATTACAAGTGGAATTATTCGAGTTACAAATGGAATAATTCGAATTACAACAAAAAAGATTCGAATTACATCTGAAAAAGGTCTAAAATTAGGTCGGGGTATGTGTCTTAGGCCATTCCATAGCACTATAGGTAATTTGGAGAGGTTTTTAGGCAAAAAGTCGATTTTTACACTTTTAATAACGCGAGTTTTCTAATTCGGTTCGATGAAAGAATATGTAAAATTATATGGATGTGCAATTCGTTTTCAAAAATATTCAAAACTCGCGGTATAATTCGAAGTTAAAATCAAAATTCAAAACAAAATAGAAAATATTAAAACTCGGAGCAGAATTTAAACGCAATTTGTAAGAGTTTGGTAATAATCAAATACATAGATATTCAGTGGAATGGTGGTGGTGTGTACTTTCTGTTTTAAGAAATATTTTTCTTCAAAATGTTTGTTACTGCGGAAAAAATCGTCATATAGGATACAACACAAGAAAAAAAATTATAGTTTTTTATTATAGACTTTTACAAAATTGTCCAACTTTGTCTGAAATTCTGACACCGGGAACATCTTTAGAAAAGGGTTCTCAATCAACTACATATTATACCAAAGTGCGATTTTTTGCGTTTTTTGATTTATATCACTTTTTTGAAGGCGCCCTCCTTGCAGAATAAATATATTTTTTTTAATTTTTGAATTGGTGAATAAAATATTAAACACAAAAAAACATCTAATTTGAACCAAAAAGACATTTTCTTTAAAGAAATATTCACCATGTGCTGTAAAAATGTACAGAGGTGTAGTGGTCAACATTTTTGTTAATTATATCTGTAGTACGTTCTAACTAGGGATCATGATTGCGCGGTTTATTTGGTCCTTTTAAAAAAATAATATTTATAAAGATCTCTTCGCGAATAAACATTTTAAACATACCAATGTTTATAAAATTTTTTGGAGGATCAACATTTTAGTTCATTATAACCTGTTTTTTTGTTTTAACCGCGTTCATTGGGTTGGAATGAGTAAAATAGGTAAAATAAGAATAGGGGGTAGGAACGACAAAATTTGTTCCCTATATTTGCCCTTCGTTAAAATCATGTTCGTCTGTAATATTCTTATTAAAGCTTACTTTTAAACATTATATATTAAAATATTTAAAACAGTGCCTATATTCGTCGATATCCGTTCGTGCCTTAAAGCTGGCCTGTAAATCCTAACAAATTGTAAGAAATTCTACCCGCGGGGTGACAATTTTTGTTTTTTATAATCGTAGTCATTTTAAGAAGTTGAATGTGAGTACAAATATTAAGAAAGATTCTTTGGGAACACAAAACTTTGCACGTTATAAACGTAGTTTCTTATAACCTAGTCCCATTTCGATAAGGCTTACCGTTTTCAAACAAATCGTGGAAACCTAATAAAAGAACCTAAATATGTGACCTGAACTTATACTCTCTCAAACATGGTAAAACCTACGAAAGTATCATAAAGGCCAATCTTGTAGAGAATTTTCACAGTTACAACATTTTCTCTAATCCCATTTCGAGAGGACTAGCGGTTTCCAAGAAAAATCGAAAAACCCTAAAAATGTAAACTTTAGCCGTGATTTTTATTTTTTTTTTAGTTTTCTGATTTTTCTCATCTATGAACCTTGTAGTTTCAGAATCCGCAAAAACTTCCCAGGTGTAAGCTCCTTTCATTTAAAGTTGGTTCAAGAGCACCGTGAATTCGGTCTTCGATAAACCGTTAGATAGATATGCAATGGTACAAATTCTAAGTCTTGTAAAGGACGCATTGTCAGAGCAAAGCAAGTATCTGCTTATAATTCTTTGGAATTGCATTAGCCCTTGAATAAACTTGAATAAGCTACAACACCTTTTTATCCGATGATGAAATTGATGTCACCATTATTCAAGAGGTCTTGGTAAAGACGGGATGGTGCAATGGAATTTAAATTATATGAAATTAAATAACGGCTTTACAGAGCAAAACTAGGAACTGCCAGCCAGACTTTCTGAAAAAACTGGCTCTGCGACTCATTCAGGAAACCACTCACACTGAACTCTGCGAATATCCACGTTCTGAAAGAAAGGGCGCTTTTATAGACCTTTTCTGAAAGAAAGGGAGCTTCTTTAGACCTTTCTGAAAAAAAGGGCGCATTCTGAAAGAAATGGTGCTTCTATAGACTCTTTCTGATAGAAAGGCTACTTCTAAGATAAAGTGGATATTGCCGTCATTCTGGATAAAGATGGGATTTTTAGCACAGCCTTTGAAATTATGAGGCTGCGCTAAAAAGCGTTTGTCGTGGAAGTCTTACAAATTGAACGGACAAATATCCGTCATTGTAAGAACGCTCAACTCCAACGAGAAAATTAATAAAAAATTACATTAAAATGATTTTAGCCCTAACAGACAAAATTTCAAAAATATGTGTTTTAATTAATTTAATGATCGAAGATTTCTTGCAAGTCAAAAAGGAAACCCGAAGATTCGAACACACACAACCACAATTGTTTGGTCGTTTCACCTGAGAAAGTACCACCACAATTTACGATGTTGCAGATGTCATCCGGAACGCTAAATCATTCAAGAGACACTACTACTCTCCATGATGAGAAGCAGTTTCCCAACATGGGCATGGATTCCGGAAAATGCCCAGTACACAGAGGACTGAACCACAACACAGTGCGACCTTACAGTCATGGTGTAGACCTTCGATACCGTCAACTATGTCAAGCTTTTCAAGGGCATGGAGAAGACTTCTCTCCAACCATGTTTAAAACGTTGGATAATCAACTTTATATGTGGACGGACGCCAGTCGTTTGTGGAAGTCAAAAATAAGAAGTCTAAGACCCGTAGAGTGAAACAGAAATTTCCCCAAGGCGGGGTGATATCTCCGCATTTAAAATTCTGCACCATCCAAACGGTATAGAGATCGGGTCCTATCGTCGATGATAGGCAAATATCTACATAACTTATTTATGGCAGATCTTTCATCTGAGGAATATGAAAATATTCGCCTAAATCCACTGCTACACTATTCAGCACATGGGTGGCAAAAAAGAGGCTCCCCTTGAATAATGGTGTCCTGATTCCAACCACCAATTACCCCAACATACTATTGAATGTAAAGTTCGATAGCATTTCAGTAGCATTTACTACTAGATCAGAAGTAAGAACAAAGTCCTCAAATCGCTTGCCGGCAGTACTTGGGGAGCTGACAAAGAAACATTATTGAGCAAAGCCATGGGCCGGTCTGTTGTAAGCTATGCGGCGCCAGTGTGGTGTGCAAATGTTTGCGCTACTCAGTGGGAAAATATTCAAATCTGCCAGAATGCCGCGCTGAGGAATGCAACACGGGGCCTTGTAAGAAGAACGCCCGCTGTCACGGCGAACTCGAGCAGTTTTATTCAAATGGAGACGCTTCAATTCGTACTGGGCCCCAATTGATAGCACGAAACCCTCCACACATCCTGTAAGTGTATTAAATCTGCAAGGCGCGGCTGCATTTGTTTAAATGTCCAGTTAACCCACTCACCTGTCTCCTGATTCTTTATGAACGCAGATAGTCCAGTCCAGGATTCTTTTGTTTTAATTTGGACACGGAGCAACATTTAACAGATAACTGAAAAAGATGTACAAACGGACATATTTGCGTTGCTACAACAACAAAAACTGAAGAAGTCTATCCACGGTGCTCTTTAAGAAACTTTAAATGGAAAGTGCTTACACCTAGGAAGTTTTTGCGGTTTCTGAAACTACAATGTTCATAGATGAGAAACATCAAAAAACAAAAAAATCGGCGAGCGGTTTATAATTAAATCGCGATTCAAGTTGATATTTTTATGCGTTTTTTAAGTTTTTACGATTTTGATTGGAAACCGCTAGTCCTATCGAAATAGGTCTAAAACAATGTTGTAGCTAGTTAAATTCTCTACAAGATTGACCTTTATGATAATTTGGTAGGTTTTACCGTTATTGAGATATAGAAGTTCAAATTGGGACAATGCATTTGCAATGTTCATAGGTGAGAAAAATCCAAAATCGCGGTCAAAGTTCACATTTGTAGGTTTTTTTGGGTTTTCACGAAATGCTTTTTAGGTTTTTACGATATTGCTTGGAAACCGCAAGTTCTGTCGAAATGGCATTAAAGAAAATGTTGTGGCAGTGAAAATTCTGTACAAGATTGACCTGCATAATATTTTCGTAGGTTTTACCGTTTTCGAGATATAGAAGTTCAGATCAATCATTCAGATTTGTTCTCAGCTCTTCAGGATTTTGCTTGAAAACCGAAAGACATCTAAGCGCATTGATATTATGAAAGCAAATTTAAAAAGGTTAAATTTAAGAGCGTTACACTTATTTCCTAAAGGAATTTTTTGAACTACCTTTCCGTGCAATCTTGAGATAAACGACAAACTACCTCAGGATGTTAATCTGCTGTTACCTATAGGTAGGTGAAAATTTCGAAAAGTGCCACCTTGAACTAACAAAGAGATCCCTCGGGATAAAGAAATATTTGCTTTCAACGTCTTTCAGTGGTGAGAAGTCAAAGATAAGGTATCAAATCACTGTGGGGAATCGTTGGGGAATTCTCTTCTAAAAACCGGAAAAAAACGTTTCCACATGTCCACTGAACTACCAGCAATAGTTTCTGGAGCAATAGTTTCTGTCTGTAAATTCGAAGAACGAAAGAAAGTCTAACAGAAAACCTATCAGCTGGAAAACTATTTTCGATCTCAAAGTCAGCCAAGCAATCATCCTCTCGCTTCTGAGTCGAACAAAAGGGGAAAAATACAATTGAACTCTAAGGTATCCATTAGATTAAACTTGATTAACAAAATGTCTCTCAACGTCTTTCGTTGGTGGGAAATCGAGAATGGGAAAAATATCATCTACCCATCCATTTGGCAATGCCTTTATGTATTTTGCAACCTGATGGAGAAACTCTATCCACCAGAAGAGGAATTGAGTCATTCCATTATTTTCTTCATTGAAATTTCCTTATATTGCTTTGTAATGGTCAACCACAATCCTGTTTCTTTAACATTGTTTTTTTGCTTTGCATTGTGTTTTCTATTTCTTGCCACATTGTCTGTTATTGGATGCTTTGTTATTTTGTTTTGTTAGTAAAATCTTGAAAGCATTAAGTTTTTTGTTGGTTTTGCAGAAATGCAAAATCGAGCAACACATACGAGACTATATTCAGTTTGTATAGTTCGCCATTAGTTCTGGTCTCAATGCCACATTCCTTCCATATATGCATGGGTGAAAAGTGTATTTGCTTTTGTTCTTTTCTCTTTGGGATGTTAAAGTAATTTAAATATTTTATGAGTTAAACAGCTAGCATTATATTAGGTCATATATTTTGGTTATTATTTAAAAAATATATATTGGATTTCGTTTAAAATACCCTTGGTTTTTTAAAAGGACCCGTTAGTATTCTAAACAAATCCATGTTTATCATATCATGATTAGAATGATTTCCACGGTAACACCCAAGCAGATATTGTCATGAATGACTCTATGCTTCAGTCCACGGAGCTTTGACTTCTTGCTCCTGAATTCCATGTAAGACTAGACCGTAGAGTGTTTTGGTTTAGCTTAAAAGTGTGAAGACTGGGTGCAGGATGGTCCATTTGGTCGTCTACTGTAGAGTAGATGACCCAGTGGATCGTCTATTTTAGAGTAGATGGCCCATTGTTTCGTCTACTGTAGAGTACATGGCATTGGGTCGTCTACTGTAGAGTAGATGGCTCATTGGGTCGTTTACTATAGAGGACATAGTCCATTGGGTCGCCTACTGTAGAGTACATGGATTTGGGTCGTCACCTGTAGAGTACATGGCATTGGGTCGTCAACTGTAGATGTAGGTGGCCCATTGGGTCGTCTACTGTACAGTAGATGGCCCTTTGGGTCGTCAACTGTAGATGTAGATGGCCCATAGGGTCGTCTACTGTAGATGTAGATGGCCCATAGGGTCGCCTACTGTAGAGTAGATGGCTCATTGGGTCGTCTACTGTAGAGTAGATGTAGAGTAGATGGCCCATTGGGTCGTCTACTGTAGAGTAGATGGCCCATTGGGTCGTCTACTGTAGAGTAGATGGCCCATTGGGTCGTCTACTGTATAGTTGATGGCCCATTGGGTCGTCTACTGTATAGTAGATGGCCCATTGGGTCGTCTACTGTAGAGAAGATGGCCCATTGGGTCGTCTACTGTAGAGTAGATGGCCCATTGGGTCGTCTACTGTAGAGTAGATGGCCCATTGGGTCGTCTACTGTAAAGTAAATGGCCCATTGGGTCGTCTACTGTAAAGTAAATGGCCCATTGGGTCGTCTACTGTAGAGTAGATGGCCCATTGGGTCGTCTACTGTAGAGTGTATGGCCCATTGGGTCGTCTACTGTAGAGTTGATGGCCCATTGGGTCGTCTACTGTAGAGTAGATGGCCCATTGAGTCGTCTACTGTAGAGTAGATGGCCCATTGGGTCGTCAACTGTAGAGTAGATGGCCCATTGGGTCGTTAACTGTAGAGTAGATGGCCTATTGGGTCGCTTACTGTAGAGTAGATGGCTCATTGGGTCGTCTACTGTAGATTAGATGGCTCATTGGGTCGTCTACTGTAGAGCAAATGGCCCATTGGGTCGTCTACTGTAGAGTAGATGGCTCATTGGGTCTTCTACTGTAGAGTAGATGGCCCATTGGGTCGTCTACTGTAGAGCAGATGGCCCATTGGGTCGTCTACTGTAGAGTTGATGGCCCATTGGGTCGTCTACTGTAAAGTAAATGGTCCATTGGGTCGTCTACTGTAGAGTAGATGGCCCATTGGGTCGTCTACTGTAGAGTGTATGGCCCATTGGGTCGTCTACTGTAGAGTTGATGGCCCATTGGGTCGTCTACTGTAGAGTAGATGGCCCATTGGGTCGTCTACTGTAGAGTAGATGGCCCATTGGGTCGTCTACTGTAGAGTAGATGGCCCATTGGGTCGTCTACTGTAGAGTAGATGGCCCATTGGGTCGTCTACTGTAGAGTAGATGGCCCATTGGGTCGTCTACTGTAGAGTGTATGGCCCATTGGGTCGTCTACTGTAGAGTTGATGGCCCATTGGGTCGTCTACTGTAGAGTAGATGGCCCATTGGGTCGTCTACTGTAGAGTAGATGGCCCATTGGGTCGTCTACTGTAGAGTAGATGGCCCATTGGGTCGTCTACTGTAGAGTAAATGGCCCATTGGGTCGTCTACTGTAGAGTTTATGGTCCATTGGGTCGTCTACTGTAGAGTATATGGCCCATTGGGTCGTCTACTGTAGAGTAGATGGCCCATTGGGTCGTCTACTGTAGAGTGTATGGCCCATTGAGTCGTCTACTGTAGAGTTGATGGCCCATTGGGTCGTCTACTGTAGAGTAGATGGCCCATTGGGTCGTCTACTGTAGAGTAGATGGCCCATTGGGTCGTCTACTGTAGAGTAGATGGCCCATTGGGTCGTCTACTGTAGAGTAGATGGCCCATTGGGTCGTCTACTGTAGAGTAGATGGCCCATTGGGTCGTCTACTGTAGAGTGTATGGCCCATTGGGTCGTCTACTGTAGAGTTGATGGCCCATTGGGTCGTCTACTGTAGAGTAGATGGCCCATTGGGTCGTCTACTGTAGAGTAGATGGCCCATTGGGTCGTCTACTGTAGAGTAGATGGCCCATTGGGTCGTCTACTGTAGAGTAGATGGCCCATTGGGTCGTCTACTGTAGAGTTGATGGCCCATTGGGTCGTCTACTGTAGAGTAAATGGCCCATTGGGTCGTCTACTGTAGAGTTGATGGCCCATTGGGTCGTCTACTGTAAAGTAAATGGTCCATTGGGTCGTCTACTGTAGAGTAGATGGCCCATTGGGTCGTCTACTGTAGAGTGTATGGCCCATTGGGTCGTCTACTGTAGAGTTGATGGCCCATTGGGTCGTCTACTGTAGAGTAGATGGCCCATTGGGTCGTCTACTGTAGAGTAGATGGCCCATTGGGTCGTCTACTGTAGAGTAGATGGCCCATTGGGTCGTCTGCTGTAGAGTAGATGGCCCATTGGGTCGTCTACTGTAGAGTAGATGGCCCATTGGGTCGTCTACTGTAGAGTAGATGGCCCATTGGGTCGTCTACTGTAGAGTAGATGGCCCATTGGGTCGTCTACTGTAGAGTAGATGGCCCATTGGGTCGTCTACTGTAGAGTGTATGGCCCATTGGGTCGTCTACTGTAGAGTTGATGGCCCATTGGGTCGTCTACTGTAGAGTAGATGGCCCATTGGGTCGTCTACTGTAGAGTAGATGGCCCATTGGGTCGTCTACTGTAGAGTAGATGGCCCATTGGGTCGTCTACTGTAGAGTAGATGGCCCATTGGGTCGTCTACTGTAGAGTAGATGGCCCATTGGGTCGTCTACTGTAGAGTAAATGGCCCATTGGGTCGTCTACTGTAGAGTTTATGGTCCATTGGGTCGTCTACTGTAGAGTATATGGCCCATTGGGTCGTCTACTGTAGAGTATATGGCCCATTGGGTCGTCTACTGTAGAGTCGATTGGGTCGTTTACTGTAGAGTAGATGGCCTATTGGGTCGTCTACTGTAGAGTAGATGGCTCATTGGGTCGTCTACTGTAGAGTAGATGGCCCATTGGGTCGTCTACTGTAGAGTAGATGGCTCATTGGGTCTTCTACTGTAGAGTAGATGGCCCATTGGGTCGTCTACTGTAGAGTAGATGGCCCATTGGGTCGTCTACTGTAGAGTATATGGCCCATTGGGTCGTCTACTGTAGGGTCTATTGGGTCGTTTACTGTAGAGTAGATGGCCTATTGGGTCGTCTACTGTAGAGTACATGGCATTGTGTCGTCTACTGTAGAGTATATGGCTCATTGGGTCGTCTACTGTAGAGTAGATGGCCCATTGTGTCGTCTTCTGTAGAGTAGGTGGCTCATTGGATCGTCTACTGTAGAGTAGATGGCCCATTGGGTCTTCTACTGTAGAGTAGATGGCCCATTGGGTCGTCTACTGTAGAGTAGATGGCCCATTGTGTCGTCTACCGTAGAGTAGGTGGCCCATTGTGTCGTCTACTGTAGAGTAGGTGGTCCATTGGGTCGTCTACTGTAGAGTACATGGCATTGTGTCGTCTACTGTAGAGTAGATGGCTCATTGGGTCGTCTACTGTAGAGTAGATGGCCCATTGTGTCGTCTTATGTAGAGTAGGTGGCTCATTGGATCGTCTACTGTAGAGTAGATGGCCCATTGGGTCTTCTACTGTAGAGTAGATGGCCCATTGGGTCGTCTACTGTAGAGTAGATGGCCCATTGTGTCGTCTACCGTAGAGTAGATGGCTCATTGGGTCGTCTACTGTAGAGTAGATGGTCCATTGGGTCGTCTACTGTAGAGTAGATGGCCCATTGGGTCGGCTACTGTAGAGTAGATGGCTCATTGTGTCGTCTACTGGAGAGTAGATGGCCCATTGTGTCGTCTTCTGTAGAGTAGATGACTTATTGGGTCGTCTACTGTAGAGTAGATGGCTCATTGGGTCGTCTACTGTAGAGTAGATGACCCATTGTGTCGTCTTCTGTAGAGTAGATGACTTATTGGGTCGTCTACTGTAGAGTAGATGGCTCATTGGGTCGTCTACTGTACAGTAGATGGCTCATTGGGTCGTCTACTGTAGAGTATATGGCCCATTGGGTCGTCTACTGTAGAGTAGATGGCCCATTGGGTCGTAGATGGCATTGTGTCGTCTACTGTAGAGTAGATGGCTCATTGGGTCGTCTACTGTAGAGTAGATGGCCCATTGTGTCGTCTTCTGTAGAGTAGGTGGCTCATTGGATCGTCTACTGTATAGTAGATGGCTCATTGTGTCGTCTACTGTAGAGTAGATGGCCCATTGTGTCGTCTTCTGTAGAGTATATGACTTATTGGGTCGTCTACTGTAGAGTAGATGGCTCATTGGGTCGTCTACTGTAGAGTAGATGGCCCATTGTGTCGTCTTCTGTAGAGTAGATGACTTATTGGGTCGTCTACTGTAGAGTAGATGGCTCATTGGGTCGTCTACTGTAGAGTAGATGGCTCATTGGGTCGTCTACTGTAGAGTAGATGGCCCATTGGGTCGTCTACTGTAGAGTAGATGGCCCATTGGGTCGTCTACTGTAGAGTAGATGGCCCATTGGGTCGTCTACCGTAGAGTAGATGGCCCATTGGGTCGTCTACCGTAGAGTTGATGACCATTGGGTCGTCTACTGTAGAGTAGATGGCCCATTGTGTCGTCTACCGCAGAGTAGATGGCTCATTGGGTCGTCTACTGTAGAGTAGATGGTCCATTGGGTCGTCTACTGTAGAGTAGATGGTCCATTGGGTCGTCTACTGTAGAGTAGATGGCCCATTGGGTCGGCTACTGTAGAGTAGATGGCTCATTGTGTCGTCTACTGTAGAGTAGATGGCCCATTGGGTCGTCTACTGTAGAGTAGATGGCCCACTGGGTCGTCTACTGTAGAGTAGATGGCCCATTGGGTCGTCTACTGTAGAGTAGATGGCCCACTGGGTCGTCTACTGTAGAGTAGATGGCCCATTGGGTCGTCTACTGTAGAGTAGATGGCCCACTGGGTCGTCTACTGTAGAGTAGATGGCCCATTGGGTCGTCTACTGTAGAGTAGATGGTCAATTGGGTCGTTTACTGCAGAGTAGATGGCCCATTGGGTCGTCTACTGTAGCGTAGATGGCCCATTGGGTCGTCTACTGTAGATTAGATGGCCCATTGTGTCGTCTACCGTAGTGTAGATGGTCCATTGGGTCGTCTACTGTAGAGTAGATGGCCCATTGGGTCGTCTACCGTAGAGTAGATGGCCCATTGGGTCGTCTACCGTAGAGTTGATGACCATTGGGTCGTCTACTGTAGAGTAGATGGCCCATTGGGTTGTCTACTGTAGAGTAGATGGCCAATTAGGTCGTTCTTTTTTAGATACTCAATTTGTGGATCAGTTTTACTTTGGATGTTACAACACTTCGGATGGCATTAGCAACATTATCCTTCGTAAAATTGTGTGATGCCTCTTCGGCTGTAAGAGATCTTATGTTACGCAATATCCTTCTACACGCGCTGCTACTCAATGAGTTCTCGGCAAATTTTAGGTTAAAATGAATTGAGTGCCTCTTCGGATCAGTAAATCTCGTTGCCGAACATTACAAAATTCCCTCCTCATTTTTCCAGGTTTCGAAAGTGTGCACATATTACTAATTCTGGGTTCATTGGATTCCAACATTTTAAATGATCTAGTCACTTTTTCTCCTCATGCTATGTTCTTTACATCCAATGTACAATCTCTTGCTTGTTTCCTTTTAACGTATGTTTTGGGGATACTTATGCAAACTATAAAAAGCTATGACTCTGTTGGTACAATGAATTTTTTATTAGCATTTTTTTTCTATGTACAAATGTTTTTTCTCATGTTTTTCCCAGAGTACTAAGAGGGAACTACATATGACTGTTTTTCAAGCATATTTACCTTTTTATACGTCCCACATTCATGCATCATATATTCTACATACATTTGTACGTGTGTATATATTTATGTTGCGGAATATACATCTATTTTAAATATTTTTTGTGATAATTCATTGTTCATTTGCGTATAATTATTTTTGTGTTTGTGTTTTTCTTACAGTTTTTAACAACAACTACCCGATTTCAAGGTAAGTCAAATAATATTCATAAATATTTTTTTTTTGTTTTTCCAGTGTAAATTTTGCATTAGCTTTCGCTTGTTGCATTTCCGGATATGATAAAAATACATATAAATTATTTTATTGGTAAAAATGTTATTCCGCATAAAAACATTTAATAAACAAACCGCACAATCAAATGCCAAATGTTGTTGCCAACAGCTAGGGAAAGTTTTGTTCTATAGCGCTCCTTTAGTTGCCCGCTTTTTTGCTGAAATAAAACTCAGCGAGTCTACTCTTGGGATTGAAGGTTAATACTTAAGTAAAGTAGCTAGCTACCTATGTTATTTAAACAAGGTAATGCGGGCGACATCAAGGAAATAAGAACCACCTTCTTCCATATTTAGGTTTGGAATAGCGAGTAAGTCTAAAAACTAAAATCTTACACAGGTCCCATACAGGACAGGCACTTCATCAACTACAGTGTGTCTAATGCACAATTTATTACCAAAAATTCCCACTTTCCAAAAAATCGAATATTAAAATAATAATTAAAAAAAATAAGTTACAGTGTTTTTTTTTAAATGCACTAAAAACTAGAAAATAGTTTTTCATGATGCAATCACCCAAATAAAACGCTTGCCGTTTAATATTTTTAATTTAAATGCAAGCGTTTTATTTGAGAGATTCCCTCATGAAAAACTATTTTCTAGTTTTGAGTGCATTTATAAACACTGTAACTAATTTTTTTATTATTTTTTAATTTTACCTTTTTTGTAGTTAAAATTTTTGACCACTGAGAAACTCATAACCAAATTACAGCCAATGTAGGCCGGAAATGTAGATAAAAACTATAAAATACCTGAAATCGTATGGTACCGTGGGGCCTATACCAAAAACTTAACCTATGTCCAACATTTTTGGTGAGGAAGTTTCTGTACCATTGGGAGATTCAATTGTCATGTTACGAACAATTCGGGCTAAAAATGAAGATAAAATCCTCAAAATACCTGAAATCGGATTGTACCGCTATAAGTGGACTATAAGAAAAAATGGACCCATATTGATTTTGTTTTCATATTCATGTATTGTAATCCAAATCTGAAAAGTGTGCAAAGTTTTAGTTCGATTGGTCAACTGCAACTGTGTGGAAAATTACTAAATTTGAACTAAACAGACATTCTGGCATGTCATCTTTTTAGCATCTTCATCGAATAATTTTATATAAGCGTGGACCCGAAAAGATGCTATTCATTTTTTGATCCAAAGCATGTCATTTACACCAATGCTTTGACATGCCATTTTCACCAATGCTTTGGCAGTCATTTTCACCAACCCTTTGCAATCACATTATCAAAATGAGTGATTTCGTGTTGTAAATAAATAATCTTATATATTTAGAAAATGTGTATAAATAAAAGCACAAAATTCATCTCTATTGGATCGATGGAATGGGTTCAGATGCTGATGAAAAGATCGGATCTTTCACGACTTCCTTTGAACCAATCCAAAAGATGCCATGAAATCACGTCATCGCATAGAACCATTTCCTTCAAATTTTGCTGGGAATAAAACACTGTAATAACAAGTACAAAAGTATCAGTCGGCTTTGCGACAGATATATACCCTCAGCCGGTGTGGATTGAAATACTTTTTCCCCAAAAAACATGTATTTAGGGGGTTTTCAAAATTTTGGGCGATAAGCCCTCAAAAGTATGGATAGGATTAAAGCTCAAAAATTTGCGGGGATATCGATAGATAGGGCTTTTTTATCACATTAGCCTTTCCACTAGGAAAACCTTCGGTAAAAATGTCCAAAGGATCCTCGGACCACGCAAAAATGTTGAACACAAGGACAGATAGGGCCCAAATTTGAACACAAAGTAAGTTTCGACAATATTTAGAGATCCAAAGTTTGGACAAAATCGTACCAACCGTAATCGTACCAATCGTCTATGAGAAATCGCGCGGAGGTACTGGAAGGAGTGGACCTATAAACACCACCTTCGAATTTCATCTAATATTCGAAGAAATATTAAAATGTGAAAAGTGTGGACGAACGCAGTATTCGGTTCGAGCTCTCCAGCCACTACATATGGTGCCATAGGCATTTTTTTACAACTTTCGGACTGTTTTCTCAAGAAGGATGGACTTGCCCCTGAAAAAAACTTTTACTGCCGTAATTGAGACAGCGAATGCAAAAATCAGAGTGATTCGAGAGCAGATCTTAAAGTAAATTTATCCAAAATTTTGTGTTAGAGTTACCCGAAGGAGTGGACAAATATAGTCCATATTCAAACCTGATCTATATCTGGTAGATATATTAGGATGTGTAAAGTATGGACGAAATCAAGAGTTGTCGTGCGCACAATTTTTCCGAACATATTTGAACTTTTGTGGGGGAGGTACCTGAAGGAGTGGACCGATGTAGCTCATCTTCGAACTTAAACTAAGTTTGGGCAAAATATTACGAAATCCAAAATTTGAACCGAATTGGTTCATCTGTTCGAGAGTTATCGTGCGCTCCAGCCAGTAGGACAGACAGACGGACGGACATGGGTAGATCGACTCCAAATTGTCTGAAACACATTTCGTCCAAACATACTTGGGGACTAAAACCATTATTTCGATGAGCCACATTTTCATCGTATCAAAGTGTATATACCCTCTTTAGCCTAAAGGCAGAGGGTATAAAAACGGAGAAGGTACATAACAGAAACATCAAGAAACTCCACAAAAAATGTTTTTCGCCACTATCGAAGAAACTATCGTCATTTATTCGCTAATAATATTTTTGCCGATATTCGAAATCGAAGGTTTTCCTGCCACAAACTGAGCGACACTTTTGAAGTTTAAACCTAATCCACATTTTTGTCGGGAAGCTCAAGTTTCCACTAAAGTTTCGGAAAAATTCAGTTGACTTTGATGCTTCTTTTAACAACTTGTACTCACTGTCCCCTATATGTTACAAGTTTCATCAGGGGCAAATCTATGCATCCTGAACAAAAGCCCAAAAGGTGAAAAAAACACGTACGACACCGTGTGTAGTGGTTGGAGCGCAAGATAACTCTCCATCGGATTTGCCGATTTGGTCCAAAATTTGGCCTTCGTAATATATTGTCCAAACTTAGTTTAAGTTCGAAAATAAACCATATCGGTCCACTCCTTCAGGTGCCTCCCCCACAAAAGTTCCAAAATTTTCGGAAAAATTATACGCACGATAACTCTTGATGGTCGTGACCAATTTGGTCCATACTTTACACATCCAAATATATCTACCACATATAGATTTGGTTCGAATATGAACCAAAATTTCGGATAAGTTCACTTTAATACCTGCTCTCGAATCACTTTGATTTTTGTTGAAGCAACTTGCATTCGCTGCCTCAATTACGACGGTAAAAGATTTTTCAGGGACAAGTGCATACTACTTGAGAAAACAGCCCGAAAGGTGTTAAAAACCTCTATGGCATCATATGTAGTGGCTGGAGAGCACGATAACTCTCGAACTGATTTGGTCCAAAATTTGGACTTCGTCTTGTTTTGTTCGAACTTAGTTTCAGTTCGAAGATGGAAAATACCGGTCCACAACATCCTGTACTTCCCTCCAATATTTAAAAATGTCACTAGAATGGTATGCACGATATCTCTTGAACGGTGCAACCAATTCGGTCCAAACTTTGGGTCCCCTAATATTTTGTCACAATTTATTTGAACTTCGAAAATGGTCCATATCGGTCCTCTCCTTAGGGTACCTCCCCACAGAAGCCAATTTTCCGAAAAACCTATCCAAAAATCGAAAAAACAGTTGTAATAATTTAACTAAATAGTGTCAAATACTGTTTATAGGAGTCTACTGCGTGTAGTTGTGCAAAAATATATACGTTTATTGTTTAGTAAGTGGGTATAAAAGCAGGTCCAAGTGACCTTATTAAAAAAAATCTCAATATTTAAGTTCAGGGACGTACGCAGGGGGGGGGCACAGGGGGCCCGCCCCCCCCCCCCCCCCCCCAAAATGGTTTGGTCGAACAAAATTTGTTAAGTTGCTGTAACTAGTTATTATATTTTTTTCTCATAAAAATGTTTGTATGTTTGAAGATTTCAAATTACAGCTTATATTTTCTTAAGTTTCTGAACAGAAAATGTACATCATTAACAAGTTTTGTAAGAAAATATTTTAAAAAAATTTTTATTAGCTGTTTTTGAGAGAAACTTCCAATGAAATCTGAATTACTTCTTCATGTCATATCATTCCACTATCAAATGAGAATCCTTAATGAATGTACTCCAAGTTTATGTCATATTCGAACTATATAAAGCTCTCGAGGCTTAAAACTCATCCTGTAACAACAAAAATAACGAGTTCAGTATTGTGGGAATGGAAGTATATGAAAAATGTCTATTGGATACAATGTATGAGGGTCGGTCCTTCGTGGACTACATCTTGAAAACCAATGAGAAATTTGTTTTACTGCCATCGCCAAAATTTTGTTATTCTATTTTAGACAAATTTGCTGCTAAACAGTATGAGAAAATAATGAAGACAAATGAATTTTTGTGCGTCACTTGATTTTTTTCTTTATCATCACCGAAGTATATTTGTAGCCTCAGACATTAAGGTTACGAGATTATATACACTAGGATACTATACTAATATGTAGAACTCAACAAAATAATGATTTTAGACCTCACATAAATATGTTGGGACAAAATCCGTTTCAGACATGGTGGAAGTACTTACCACCGTCCATTCGTCTGTATCTCTGTTTGTCTGGCAGGTTGGAACTCATGATAACTCTCACGGTGTGCCTTAACCAAATTTAAATGGAAGGTGCTTACACTTAGAAAGTTTTTGCTGTTTCTGAAACCGCGAGTCCTATGTAAATGGGCCAAAAGAAAATGTTGTAGCTGTGAAAATTCTCCACAAGATTGATTTTTATGATACTTTCGTAGGCTTCACCGTTTTTGAGTTATAGAAGATCAAATTGAGACAATGCACTGACTGTATCGCCTCCTTATAAAACAATGTCATTATTGCAATTTCCCAAATAAAACTTTTATATCTTGAAAATGGTACAACCTAAGACAAAATAAATCACCCAGTCTTGTAGAGAATTTTCACAGCTTTAACATTTTCTTTAGGCCCATTTATATAGGACTAGCGGTGAACCTAAATCGCAATTTATTTGAAAATCCCTCCAGCGATTTTTTTTTGTTTCTTGATATTTATCACCCAGGTGTAAGCACCTTCCATTTAAATTTGGTTAAGGCACACCGTGCTCTCGAACGGATCAACCGATTTGGTCCAAGTTATGGATCTCGTAATGTTTTGTCCAAATTAAATTTAAGTCATATCGGTACCTCCGCCATAAAAGTTCACAATTTTCACTAAACTGGTCGAAGGGACTAACCGATTCGGTCCAAAATCGAACCTAATATGGACTATATTGGTCCACTCGCAAAATTACTTCCAAAAGTACATCAAGTTCCAAGAGAATATGTTTGGAGAACATCTTCAGGTCACTCATACAAGTCTAACATAACCGCAGTTTAAAGACTGTTTGAGGATCCTTTGGACATTTTGTAGTCTTGTTTACAGCGATATCCTATTTTTCGTGGACAAGTTCATGCTTCCTGACAAAGCTCTAAATGCTACGGTAACCAACTAAAATAGCTTATGGGCGCGGTAATTATCGAGAGGAGCGTCTCTCAAAATAAGATCCATTTCTAAATTTATTTAGCTTATTATAACCGAATAATTAAGTGGGGTTCAATAAGGATCGATTGTTATTTGTCAAAACTATATAGAACTAAGTCCATCAAAGTGTTTGTCAAAGTGTCGAGTCCAAATAAAAAAAAAATTATAATGCTTCTTCTTTAACATTATAATAAAAGTAAAAAATAATTTTGAATCAGACTCTATCTCTTCCGGTAAATAACACTGTGCAGCATTTTTAAGGTATTCTTGTGCAAAAAATTTGAAGTTAGGATTTTTGAAAGTACAGACCCAAAGTACAAAAGCCCTAGTTGCGTTTTGTTGAGTCAGGTCCATCTTGGATTTTACAGCCCCCTCTAAACATTGCTAATTATCGACTTTTTAAAGCAACTCGGGGCTATATCTCTGAAACAAATGCAAATCTTCTTCTGACCTCTGAAGCAAATTTGTAGATAAGGGTCAAAATAAAATATTTGGACAAATATTGAACTGGAAAAACTACATTTATTACCTCAAATTTTATAATATACTAGCAAAATACCCGCTACTTTGTATGCGGAAAAGGAATAATATACAAATAAACAATATTTAATATGGAGAACACTGAGAATTTTGATGTACTAATACCTATTTGAATTGATATTTAATTTCCTTCAAGTACTGCTGGTACAAGTTTTGTTCGAATTTAAAAAAAGACCTCTATACTTCAACAGCGGCCTACATTTTAAATTCCAGTCCATGCTTTATTAGAACGGTATGGGTATTTTAAAAATTTAATCCACATTTTCCAACCCAATTTTGGAATTTGTGATATAAAAATGTAGAATAGCATTATTCAGAAAATGTTACCCTAACAGTTAATTTTTGAGATATTTTATTTTAGGCCTTTTTTCTCAGGATGTAAAAACATTCAGTACATTATTTACAAACCGAATTCGTTTTAACTTAGAAACAATAGTACATTATTCATTACAATTTTTAAAATCCAGGACCTTAGCTCAAACGTTCCAGTTTTAGCTCTACTTGTTCACCCAATGTCAATGGTATTACATGTAGAAACCTTTCATACATTTAAAGGCTGATTTAAATAAATTTCTGATCCAATCTCAACGGCGATCCTCATAACAAATTTTATTTATCGATTCACCCAATACCAGTGCCTCAATATTTAGTATTATTTAATACTTCTAGTACACTTATTGTACTACCACCTCTACCAATGAACCTGACAAATCAATAATATATCAGAATTTCACTTCTATTCCCTAACCCAATACGAAATTTATTGCAATTTTGTACTTTTCACGCACTAGTGATATACTTCCATCTTCATTGCTACACCCAACGTCAAATTTAATAGCATTTAGTACTTTTCGTATTTCTCTAATTTTAGAATGTGTATCTGTTTCAAAAAATCCGTATCTAAACACCAACACAATCCCTCATACAACAATTCCACCTATGTATATCCCTTCATGCAACACCAAACTGGTAACAAATTTAGTACTTATAGTATGTATGTATAAGTTTCAAAAATTACCTCCTTTTATCCAAAACTATATCCCAACGCGATTTTGTATTTTTCGTATACATTAGTACGCATTTCCAAAACTTCCTCTCTATCTCCACTCTAAACGTCAACTGCTATGCTAATACCAAATTTCACAATTTCAGCTCTACGCCTTAGCACAATAACAATTTGGACCAAATTCTGTGCCACTTAGTAGTTTTGGTACACTTATTGTACGTATATCCACAACCACATCCATATCTCAACCCTACATACCAACAGCGGCTATAATACCAAATTTCCGAATTCCACCTCTATTCATAGTACCATTAATACTTTTAGTATGAAAGTACGAATTTCAATAACTATCTCCCATAGTAATTGCGACTTTCAGGATTCGACCTCTATCCGTTCTCCCAAATCCAAATTGTACCAAATTTAGTATCATTTAGTACTTTCCAAAACTACCTCAATCCTATACTGCAACAGTAAACATAACTTCAAATTTCAGGATTCCAGCTCTATCCGTGCAACCAAATCCAAATTGTACCAAATTTAGTACTTTTCGTACACATAAGTAGGAATTTCCAAAACTACCCCATATATCAATCCTACACTTCAATAGTAATTTCAATTCCAAATTTCAGGTTTCCAGCTCTATCCTTTCACCCAAATACAAAGTGTACCAAATTTAGTACAATTTAGTACTTTTCGTACTTTTTTTCAATCCCATACTACAACAGCAAACATAACTCCAAATTTAAGGATTCCAGCTCTATCCGTTCTCTCAAACCCAAATTGTACCATTTAGTACTTTTCGTACACATAAATACGAATTTCCAAAACTACCTCAGTCCTATATTCCAACAGTAATCATAACTCCAAACTTCAGAATTCCAGCTCTATCCGTTCTCCCAGATCCAAATTGTACCAACTTTAGTACTTTTCGTACACATAAGTACGAATTTCCAAACCTACCTCAATCCTATACTCCAACAGTAACCGTAACTCGAAATTTCAGGATTCCAGCTGTTTCCGTTCACCCAAATATAAATTGTGCCAAATTTAGTACCATTTAGTACTTTCCGTACCCATAAGTACGAGTTTCCAAAACTACCTCAATCCTACACTCCATAAGTAATCTTAATTATAAATTTCAGTATTCCAGCTATATCTGTTCACCCAAATCCAAAATGTACCAAACTTAGTACCATTTAGTACTTTCCGTACCCATAAATAGGAATTTCCGAAACTACCTCAATCCTACACTCCATATGTAATTTTAATTCCAAATTTCAGGATTACAGCTCTATCCGACCACCAAAATTTAGTACCATTTAGTATTTTCCGTACCCATAAGTACGAATTTCCAAGACTAACTCAATCTTACACTCCAAAAGTAATTAAATTCCAAATTTCAGGATTCCAGCACTATCCGTTCACCCAAATCCAATTTGTACCAAATTTAGTACCGTTTACTACTTTTTGTACCCATAAGTAAGAATTTCCAAAACTACCCCCATATCTCAATCGTACACTTCAACGTTAATCTAAATTCCAAATTTCAGGTTTTCAGCTCTATCCGTTCACCCAAATCCAAAATGTACCAAATTTAGTACTTCTCGTACACATAAGTACGAACTTCCAAAATCATTTCCTTATATCAACTCCACTTCCCAACCTTGATTCGCACACCAAATATGAAGATTGTAGCTATATCTGCTCAAAATATGCAATTGGTACCAAATTTAGTAACTTTTCGTACACTTATAGGTCGAATTTCCAAAAACCCTTTGGTACATCTTTCTAACTCTCCATCAGTTACCCTCATTCCAAATTTCAGAATTCTAGCTCTTCCCGTTTGCCTAATACAAAGGATACCATATTTAGTACCTTTTAGTACTTTTCGTACCCTTCTAGGTCGAATTTCCAAAAACCCAGCCTTATCTCGCCCCTACACACCAACAGCAACACACAGTCTAAATTTCAGCTTTCTAGCTTCAGCGGTTTCGTCTGGGCGATGATATCTCAGTCACTCACTCAGTCACTCACTCACTCACTCACTAAGCTCTTTTATATATATAGATAGATCTAAAAATTCCATAATTTGTATAGATTTCGCACCATATCTCCAAAACTGTTAAATTTTTCTTAATGTTTTCATTTGGAAACATATCAACGACAACGGCAGCCGATATTCTTAAAAATTAGGATAAGATCATCGAAATAGTAAAAATCTTGCTGCGATAAACTATAACGTGAGCCCGTATGATTAAAAACTTCAATATACTGAAAACGGGACTTAAATTTTACATGGCGACTTTACCGAACCGGGCCACGTTCGTCTATTTTCAATTCTGAATACTCTGTAAACTTTAAAATTGTATCCTAAATATTATGAATTCTTTCTATTGATTTTATATACTTTGTACCAATATTTCATATAAAATTCGAAAAATCGAAATTTTTTTGGCTCATTTAGAATAGAATATGTGCCAAAATGTTCAGTCCATCGGACAAAAATTTACCGAGATATTAGCTATCGAAGGGAAACATTTATTGTGTTCTGTATGTAGCATAGAATCTAAAAACGTATTTTCCTCGAAATGGCACTTTTGAAAGCGGTGCCCACTGTAGCTCGAAAACGGATGCTTCGGTCTTTATATGTTTTTGTGGGACTATTATACACATAAATCATGTGCTTACCTTAAAAAACTACTAACGGAGTCCGAAAAATTTCAATTTTTTTTATAGTGTGTTTTTTTAAATCGAAATTTTGATTTTAACTGTTCAAAGTTTTTAAAATTTGATTTTTTAATTCCGTTTCGATAATGGACAAGATTTTTAGGTTCGTAATGATCCCCCAAAAATATATGCTGATCGGTTTATTCTTTTTTAAACAACAGTGGGTACCGCAAACTGCTTTAGTAAAATAGTGCTTTATAGTCGGGCATTTGTCAGAAAGATTATTCAAAAGAAAAAAATAGATTTCTTATAAAAAAATGCATGAAAATGGCTTTTGTGATACTTATAAGTGGCCATAACCCCTTAAAATAGCTTTACGTAACGCTACACAACTTTTGAATTTTTCATGATTTTTGGTCAAGTTGGGCCCCCGCCGATATGAAATCCTGCGTACGTCCCTGTTTAAGTTGTTTATTAAAATCTTATAATATCCAAAATAAACAACGGCTTTAATTTTTTTTGTATTTGTAATGAAAGGTATGTGAAACTTATTTAAAACGTTCAGTGTCGCGAATGAAGTGCGCGTTTTTTAATAATTGATGTTCGTGTTTGTTGATTTTTTTTAAATCAATTTTCACAAAATCAATGAAAATAGTTATGAGTAAGATCGAGTTGGGCTGTGTAACTTATCATTTCACAAAAAAGGAAGAGTTTTTTTTTACCGATGGAAATCTAAACATCCTGCACATATTTGCACTTTTCGTTTTTATGTGATATTTGGTCTTGCAGGTATATACAGATTTTCTTTCATTCAGAATGCCAGAATATAGTGTCACTTTCTGGCGTTTGGGTATAATTATGAGTTTTGATATATTCTAAGACCTATAGTAAAATTTTATGGCGCAACATGTTATAGGAGATTTTAACGATTTGTTGAAAAAGGGACCAAAAGGACCCCTTTTATGACTCGCACGGGTGTTAATTTTTTTAATAAAAATATTCCTCGCATTCTTCTCAGTAAAGTTGTCAAAGACATTATACACCTAAAGTGCAAGGATTTCAAGTGATCTTAACTCGAATATTTCCAAAACTGTAGAAATGGTGGGAGCTTGCACCCCTATTTTAGTTTCTTGGTTTTTTGGCAAATTGATGCCGATATTTCCTTGGTTACATACCAAATGCAAATAGAGATTTCATTTCTTTGGTGACTTATAGTGAAATTTAGCTGAGAACATTTTTGTCTTTGACGCGTTCTTCTAAAATGACGCTTTGTATGACAATTTTGCCAAAGCCCACATGAAGTACGATCTTAACCCTAAAATGTGTTTAAAATTTTGCATATTTCTGGAGTTTAGGTAAGATGTAGAGTTTTGGAGTATTCTAGGACCTATAGTAGAAATTGATGGCGAAGAAATTTGTAGAATATTTTGATCTGATACGATCTCATTTTATATGAGAAGCGACCAAAAAGACCCCTTTAATGACCGTCTAAGGGTTAAAAAATACTTAAACTGAAATCAGCGACCCGAAAAACATAAGAACCTAAGGTTATGTCTTAATCCATTCATTTTTGGAGTTTTGGCTAGGTTTTTTGGAAAATTGACCTTTGTGCTCCCCCACAAAAGTTCAACATTTGGGTCTAAGCGCCGTTTAGTGTCTGTTCGAAGATCCTTTTTCCACTTCCATAATGGACAAAGCCGGTCCATTCCTTTAAGTACCTACTCCGCAACACTTTTGATTTTTAATCCTAATCCACATTTTTGTCGGCAAGCTCGAATGTCCACCAGGGGCAACAAAATTCTGAAAGACCCTAAATACATTCGATTTGTCGGTAGACAAAAGTTTAAAATCACATACCAGCAAAAAGTTTGCATCCGTGAATGCAGTGTAATCAGTACAAGTGCCGTTGGAGTACATCTTTTCCGATGAATTCACTTATGAATTTTACAAGAGAGCGCGCAGGTAGGATGTACTCCATTTTGGTTCCACAGTACACAGCAAGGATGCACTCCATTTTCGGTCCAAATTACGGTTTGGATTGAATTTAAAGGCATTCTTCTAAAGATGCAATAAAAATGCAAGCCATTGCGAAATATCCCAGAATATATAAAGTACATTATTTGTATAATTTGGTATGGAAGTTTTTATTGCTCCTAGGATGTTTGGTATTGCAAATGGGTTAGACCGATCCACGTTTTGATATAGCCCCCATAGAACGGTACCATCCGATTTTCGGTATTTTAAAGGTTTTACTCTCATTATCACACCAAACTGAAATTTGGTACTTAGTCTTCCTTGGGAGTATAAAACTTTCCCCCAGAAATTTGTCGGCATAGGCCCACGCCATCATATAGCCCCCATAGAACGGTACCACCCTATTTCAGGTATTTTGAAGGTTGTGGCCGCAATATTCCTCAGAAGTGGCTGAAGTTTGGTATTTAGTCTTCATTTGGGGTATTAAACGTTACATATGAAATTTGGCGGTATAGGTCCGCGCCTTAGTATAGCCCCCATAGAACGGTACCACCCTATTTCAGGTATTTTTAAGTTTGTGGCCCCAATATTCCACCGAAACGTCTGAAATTTGGTATTTAGTCTTCATTTAGGGTATTAAACCTTCCATATGAAATTTGTCGTTAGAGGTCCACGCCTTCATATAGCCCCCATTGGGCGTACCTCCTTATTTTCGGTATTTTGAAGGTTGTGGCCTCAATGTTCCTAAGAAGTGGCTGAAATTTGGTATTTAGTCTTCATTTGGGGTATATAATGTTCCGTATGAAACTTGTCGGTATAGGTCCATGTCTTAGTATAGCCCCCATAGAACGGTACCTCCTTATTTCGGGTATTTGTAAGGCTGTGGCCTCAACATTCCACCTAAATGGCTGAAATTTGGTATCTGGTCTTCATTTGGGACATTAAACGTTCTATAAGAAATTTTTCGGTATAGATTCAGGTCTTCATATAGCCTCAATAGGACGGTACCTCCAGATTTTCGGTATTTTGAGGGATGTGATCACAGCAACCCACCGAAATGGCTGAAATTTGGTGTTTATTCTTTGTTGGAGATAAAAGCCTTTTTGAATGAAATTTGTCCATATAGGTACACATTTCGATATAGCCCCCATAGAACGGTACCTCCCGATTTTCGCAATTCTGAAGGTTGTTACGTCAATATCCCACCGAAAGACTGAAATTTGTTATTTAGTTTTCCATGGGGTTATAAAATATTCCAGAAATTAATTATCAGTATATGTCCGCGGGTTCCTATATCCTCCATAGCAGCGTACCTCTTGATTTTCGGTATTTTGAAGGTTTTATCGAAATATCAGAAATTTCGTATTTAGTCTTCTTTGATTCTAAAAAACTTTCCGGCAGAAATTTGTAGGTATAGATCGACATTTTGATATGGAACGGTACCTCCCAAATTTCGGTATTTTGAAGGTTAGCCACATTGTTTTACTGAACTTGCTGAAATTTGGTATTTAGTCTTCTTCATAACTAATTCTATTTGACTTTAATACAACTCGTGGTTGAGGATATAACAAGTTCGGCCTGGCCGAACTTATCGCCTTTCTTACTTGTTATTTCTTTATTTTATAACAAATTCTTAGAAATGTAGGAATTCTAAAGCAATTGCTTATAAATTGTATCCCACGGGGTGCATTTTTCGTAACTCCGTGTCGACAGCATCGAAGGATGTAGTGACATCATAACCCCACATGCACAACTTCCGAACATTTTTACTGGTACAGGCTGAGGGAATATCTCTGTCGGCAAAGCGGACTGATACTTTTTTATTTGTTTTCTCTTTGCATCCCCCAAAAAATCTCCAAATTGAAAACTAAAAATTACTTTATGGAGGACAACTGAATCTTCTTAAAATTCTTTTAAAAGTCAGCATCTATTGTGTTCAATAAATATCCCAAAAAAAAGTCTTTTAAAAATCCACAATTATTGCCTTCTAAAGATTTTCTTCGTTAGAAAATCGTTTCTTCATTGAAAAATCGGATTGGATCCCCTCATGAATGTTTAAATATTTTAAAAATTTTCAAAATATTTAAAAATGTCCTTAATAACATACATACACATGTAGTATACTTTAAGGCTGTCACATATACATATGTGTATTTTATAGTATACTTTAATGTGTTGACAATTAAAATTCATGTTCTACCATATGTTAATTTATTTGCTTGACAAACAAAAACACAATCATGTATAATTATGATATCATTATTTGTATTTAAACAAATTTTGATGATATTCATTGCCAACCAGTCCTCCCTCTCCCTCTCTATTTGATGTTGAAATAAACAAAACAAATTAAGGCTGGTTTTGTTGTTTTAAAAACTTTTGCTGAAAGGACAAAAGGTTTTCATATTTACATTTTCACACAAAACGGCAACAAGAACAACAACAACGTGCTGAATAAGAATAATTATAACAACACGACGCATGTCATCTGTCAATGACAAGCGGTCATCAATCAAGTTGTAGAAAGTAGAAATTCCCTTAGCCATTCATGTGGGCCAAGCATTACAAATCGTCAGAATTGAAACGTTTAAACCAAAAGGGTGGGTGAGGGATGGGTCAATCCCCAATTATTGGTCACAGAGTAAGGGAAAGGAATGTAGAGAACAATAAAAACACCATGGATAACCAGAATACAACAACCAAACAAAGTCATTTTGTTAAGTTTTAATAATAGCCGCAACCGAAAAAAAGTTTTTGTTTCTCTGATAAATCTGTCCAGTGAAGAAAGAAGGTCATTTATGGTGGTTCGTTTGGGTTTTTGGTGCTTTTTTGTTTTTGCAACAAAAAATAATTCTAGAAAAGATATGACCCACTTTTTTGGTAAAACTTTGTACAATTTACTCATGTCATTTACCAAAAAAAGGAAATAAAAAACAAAAACAAAAAGAAAAAGGAAATAAAAAAGTTTGTTCCACATATTTTTATTGGCTGGTAGATATGAAATGTTTATTATTGATCCATAAACTATGGAAAATTAGCAACAACAGTTTTCATAGCCACTGGTCAAAAAAATATTGTTATGATTTTTGTGGCATTTTTTACTATGTTATCTCATCTGTCTGTTGCCCTTTCCCAACGCTAGGAAATGTCCCATATACGACTCCCTCTTCCATACACACGAAAATATTTTATGAATAAATAAGTGAGGCTCGCACAACGACATGTGTCTTCCGTTTGATGTTTCCTCCTCTGCTATGGCCACTGCTATCTATCTTTCTGTCAGTAGTTTCTCTTGCTCGGCAAACTGTCGAAAGGATTGTTGGGGGAATTCAAAAATGAAATTGTTGTGAAATTTTAATACATTTGGGAAATTAATTGTTATAAATTCGGACACACAAACACACCTACGCCAAACATATACACCTCCCTCCTCCACCCACAACCATTAAACATTTAAACAACGCGCCGGACATACACAATAGAGACAAATGACATGAATTGAAATAAATGACATTAAATTAATTGCATATGTTTAGGCTTGTCGTTTTTGTTGTTGTTGTTATGCGTGCTGCACCTGTACGATGCACAGTGTTCTTTTTCTTGCAGCATGTTTGGGAAGGATGCGAAACGTCTTTTAAAAATCCAAGTTTATTGTCGTCCAAGAATCCTCCAGAAGGTTTTTTAAAAATCCACGTTTATTGTTATCGTAGGATCCTCCAGAAGGTTTTTTTTTTTTAAACAACGTTTATTGTCTTCTGTGGATCCTCCAGAAGGTTTTTTAAAAATCCACGTTTATTGTCTTCTGTGGATACTCCAGAAGGTTTTTTTAAAAATCCACGTTTATTGTTTTCTGCGGATCCTCCAGAAGGTTTTTTAAAAATCCACGTTTATTGTTTTCTGTAGATCCTCCAGAAGGTTTTTTAAAAATCCACGTTTATTGTCTTCTGTGGATCCTCCAGAAGGTCTTTTAAAATCCACGTACAGCTGTGTTCAAAATAATAGGAGTGCTCATTCACACCAAGGGAATGGTCGAATAAACATGGTTAAACTTCTCCATGTTGGCCTATTTTGTATTTATTTAACATTGTTGACATCCCAACGGTCAATTCATTAGCAGAAATGTGGCAATTTGTTTTAAATTATTTACTGTTTACACGAACATTACAAATCGCCTTCAAGTTTGTTGTTCAAAAAAATAGGAGTGCGGAAGAAAAGGAGAATAAAAATATTTTTAGTTGAGTTTAAGATCAAAATTGTATATATTTAAGTTGACAGTAGTGAATCTAATAGATTTTATGAGATTTGATGGCTGTTGGAAAACAAAAGTCCTTTGGAGGTAGCCTAAAAATAGATGATTGTCCTGGCAGCGATTTTTTTCCATAAATTGAGCACTTATTGGGTAACTCAATGAATTTTGTAGACAAAACTTTAGTAATTAGAGTTTTTTGATGCTCTGGCTGTTATCTCGAACAATATATAATGATCGGTATCCCGGAAATTTGTGTATTTTGATCCTTGAGCCAAGTTAAAGTCGGTTTCCATTACCTCTTTACGTAAGGATCGGCCAAAAAAGCGTATCTATAAGACATTAATTTCTCGATCAAGTAATGTTTTGAGGTCCTCAGCATCTTAACTGCACGCAGAATTCATTATTTTGTTAATTTTTGAATAACTGAGTGATTAGCACATATGAGACATTTTTCAAAACGCTTTGTTGAGAAGGAAACTTAAAAGATAAACTTTTGAAGTTGGCCTAAGATTATGTTTATTGGGTTTTGCATCGTATAACAAACAGTTTTCTAATGGAACTAACCTAAATGAATTGTTTTTGAGCGAAAAACGTAAGTTTATATTGAAAAATATATTACGGCGTATACCAACCATAGTGCTATCCCAGCCTACCAGGGACGTACGCAGGGGGGGGGCACGGGGGGCCCGGGCCCCCCCCGAAATGGTTTGGTCGAACAAAATTTTTTAAGCTACTGTAACTAGTTATTATATTTTTTTCTCATAAAAATGTTTGTATATTTGAAGATTTCAAATTAAAACTTATATTTTCTTAAGTTTCTGAACAGAAAATGTACATCATTAACAAGTTTTGTAAGAAAATATTTTAAAAATTTTTGTTTGTAAGCTGTTTTTGAGAGAAACTTCCAATAAAATCTGAATTACTTCTTCATGTCATATCATACAACTATCAAATGCTAATTCCTTAATGAATATACCCCATGTATATTATTTATTCGAACTGTATAGAGCTCTCGAGGCTTAAAACACATTCGGTTATAACAAAAATAACGAGTTCATTATTATGGGAATGGAAATATAAAAAAAAAATCTATTGAATAAAATGTATGAAGGGTCGGTCCTTCGTGGCCAATTAGAAATCTGTTTTACTGTCATCGCCAAAATTTTGTTATTCTGTTTTAGACAAATTTGCTGCTAAACAGTATGAGAAAATAATGAAGACAAATGGATTTTTGTGCGTCACTTGATTTTTACTTATCATTACCGAAGTATAATTGTAACCTCAGACTTTAGATTACGAGATTATATACACTATAATTGTATCGTATAGATTTCATCAAAATAATGATTTAAGACTTCACATATGTTTGGACAATATTCGTTTCAGCCAAGATGGAAGTACTTACCACCGTCCGTCCGTCTGTATCTCTGTTTGTCTGGCAGGTTGGAACTCATGATAACTCTCGGTCCAAGTTATGGATCTCGTAATGTTTTGTCCAAATTAAATTTAAGTCATATCGGTACCTCCGCCATAAAAGTTCAAAATTGTTCACTAAAATGGTCGAAGGGACTAACCGATTCGGTCTAAAATCGAACCTAATATGGTTCGCAAGATTACTTCCAGAAGTACATCAAGGTCCAAGAGAATATGTTTGGACAACATCTTCAGGTCTCTTATACAAGTCTAACATAACTGCAGTTTAAAGACTGTTCGATGATTTTTTGGACATTTTGTAGTCTTGTTTACAGCGATATCATACTTTTCGTGGACAAGTTTATGCTTCCTGACAAAGCTCTAAATACTACAGTGGCCAACTAAAAAGCTTATGGGCGCGGTAACTATCGAGAGGAGTGTCTCTCAAATAATTATTAGTGAATAATTATGTGGGGTTCAATAAGGATCGATTGTTATTTGTCAAAACTATATAGAACTAAATCCATAAAAGTGTTTGTCATCGAGTCCAAAAACTTCTAATCGTACAATTAAGAAAACAAATTATAACGCTTCTTTTGTAACATAATATTAAACGTAAAAATAATCATGGTATCAGAATCTATCTCTTTCGGTAAATAACACTGTGCAACATTTTTAAGGTAATCTTGTGCAAATAATTTGAAGTGAGGATTTTTTGAAAGTACAGACTCAAAGTACAAAAGCCCTAGTTCCGTTTTGTTGAGTCAGATACAGCTTGGATTTTATGGCCCCATCTAAACATTGTTAAATATCGACTTTTTAAACAACTCGGGGCTATATCTCTGAAACCAATGCATATCTTCTTCTGACCTTTGCAGCAAATTTTGTAGATAAGGGCCAAAATAAAATATTTGGAGAAATGAAAAAAAATAAATTTTATAATATATCTAAAAATTCCATAATTTGTATACATTTCGCACCATATCTCAAAAACTGTTAAATTTTTCTTAATGTTTTCATTTGGAAACATATCAACGACAGCCGATATTCTTAAAAATTAGGCTAAGATCATCGAAATAGTGAAAATCCTGCTATAGCAAAGACAACGGCAATTCTTTGTAGTTGTAAAATTCTGCGATAAACCATAATGTGGATCTGTATGATTAAAAACTTCAATATACTTCAATAAATTTTACATGGCGACATTGCCGAACGTGGCCCGATATTGTCTATTTTCAATTCTAAATATCCTACTCTGTAAATATTTAAAATTGTATCCTTAGTCCCAATGTACATTAAACGATTTTTCTTGCGTTCTCTTTTAAACTTGCCTCTTGCGTTTATACAGGCAATTCTGTTTTCAAAACAATGAATATAATGTCAAAAACGAAAAATATAAAAGGAATTGCCTGAAAATTGCCGGTACGAGCAATTTTTTCCACTTCCATACCCCTTACGTGTCTCTCCTACAAACTGAGACTTGCCGCAAGTAAACTCGCCTAATGTAAATTGGGACTAAATATTATGAATTCTTTCTATTGAATTTATATACTTTGTACCATTATTTCATATAAAATATAGAATAGAATATGTGCCAAAATTTCCAGTCCATCGGACAAAAATTTACCGAGATATGAGCTTTCGAAGCGAAACATGTATTGTGTTTTGTATGTAGCATAGAAACTAAAAAAGTCTTTTCCTCGAAGTGGAATTTTGTATGTTTTTGTGGGACTATTGTACACATAAATCATGTGCTTAACCGAGAGAGTCTTAAAAAAAACTGCTGACAATTTTGTACAGTGTTTTGTTGTTGTTAAAATCGAAATTTAGATTTAAACTGTTTAAAATTTTTAAAAATTGATTTTTTTAATTCCTTTTCGATAATGGACAAGATTATTAGGTTCGTAATGATCCCACAAAAATATATGCTGATCGCTTTATTCTTTTTCAAACTACAGTGGGTACCGCAAAATGCTTTAGTAAAAACAGTGCTTTATAAGCTGGCATTTGAATGTAAGATTTTTCAAGAAAAAAAAAATAGAAGGTAACTTAAGGTTTAATAGATTTTTTATAAAAAATGCATGAAAATGGCTTTTCTCATGCTTATAAGTGGCCATAACCCCTTAAAATAGCTTTACGTAACGCTACACAACATTTGAATTTTTCATGATTTTTGGTCAAGTTGTGCCCCCCCCGAAATGAAATCCTGCGTACGTCCCTGCAGCCTACCTATCACAAAATGGTTCAAAGTACATTTAAACCGTTCACGTTTTAAACATTTTTTGCAAAAGAAGCGAAGTTGATTGCATACATAAGGTTAGCATCCTAAGGACTTCCAAATATTTTTGGTTGGGGGAAAAAAATCCTTATAGATACGCTTTTTTGGCCGATCCTTACCTAAAGGGCTAATGTAAACTGGCTTAAACTTCGCTTAAGGATCAAAATACACAAATTTATGGGATACCAATCATTATATATTGTTGGAGATAACATCCATAGCATCAAACAAATCTAATCGTTAAAGCTTTTGTCTACAAAATCCATTGAGTTGCCCAATAAGTGCTCAATTTATGGAAAAAATTGCTGCAAGGACAATCGCCTGTTTTTTGGCTACCTCCAAAGGACTTTTGTTTTCAAACAGCCATCAAGTCTCTTAAAATCTATTGGATTTACTACTGTTAACTAAAATATTGACAATTTTGATCCTAAACTTAACTAAAAATATTTTTATTGTCCTTTTTCTTCCACACTCCTATTTTTATGAACAAAAACTTTAAAGACGATTTATAATGTTGGTGTAAACAGTAAATAATTTAAAACAGATTGCTACATTTCTGCTGATGAATAAACTGTTGGGATGTCAACAATGTTAAACAAATTCAAAATAAACCAAAATGGATAAGTTTAACCATATTTTTTGACAATTTACTTTTTTTGTATGGGCACTCCTATTATTTTGAACGCAACTGTATATTGTCTTCTGCGGATCCTCCAGAAGGTCTTTAAAAAATCCACCTTTATTGTCTTCTGCGGATCCTCCAGAAGGTCTTTAAAAAATCCACCTTTATTGTCTTCTGCGGATCCTCCAGAAGGTTTTTTAAAAATCCACGTTTATTGTCTTCTGTGGATCCTCCAGAAGGTCTTTTAAAAATCCACGTTTATTGTCTTCTGTGGATCCTCCAGAAGGTCTTTTAAAAATCCACGTTTATTGTCTACTGTGGATCCTCCAGAAGGTCTTTTAAAAATCCACGTTTATTGTCTTCTGTGGATCCTCCAGAAGGTCTTTTAAAAATCCACGTTTATTGTCTTCTGTGGATCCTCCAGAAGGTCTTTTAAAAATCCACGTTTATTGTCTTCTGTGGATCCTCCAGAAGGTCTTTTAAAAATCCACGTTTATTGTCTTCTGTGGATCCTCCAGAAGGTCTTTTAAAAATCCACGTTTATTGCCTTCGGTGGATCCTCCAGAAGGTCTTTTTTTAAAAATCCACGTTTATTGTCTCCAGTGGCTCCTCCAGAAGGTCTTTTAAAAATCCACGTTTATTGTCTTCCGTGGATCCTCCAAAAAGTCTTTTAAAAAATCCAGGATTATTGTCTTCTGTGGCTCCTCCAGAAGGTCTTTTAAAAATCCACGTTTATTGTCTTACATGGACACTCCAAAAAGTGTTTTAAAACCCCAGGCTTCATTTTTTCCAAGGATCATCCAAAAAGTCTTTTAAAAATCCACGTTTATTCTCTTCAGTGCATCCTCCAAAAAGTCTTTACCATCCGTTATATACCTGATATTAGTTCGCTTTTTGGTGAATAGTAGCAAATTGTGGAACTGTCGAGGTAGAAGTGTTTAATAAGTATTTACTATTCAGGGAAAAACTGCGTTAAATACCTGATTTTAGTTTGCTTTGGAACGGCAATAATCATTTGGTGATAGGAGACTTCGATGCTCATCATAAACTTTGGCATTCCGTCGCAGGCAATAACCAGGGGGATACAGCTCTGCCCGATCAAATTAATAGCTCCACGCATTGCACGACGAACGATAAATGACTATCCTGACAACCCATCATTTCCCTTGCCTGGGACCACATTTGAGTTAAACCCTAAAAAGAAAGAAACCTAGTCTTTTAATTCGTAAAATTTAGTGGGTCCTTTACACCACTTATAGAGTAGTATTACATGGCTAGAATACTCGAGAAATTTAGCGTAAATTATCTATAGGTTTTTTCCCACCGAGAAAGTGTGATGTCTGGTCTGTAAATCGAACCTAGGTATTCGTTGTGCAAGACTGATGTGGATTTGGCCGGGGATTATTGTATGAAAAGAAAAAAAATTTAACGGGCGCATGGAGTTTCTGATTCTTGGTATTGTACTGAGCAAAAAAGTCTACTAGACCATATGTCTCAAGTGAAAATCGACGCCCCGGATTTCGACTTGAAGTTATTTTATCCTGGGTTTTTGGATATTTTGGCAGCCAAACCATTGAGATTTTCGATCCAATACAAAGACAAAATTATAGCCAAGACAATAATTAAGAACTCTCTAGTATATTTCAAAAGTATTGGAATGCTTTTGCAGTTTTGGCCTTGAGAAAGTGGGATTTTTTCGGAAAATATCGATAAATGACTCTGTGCTACAAAATGGAACTCAAAATCAGGGGGTGGAAAATTTCTTTTTGAGATTAAAGCCCTTGGTGAGTGTACTAAGAACCTAAAAAGGACATTTTCACCTTAGGTCAAGTTTCTGAGATATCGCGTGTTATCAATTTGAGATTACATCTCTTCAGTCAATATGCAAAAAACCTGGATAAAAAACTTCAAGTCAAAATCCAGGGACTCGATTTTCACTTTAGACATATGGATTTTTAAAGCTTTCGGACCATATGCATGTTCGTGCTATCGAAAAACATTATATCGTTGTAAACAGAACTACAAGGTGTACCTTCAGTAGCCAGAAAGGGGTATCCGAACTGGATCTATTTTTTAAGATATATTATGATTTGCAAAATTCCGTCTAATTCGCACACTCAATTAGTAAAGTTACCGTGATCATCAGGTCATTTTAATTGGACAAAATATGCAAAGTCGGAAGATTCCTTCGAGACTTATCTAAACCACAAGCCAGGACTACTTACTTCCTTAGTTGGTGTATTACAGAACATTTGTCCTATAAGCCGAACTAAGAAAAGATTTCCATTCCTCTCTGTTTGTTGCTTTGCTTTTTGGAATACCGCGTTTTTCGATCTCGCCTTCCACCTGCTCGCTGCATCGAAGCCTTGGTCTGCCAGCTCTGCGTGTACCGCCATGCGCCCACTATTTATACGTCTTTTTAGGGGGTTCATCATCGCTCATTCTTATGACATGGCATAGGCAACGCAATCGTTGTATTTCGATACATTTATCTATACTGATGTCGCTGAGTAGCAAATGTAGCTCAGGGTTCATACGACGTCGACATTCACGGTCAACGCTGACTTGCCCGTAGATCTTTCGAATAATTTTCATCTCAAATACACCAGGCCCTGCCTTATCTGCTTGCTCAAGTACCGATGCTTCGGAACCATACATTAGCCCGGGTAGAATCAGTGTTTTGTAAACCGTTATTTTTGTTTGACGAGATGTGACTTTGTTTTTTATTTGCTTACCTTAATCAAAGTAGCATATATTGGCCAATACAATGCTTCTTCTTATTTCACAACTGATGTTGTTTGTTGTGTTTAAGGCGGTGCCGAGGTAGACGAAGTATTTTACTACCTCAAAACTATAGCATAAGGGTCTCTCGAAGACTGTTTTATAATCGAAAAAAAGGTGGTAGGTGTCGATCTACTACAATTGGATCTTATCCAGGGTAAATATCTGACGCATGTGATGGACCAGTGTGCCATTGTTCCATATGTTCTGAAAACAACATCTATCGTTCAAACTTAACGGCAAACAATATTTCCATTTTTACCAAGTAAACAAATTTCTCGCATGCGATATGGGGGCGGTGACAAAACCATAATGGATATGGTAAGGTTGCAGTCATATGATTTTAAAGAAACAAATTCATTTTAATACGCCTTAATGCAACTTTGACACTGGCGAAATCGGCTAATGGAGTTAGAAAATTGCAATATCATCTTTCTTTTATTTCATAAAGTCAAGCGAGTAAGATCAATTTCTAAAATTCTATCAAAAGTTATTGATATTGGATTGAGTGTAACCATAACCACTAAATTTTGTGCACAAAGTCGCTGATTCTATAAAGGTATATTTTGGCTAGTTTTCTTCAGTGACTCGTTCTTTTTTTTATTCAGTGCATGGATTTCTGAACTGTCTCCCCAAAAATGATGGTATAGAAATATCAAACATTCAAATTAAACATAATAATGTTATATGATATGTAACTTTAGCCTGAATCAAGAGGAGATTACATTGCATTCCCACATTTATTTACATCGACGACAATACGTCGTACATCCAAGAAGAATAGACAGCTTTTTATTAATTATTACATATTCCTGGATGGTGTTTACCGGTCTCCCATAGGGATTTTGATTAATCTCTTATTAAATGAGGCGATCTACAAACAAGTTCTCTAAGATCTCATTCCACCAAACAACATCAGTACTAGTTCAGTATTAAAAGCCACTAGTCGAAGAGTAAAACTACACCAACTTCAAATCGACAACCAGCAGCCTGTACAATCATAACGAAGAAAGAAACACTGTGACGACATATTTTCACTTTGAAGCTGGGGTAGGTACAGCGGGGCCAGGATCGTCACAAGAATTTATTTGTTCTAGGGCATTTGAGAGAGAAAGACACAAAGTTAAGTTTTTTCAGTATAAAGCTATAAACAGTAATTTTATTTACAAAGAAAACACTGAACACAACATTAAACACGTTATCGGTGCGATGATACGAATGGCAGATTCGATACGATGTTTTAGGTATATAATATATGGGTGCAGACGATGTTTTTACAATAGAATGGCGTAATGAGAGTAGATACTGCCGACAGGATAGTTGGTGGCGGCTTTGGCTCATTAGCAGCGACCCGATGAAGGCTGACGACTGGATAGTTGGTGCCGGCTTTGGCTCAATAGCAGCGACCCGATGAAGGCTGACGACAGGATAGTTGGTGGCGGCTTTGGCTCATTAGCACCGACCCGATGAAGGCTGACGACAGAATAGTTGGTGGCGGCTTTGGCTCATTAGCGGCGACCCGATGAAGGCTGACGACAGAATAGTTGGTGGCGGCTTTGGCTCAATAGCAGCGACCCGATGAAGGCTGACGACAGAATAGTTGGTGGCGGCTTTGGCTCATTAGCAGCGACTCGATGAATGCTGACGGCAGGATAGTTGGTGGCGGCTTTGGCTCAATAGCTGCGACCCGATGATACTGACGACAACATCAGCCAAGGGCACGGCAATCCCCCACTTGACTCCAAACACACACCCTACAAACATGTCTAAAGCCAAGGGCACGGTAATCCCCCACTTGACTCCAAACACACACAAATATATGTCTAAAGCCAGGGGCACGGCAATCCCCCTCCTGACTCTAAACACAAACGTACACAAATATGTCTACAGCCAGGGGCACGGTAATCCCCCTCCTGACTATAAACACACAACACAAACTAATTTCTGTTTTGCTGAGGGCACGGTAATCCCCCACTCAACTGAACAGACTAATGCTACACTACTTCCACTTTGCCAAGGGAACGTTATAAACCCCACTTAGCACGGCAGCCATCAACAGACGACTGCCCAGATTATCTGTTTGCAACCTCCTTTTATACCCGTTGGTTGACTGGCCATCACACCGACACAGCTACGCCAGCTGATGGTATGGTGTCGTTGTTTGCCCAGCTGATAGTATGGTGTCGTTGTTTAGTTATACTATTGGCCGCCAGGGCCTCGTTGACTTTCTGTTGATTAGATTCGCGCCCATTCATTTAAATTGATGATTATAAATTTATTTATTTCAATATAATGATGAAATAAATAAGAGATCTTGTAATCAAAAACGAGGCTACGACTTTTGATCATTACAACACGTGAAGGTTTATATGAAGGTGGCACTCCTCCAAACGGCATTTTTTAATCGGCATCAAGACAAAAATCTAGCAAATCCAGAAACAATTAATTATTGGTGAAATAATATAAATATATCAGTCATAAATAATCAAATAAGTTATTTAAAAAGCATAAAAAGTGACAAAAAGTGAATTCTTCTATGTAAGATTCGATACAACAACAACCACAAAAAAGCTCATATTAGTGCAATTAGATATCATAATTAAGTTCAATAGCAAAATGCTCATAACCTCAAATTGAAGAATGGTGTTATATTTCACCAAGTTCACATTGTAATAGAATAGCTCACTTTGAGTTCACCTAAAACCCTTTAATCTAATAACATTTAGTAAGAAATCATCAGGTATTTTAGTGTTTTAAAGTATGTGCTAAGAAATCAAAACTCAATAATTACATTTATGGTACAGGCAAAGACAATGATCATTATTACAGCATCATCATAATCACATTCATCAAGCTGCACCAAACACCAAGGAACTTGAAAAGGCCTTCTCAACTCCGGCGAAGTGTTGGTAAGTTTTTAAGCGTTTTTTTACGTTGTTTTTGCCTATCAATACGAGGGCGGTTCGGAAACTTCTTAACCTATCAATGAAAGAGAATAGTTAGTTTTTCAAAAATATTTTTATTTTTCAATATAGTCTCCTGAAACTTCAATACACATAGTCCAACGCTTTTCTAGCAATTCTATCCCTTGATTAAAATAGTTTTCCTCAAGGTCTTCAAAATAGTGGTTTACAACTGTAATTGCATCTTCATTTGAGGTAAAACGCTTGCCAGCAAGGAATTTGTTTAGATTTGGGAACAAGTAAAAGTCACTGGGAGCTAAATCAGGAGATTAAGGTGGGTGGTCAAGCAGCTCGTACTTTAATTCGTTGATTTTAGCCATTGTTAAAACACTTTTGTGCGCTGGTGCATTGTCTTGATGAAAAATTATTTGTTTGTGTTGTAAGCCAGGACGTTTTTCTCGAATTTGTACATTTAATTGATCCAAAAGGTTGCAATAGTACTCTGAATTTATTGTTTTACCCTTTTGCAGATAGTCAATCAATAAAATACCTTTGAAGTCCCAAAAAACCGTTGCCATAACCTTACCAGCCGATTGAATAGTTTTTGCCTTCTTTGGGGCACTTCCTCCAGCTTCAGTCCATTGTTTGGATTGTTCTTTTGTCTCTGGAGTATAGTGGTGGATCCATGTCTCATCAACAGTTATGAAACGACGCTTAAAATCCATTTTATTTCGCTTAAAACGATCCAAACAAGCTTGAGAAATGTTCATTCTTATGCGTTTTAGATCGACTGTTAACAAATGCGGCACCCATCTTGCAGAAAGCTTTTTCATCTGTAGTTCTTCATGCAAAATTAAATAGACCCGATCATTTGAGATGCCCATGATATTAGCAATTTCACGCACTTTTATTCGTCGATCATTTAATACCATATCATGCACTTTGGCTACAATTTCTGTTGTTGTTGCTGTTTTTGGACGTCCACTACGTGGTTCATCTTCAATGCTTGTACGACCACGTTTAAATTCAGCAACCCAATTTTTTACTGTTGCATATGAAGGAGCACTTTCACCTAACACATTCACCATATCATTATGAATTTGTTGTCCCGATAAACCTTTTTTATGTAAATATTTAATGACAGCACGCATTTCTAATTTTTCCATTGTAAAAAAATTGCGGATGCGTCGTTTTTGAACACCTGTTTCTATATGAAGGAGTTGCCAGACCGAAACAAAATTTAACATGTGTTCATAACAGAGATGGAAGTTTCCAAAACACTTAACTTTTTTATATTTATGCCGCGCTTTTTGTGCTAGGCTAAGAAGTTTCCGAACTGCCCTCGTATTTAAAAAGTGAGGGGATAAGTATTTGTAGGAGAGAGAAGGTGATAATTGCTATCCATTTCTTATAGGAACGAAATGAAATTTGAAACAATCATATAAATTGTGTTGTTGCAATTATCACCAACTTCTCTTCTCTGTCCGTCATATGGATTTATTTACTGTTTCTTTCCCTCGATGTACATATAATTTGATTTTGTTTTGATTTTAAACGAAAGTTATTTCATGTTTCTTTACTACTGGTAAAGAGATCAAATTTTTATGGTTTGTTTTGATTATCAATTATAAAGTGAATGAATGAATTCGACAATACACTTATGAATATAATTAGTCCGGTCAAAATAGACATGCGTATAAGGGGGAAATAGCAAAAATTCCCACAAAGCTGAATTTTGGTGGAGAGCTAGGGTTAGCCATTAGAAGCAACGTCCTAAAAGTCCCCATCGATCCCATGTGTGCAAAACAAGTTATTCGGGGTCAAAGCTCATTTTTGGAGGCATTATTCAGTTTTTTTAATTTTTCTCAAAAACGGTAAGACTTAGCAAAAACCGGCTAAAGTGAAAGTTGTAGATTCAATAATTGTCTACAATAGTGGTCTTTATGATTCTTAAAAAAGACTTACCATTTTCGAGATATCGCGATCTAAAGGTCAAATAAAGAATTAGCCGCGTAAGTACATTATGAGGCGAACCGGTTAAATTAACGACACTATGTGTTAGATACTTCCGTAAGCTTTCAAACGATATCCACTTTGCAGTAATCGGTTCAGTAGAACCGGGTCTAACCCGGTTTTTAAATTTGGCTTTTCGGGTCGAATAACCGGCGAACCGGATCCGCAACCGTTGAAAATTATACATTTCCGTAATCAGCGCAACAAACCCTACCATCGGACAAAACTTGAAAAAAATCAGAGAGTTTTCGTCGGGGTCGTTCCCGTTGGGCTTTCGATTATACAGTGGGTTAAATGGGCTATTTTTGCATAAAATGACTCTAACATTGAATAACTCTACTAAACACGCTCCGATTTTGTTGGATTTTTTTAGAAGATAGCTATAATTTCGCTCTTCAAGAAAATATATATTTTTTGGGGGACAGACCCGATTACTTCGCTTATTTTAGCCGGTTCGTCTGAATATGTGCATATTTCCCTTATAAGTGCATAAAAATCATGTGTTTTTTAGAACAGCTATATCTCAAGAATGGTTCCTCCTAGGAAAAAAATTATAAAAGTCAAACTTGTAGATAATTTTCCTGTCTACAATATTTACTTTAGTAACTTTTTGATTACATCATCCGTTTTCAAAAAATAAATCCGAAAACCTAAAAAACCCTTAAAATTTTACCTTTGACCCCGAATAATTTTTTTTGTACACATGGGATCGATGGGGACTTTTAGGACGTTGCTTCTAATGGCAAACCCTAGCTCTCCACCAAAATTCAGCTCTGTGGGAATTTTTGCTATTTCAATGTCTATTTTGACCGGACTATAACACTGTGCAACATTTTTAAGGTGATCGTGAGCAAACAATTCGAACTGAGGATTTTTTGAAAGTACAGACCCAAACGACAAGAAACCCTAGTTGGGTTTTGTTGTGTCAGATCCAGCTCGGATTTTATGGCCCCATCTAAACCTGGTTAAATATTGAGTTTTTAAAGAAATTCAGGGCTATATCTCTGAAACCAATGCGAATCTTCTTCTGACCTCTGAAGCAAATTTGTAGATAAGTACAAGAATAAAATATTTGGAGAAATAATGAACTCGAAAAACTACATTTATTGCCTCAAATTTCAAAATATATATAAAAATTCCACAATTTTTATACATTTCACACTGTATATCCAAAACCGTTAATTTTTTCTGAATATTTTCTTTTGCAAAAATATTCCCTGGAATGTAATACACAACTCTTCAGAAGATGTCATTGTTGTAAAATGCCTACATGCCTCTATTTTCAGTACATTTTTCAACGACCATTTAATAAAAATGTCAATAATGTAGTGAAATCCGTAATGCGAGAATAAACTGTTGGTGTGAACCGTGTTTGAAATACGTGTTGTAAAAGATATGATAAAAAATACCCCTGAAACAACATGAAGTAAGCATTTTAGAGTTTCAGAATGTTCTAAAGAATTGTTGAGAACATTATTTGGAAGATTTTTGCAAAAGGTTACTTGGTTCAACTCCCAATAGTTTAGCCGATACTGACCAGAATATTAGCAATTATGTAAAATTTTCTATATTTGATAGATTTTGATGCCCTAGATGGAGTTTTTCCTATATGGTCTGTTCAACGGATAAGTTTTACTAGTTCAGGGCTACAATATTGCCAACGACAGCAAGGCCAAATTCCTAATCGTTTCTGAGATAAAGGCCCGATAAATGCAAAAAAGTGTAATTTTAGCCCGGTTTAGATGCGGCCATAAAATACGAACTGGATCTGACAGGACAAAACCCTACTAGGGTTTTTGTAGTCTAAATATGTACTATCAAAAAATGCACACTAGAAGTTGTTTGCATTTTCAGTGTTGCATAGTGTAATAGAATGAATATAAGAATCAATACGAAATTAATACTATACATGCTCTTGCCCTAAGAAAACCTAAATTGAAGATGTTAAGTATTTTGAATCAATTAATGCATAATATGGATCTGTAAACGATTACTGAGTTTTCTTGAGACGAGAGTAATGAAAACCTAGGTAACCTTTAGATTTAAAAGCATGGGGTCCTTGAATTACTTTCCGTCAATAGGACAATGTGAAGGGTGGGTTAAGAGGCGATGAACTCCCAATGACATCTTGGAGTTGCAACACATATCAATCAACATGGGGGGCTTTATTTCGGTCAGTCGAACGTTACTGCTTAGGGGCATTTTTTGTTTGTTTGTTTGGTGGTAACGATTTTAATATTAACGTAACGAAATAAATAGGGAGTCAATATATTATTATTGTGATGTAAAACTGCGAGTAGTTAGGAATGGACGTGACCCCACACACCGACTGATTAACTCCAGATGACTCACAGGGCTCAGAAAAACTTTCTGAGTTCCTTAAACATGAATATTTATAATATTCGATCGCAACAGGCTATGTACATTACACGCAGGGTAAATATCTGATCAATGGTGGATTTGCTAGGTCTAAAGCCTGATTGGTATGGTGCAATTATTTCGTTGACCATAGGCTTTAGTGGTCCGCAAAATATCCCTGACACTATTTTGTCGGCAATAGGTAGAATACTGAAGTCCCTATAGTTAGAGCATACAGTCTTTTCTCCTTTCTTGACGACACACCTTATCAGCGTGTCGCTTCCAGTTTTGAACAGCTCGGCTGATAGCCGGATTATTGTTGTCTTTACCTCATCTTGGCTGGACGTTATACATTCAATACCAACTTCTGGTATTGGATCTGTGGTATCTTCGTCGCTACTACTACTGAATACCAACCGTTTGGAAAAATTCTCTTTCTGTATTCTGAGCAGACTCTGTATCATTTACAAATGTACCTTGCTGGTCTCTACAGGAGGATGTTCCTGTACCAAAGCCATATGTTTGATGTTTCACTCTTAGGTAGAATATTCGGACTTTATTCTGGTTCCTGTACATCTAGATTTTTTCACACTCCCGCTTTTCTATTTCTCTTTTTTTAGGTTTTCCCCCTCTACTTTTCTCTCGATACATCTCCCTTTCGCTACGCGTTGCTACTGACTGTAAAGTAGCCCTATATGCTACATTTTTCTCTTTGGTAGCAGCAGGACACTCCTGGTCATACCATGGATTCCTTGGTTGAGGTCTCTGGTATCCAAGTATGGATTTTGCGGCTGTTTGCAAAGAGTTGGCAATATTTTGCCATTGTGTTGATATGTTATCGCGACGAGTAGAGCTTTGATTAAGCATTTGGGCCAGTTGAGTGGACTATGCTGTGGCTATCTGTTGTGGTTGCAGCTTACCGATGTCCGATTTCCGTGTTGTGTTTATTCATACTTTATTTGCTACGTTTAACCGGGTACGTACCTTTGCTGTAACAAGGTGGTGGTCCGGGTCTATGTTTGCTCCTCGGAACGAACGTACATCCAACATGCTCGATGAATGTCTTCCATCTATCACAACGTGATCAATTTGATTTCTTGTTTTCTGATCTGGAGATAGCCATGTGCTCTTATGAATGTCGAGATGCTTTAATCTAGGGCTCTAACTACCATGTGTTTTGTTCGCTGCGAAGTCTATTAGCCTCATATCATTGTCAGATGTTTCACGGCGGAGTCTGAATTTCCCGACTGTTGGGCCAAACATATTCTCCTTTCCAATTTTGGTATTAAAATCGCCTAGAACAATTTTAATGTCAAGGTCATATGTTTCTTCTAAGCTCTCGTAAAATATATTTTTCGTCTGTTCGTCCATGTCTTCGGTTGGAGCATGAGCGCAAATGTTGAATGATTTTGCTTTCATCCGTAGTGTAGCAAGTCTTTCATTCTCTGGGTTGAAGCTGGAGACCAGCCCCCTATTCAGGAACTTTTTAACAACTTTACTCATTGTTTATTTTGTATTTGTTACAAAAAAATTAACTACTTTTCAATCGATAAAACTTACTGAATTCCTACACAGATGGTTTGACCTCGGACCAACTACAAACACCCAGCCAAACTCAGGCTTAGCGTCATGGCAGCTATAATACAGTGCGTCACTTTTTGGCAGCGTACGTAAAAATACTTTAAATAACATTTCCAATCGTTTCGTTTCGTATTTTCCATAGGAACAATACAAAACCAAACACCAAACATGGCCGAGCTCGCTGTTTAGTTTTGTTTTGTTTACATTCGAGAGTGCGAACAAAACGAAAAGCGAAAAGTACTCAACTCCACAAGAGCAGATAGAAAACGGAATAGTACTAAACACATGTGAATAAATCAAAAACGTTTTGTGGTTTATAAAATTTACTGTGGTATGCTGATTGGTGGTTGATAAAATTCACTGTGGTATGCTGATGCTAACTTATAGAGTTGTTAAGCTATCACATGTGTGTGTGTCTGAGTGTGCCATTGACAATACGCACGGCAAACGTTTCCCAAAAATACTTCTTGTTTCCGTGATGAATGAAACAACTCGGCAAAGCATAGCCGAAGCTAAATTTCAGCAATCGTACGGTTTCTATCTTTTTACAATGAACAGTTTGTGTTTTTGTTTTGATTGTGAGAATGAAACGATTCAGAGAAGCTGAAAAGTTTGTGGCCTTGGGTGATTGGTACGGGAATCGTTTTGTTTGTTTCCGTTCATTGCTTTTAGGTGTTGCTGTGACACCTTTCGCAATCCATCGTATTTCCTGTATAGCAGTAATATCGACCTTGTACCTTTAAAGTACATCTGCCAGTGCGTAAACTGCATCTATAAAAAGTGCGAAGTGCGCAGATCATGCTCCTTAAAACGTTTGCGGGGGTCGTAAACTTTCTTTTTATACCCTCAGCCTTTAGGCTATGAAGGGTATATACACTTTCATACGGGCAAAATGTGCCTCATCGAAATAATGGTTTTAGACCCCAAGTATGTTTGGACGAAATGTGTTTCAGACAATTTGGAGTCGATTGAGCAATGTCCGTCCGTCTGTCTGTCTGTATGTCTGGCTGGCTGGAGCGCACGATAACTCTCGAACGGATGAACCGATTCGGTTCAAATTTTGGCTTTCGTAATATTTTGCCCAAACTTAGTTTAAGTTCGAAGATGAGCTATATCGGTCAACTCCTTCCGGTACCTCCCCCACAAAAGTTCGAAAATGTTCGGAAAATTTGTGCGCACGATAACTCTTGAAGGGAGTAACCGATTTGGTCCATACTTTGCCCATCGTGGAGCGTGTACCAGACTTAGATCAGTTTTTAATATGGACTCAATCGGTCCACTCCGTCGTGTACCTCCCACACAAAAATTTGGAAAAGTTCAGTTTAGAACCATCTCTCGAATCGCTTTGATTTTTGCTTTAGGAACTTGTACTCACTGCCCTCCATACGACGGTATAAGTTTCATCAGGGGCAAGTCCATACTTCCTGAGAAAATAGCCTGAAAGTTTCAAAAAAAACCCTATGACACCGTTTGAGGAGGTTGGAGGGCATAATAACTCTCGAACAGGTCTGCCGATTCGGTCCAAAGTTTGGCCTTAGTAATATTTTGTCCAAACATAGTTTAAGTTCGAAGATAAGCCATATCGGTCCACTCCTTCAGGTACCTCCCCCACAAAAGTTCAAAAATGTTCGGAAAAATTGTGCGTACGATAAACTCTCGAAGAGAGTGGCCGAATTGGACCATACTTTACACATCCTAATATATCTACCAGATATATATCAGGTTCAAATATGGACTATATTAGTCCACTCCATCCGGTACCTCCCACACAAAATTTCGGATACATGTGCACTTTAAGACCTGCTTTCGAATCACTTAGATTTTTGTTGAAGCAACTTGCATTCGCTGCCTCAATTGCGATGGTAAAAGTTGTTTCAGGGGCAAGTCAATACTTCTTGAGCAAACATCCCTGAAGTTGTAAAAAACCCCTATGGTACCATATGTAGTGGCTGCAGATCCATTCTTTTTAGTATCTCCTCCGCAAAACTTTTGATCTCTAATCCTAATCAACATTTTTGTCAGTTCAAACGCCCAAAAGTCCCTAAATACATGCGTTTTTTGGGAAAAAATTGTTTCAATATACACAGGCTGAGGGTATATCTCTGTCGGCAAAGCCGACTAATACTTTTTTACTTGTTCAATTTTAATTTAGCATTGTTCTATGCACAAATTTCCAGATATTTTATTACTTTTTTAATCAGAAGTAAAAAAATAATTTTTAGTTCTGATTAGAAAATGAAATGTGGCAGGAAATGAAAATGTGAACAAGAAATTAAACTGTAGGTTTGGCCGGGCCGAACTTATTATACCCTCCACCATGAAATATTCTCAATTGATATGGAATAATTATTTTTTTACGAAGGTACCAATGCTACTATTTTAGATGGAGAATTTTTTGACCACTAGGAACTATAAATATCAAATGACTTCCAATTTTGCCCAAAAATTTAGATAAAAAAACTGAAATCAGTGGACCCGTTTTATGGGGCCACCGAAACGTGAGCATGTGTCCGCGATTTATGGTGAAGTTTTTTTAACCAATTTGAGCCCAAATGACATCCAAGTACCTTAAATCAGTCGGTACCATTTTATAAGACCTATTGCAAATCCTTGACCTATGTCCACAATTTTTGGCGGGGGCGTTTTTGGTCACTACGAAGAAAAAATACCTGAAACCGGGCTTGAAAAAATACGGGCCTGTACCAATACGTGGACCTATGTCCAAAATTTTTAATGGAGAAGTTTGTTGAAACCCCTAAATGCTAAATTACAGCTAATTCGGTCTCGTCTGAAAATGTAGCTAAAAGCATACAAATATGCAAAATCGGGTGGTACCGTTATATAAAGCTATTCAAAAAAATTAACCTATGTCCGCAATTTTTGGTCGATACGTTTTTTAACCACTAGGAACCCTTAATGCTAAATTATAGATAATTCGGACTGAAAATGTAGCTTAAAACGCCATATTATCGGATGGAAACGTTATATGGGGGCTATTCCAAAACGTGGACCCTATGTCCACAATTTTTAGCTAATTCGGCCTGAAAATTTAGGGAAAACAGCAAAATACGGTTTTACACTAAAACATGGGTCAATATAGTCCATCTTCGAACTTGACCTGACTGCAAACAAAAAAGGCATCTTTACAAAATGTTAGTGTCCTCTCTCAATTTTGGTGATTACTACAGATGGACATGCATAAATCGACTAAGAATTTTACCCTGATCAAAAATATATACATATGTATATTTAATTTATAATGGCGAAGGGTATATTTTATTAAAAAAACGACGTTTTACATTTAGCATTATTGTTTGGCATTTTAACATTTATTTTAACATTTTTTAGCATTATTTTAATTCAGATTTAGCTGCAACGCTTTTTTAGTTCTGGTTACACTGATTTACACCAGTGTGCAATCACACACAACATCACACACATACAAATGATGTCAACGCATCCGTTTTTGCTGATTATTTAAATAAATTGAAAGGCTAGGATTAAATGGGATAAATGTTATACACGAAATATAATTATGAAATAATAAATGGCCGTTTAAGGCAAAAAAAGTGTTAAACGGTGGATGTGTGTCGATGTGTGTGTGCTTGTGGCCAAGGTAATAAATATGTTTGGGAATGAAAAATTTGCATAAAAAGAAATTTAACATGAACTTAAATGAATTTAACAATTTTTTCTTTTAAAAATTTGAAATACATTGCAAGTTGTTGTTCAAAGAAAAACACACACTATTATTGAAGAACATGACGAATATTGTGAAGCGTGTATGAGAGTAAACACTTAAGTGTTCTCTGATTCGGGGTCAAATAACATAATACGAATTATTTAGACACCGGTTTAAACTAACAGAGAACAAATTTCTTATTTTACTAAGAAGTTTCCATCCAAAAATATTATACCACGTTTTTTAAACGGAAACCTAAAAGCTGCAATCGAAAATTTCTGCGTTTTAAAAATCACAATATTTGTTTGTTTAAAATAACAAATTTTTAATTTTAATTCCAACAGAGAAAAACTAACAAAATCCCATAAATGTTCAACAAACGAAGTTGTTTTTGTTTGCAACTGAAATTCGGCAAATGAAACAAACATCCAAAAATGTTGTACGAAACAGCACCGAGACACAACTGGGCTATTCACACAAAAAAAAACGAAAAGTTGTTTTAGTTTTCAAAAAATGAACTCAAGATAAAAATATGGTTCAAATGTTCTGAATTTTTGCAATGCACGGGGTCAAAAATCTCATCTCCAGCAGATCCCTCTCATACGAAAATGTATTTTTTAGTCACTTTTCGTGGTGCCAGGAAGAAATTGAGGACAAAGTTGCCATGTGAAATTTATTTCTACATCCATAAAATTGTATACTATTTTTATATGAAAGTTGGGGTTTGGGCGTTGGGTTAGTAACCCTCCCCTAGAAAAAGTAGCCTTCTATGAAAAAACGAAAAAAAACAAACCCCTCTAATGTTGACGACCCCCGCAAACGTTTTAAGGACCATGTGCACCTGGAATATTCGCACTCTTTATAGAGGAGGAGCAGTTTACGCATGGGCAGATGTACTTGAAAAGTACCAGGTCGACATTAATGCCATACAGGAAATTTGATGGATTGGGGAAAAGCGTCACAACAACACCTAAGGGTGACGCACTGTATTATAGTTGCCATGACACAAAGCATGAGGTTGGCTGCGGATTTGTTGTTAATCAGAAGTTAAAACAACCGCTTCATTCCAGTGAGTGAAAGACTCTCTAGAATTCGATTAAAAGCACAATTCTTCAACATCAGCTTTATTTGCTCTCATGCTCCCACTGAAGACAAGGACGAACAGACCAAAGATATATTTTACGAGCGCTTTGAAGAAACTTATGACCGTTGCCCTGCTCGTGACATTAAAATTCTTCTAGGCGATTTTAATTCCAAAAGTGGAAAGGAGAATATCTTTGGCCTAACAGTAGGGAAATTCAGTCTCCACAATGAAACATCTGACAATGGTATGAGGCTGATAGACTTTGCAGCAGCAAAAAACATGGTTCTTAGCAGTACCAGATTTAAGCATCTCGATATTCATAAGGGTACCTGGCTGTCGCCAGATCAAAGAACAAGAAATCAAGTTGATCACGTTGGGATCGATGGAAGACATTAATCGAGCATGTTGGATGTACGATCGTTCCGAGGAGCAAACATAGATTCGGACCACTACCTTGTTGCAGCAAAGGTACGTACCCGTCTAATCGTTGCAAATAAATCACGAATAGGTACAACGCGAAAATTGGACATCGGTAAGCTGCAATAACAGATAGCCACAGCATATTCCACTCAACTGGCCCAATTGCTTAATCAAAGGACTCCTCGTCTCAATAACATATCAGGGCAATGGCAAAACATTGCCCACTCCATGCAAACAGCCGCAAAATTAGTACTTGGACACCAGAGACCTATACCAAGGAATCCATGGTATGACCAGGGGTGTCGTGCTGCTTCCGATGAGGAAAAATGCGGTATACAGGGATACTCTACAATCGGTATCAATGAGTAGGGCACGAGAGAGGTATCGGGAGAAAATGAGAGAGGAGAAACGTCTTTTCCGCAGGAAAAAGAGAGAAATTGAAAAGAGGGAGTGTGAAAAAATCGGGATGTATAAGAGCCAGAATGAAGTCCGAAAGTTCTACCAAAGATTGAAACATCAAACTGATGGCTTTGGTACCGGCACATACTCCTGTAGACAGCAGCAAGGTAATTTGGTAACTGATACAGATAGTGTGCTCAGGATATGGACAAAATATTTCTCCAAACTGTTGGTATCCGATAGTAACGAAGACGGCGAAGATACCACAGATCCAATCTCAGAAGATTGTATTGAATGTATACCGCCCAGCCAGTAAAGTCAGCAATAAACCGGCCAAAAAATAATAAGCCAGCAGGTGCCGATGGCTTACCAGTCGAGCTGTTCAAAACAGGAGGAGACATGCTGATAAAGTTTATGCATCAGTTAGTTAGCACCATCTGGCAGGGAGAACGAGTACCCGACCATTGGAACCTGAGCAACCTGCGCTCTGTCCACAAGAAAGGAGATAAGACTTTTTCCCACTAATAAATTAAAGTTGTTTTAATAAAATATTAAAACAACGACTATGGGATTAAGCCTGACTATTTTGAAAAACAAAATAGAAGTCGTCATCCCAAACAAAAAACGCCAACCCTCCTTATTGTGAGACCGGGCACCGTCAAAATGTTGTTTATTGCTGTAGTATGCAATACCAACAAATTAGTTATGTGTTCTTTCGTCGAGAATCGACGAACGCATAGCAGTGGGAAAGATTTGGTTTTGTTTGCAAGTGAAGTTGCTAGAGTTTAGGTAGTGCCAAAGAAATTCTCGATCAGAGTGTTTCTTTGCGCACGTATCTATTTGAGCTAGCAATTGACACTTGGGTATAAAAAGTTTCTTGTTGAAAAACAAGAAATAAGGGAACTGATGAAGATCTGTGGCGAGATCTGAAACTATAGTATTCCCTGCCTTACCCCTTGGTAAACATCGCCAATTTTTTCCCACTAATAAATTAAAGTTGTTTTAATAAAATATTAAAACAACGACTATGGGATTAAGCCTGACTATTTTTAAAAACAAAATAAAAGTCGTCATCCCAAACAAAAAACGCCAACCCTCCTAACTGTATGCTTTAACTATTGGAGCATAAGTCTTGTCCCTATTGCCTGCAAGATAGTGTCAGGGATATTGTACAAACGATTATGGTCAACGAAATAATTGGGCCATACCAATGCGGCTTTAGACCTGGCAAATCCACCATTGACTAGATATTTACCCTACGGCAAACCATGGAGAAGACGCAAGAGGTGCAGATCAACACCTTCCACCTTTTTGTCGATTATAAAGCAGCCTTTGCCAGCCCACTACGTTCAAAAGTATTCCAAGCCATGTCTGAATTTCGTATCCCCCTAAAATAGGAAAGAGCCTCTCCGAAGAGTTTACTACCAAAATAGGTTTCAGACAAGGAGACAGGAGACAAGGTTATACGAGATGCGAAGGTCAAAAGAAGTTGAACAATAGATACAGCAGTCATATGTTACTTGCTTATGCCGACGACATTGACATCATGGGTCGATCGGTAAAGGAAGTAACTGATACCTTTAGAAAAGTCGAAAGGGAATCTGCTAAAGTGGGTCTGGCGCTAAACGTCGAAAAGACCAAATTGATGGTGTCGACGCGCAATGCTTCCATAGATCTAGGAACAACTTTTGATGTTGACTCCTATAATTTTGAGGTAGTAAAAGACTTCGTCTACGTCGGCTCAGTCGTAAACACAAAAAACAACATCAGTTGTGAAATAAAAAGAAGAATTGTATTGGCCAACATATGCTAATTTGGCTTAAATAAACAGTTTAAAAACAAGTATGAAAGTATCAGTCAACTGTGCTGATGGAGATATACCCTCAGCCATTGACAAAAAAAAAAAAAAACACCGTATATAAAACGTATTGATGTTGCATCATGAGTTTGTTTTAAAATCTATAGGAACCGTAATGTGGGGCTATACCAAATCATTGACATATACCAAACATTTTTAGTAACCAAACTTCTTCATAAAGGACTTGTTAAACTAAGTTATAAATTTATCTTGCGCAATAGCCATTTTGGTATGTGCAGGTAGGGTTTTGGAGCTTTTGGGCCATTATCTAAGGAAGTATTGACTTACTCCGGAAAAAATTTTACCGTTGTAAATGAGGCCGCTAAAACGGACTACTGAAAAAAGAAACAAAACGATGCGAGAGGACCTCTTAAACTTCACTTTTTCCGAATTTTGTGTGGGAGGTACCCGAAGGAGTGGACCGATATATTCCATATTCCAACCTGATACATGACTGGATGAAATAATACGATGTGCAAAGTCGCTACCAATCAGAAACTCCCTGTGAGAATTATCTTGCGGATTTGCCATTTTGGTTGGTGCCGTCAGGGCTCTTGGAGCTTTTAGGCCAATATCTCAGGAAGTATGGACTTGCGTAAGAAAAAAATTGCACAGTAGTAAAGGGAGCCGCAAGGACAACCTACTGAAAAAAAATTCAAAACGATCCGAGGGGAGCTCTTAAACTTCACTTTATCCGAATTTTGTGTGGTAGGTACCCGAAAGAGTGGACCGATATAGTCCATATTCGAGTCCAATATATATCTGGAAGGAATAATACGATGTGCAAAGTTTGCACCAAACAGAAACTCCCTGTGAGAATTATCTTGCGGATTTGCCATTTTGGTTGGTGCCGTCAGGGCTCTTGGAGCTTTTAGGCCAATATCTCAGGAAGTATGGACTTGCGTAAGAAAAAAATTGCACAGTAGTAAAGGGAGCCGCAAGGACAACCTACTGAAAAAAATTCAAAACGATCCGAGGGGAGCTCTTAAACTTCACTTTATCCGTATTTCGTGTGGTAGGTACCCGAAAGTGTGGACCGATATAGTCCATATTCGAGTCCAATATATATCTGGAAGGAATAATACGATGTGCAAAGTTTGCACCAAACAGAAACTCCCTGTGAGAATTATCTTGCGGATTTGCCATTTTGGTTGGTGCCGTCAGGGCTCTTGGAGCTTTTAGGCCAATATCTCAGGAAGTATGGACTTGCGTAAGAAAAAAATTGCACAGTAGTAAAGGGAGCCGCAAGGACAACCTACTGAAAAAAATTCAAAACGATCCGAGGGGAGCTCTTAAACTTCACTTTATCCGAATTTTGTGTGGTAGGTACCCGAAAGAGTGGACCGATATAGTCCATATTCGAGTCCAATATATATCTGGAAGGAATAATACGATGTGCAAAGTTTGCACCAAACAGAAACTCCCTGTGAGAATTATCTTGCGGATTTGCCATTTTGGTTGGTGCCGTCAGGGCTCTTGGAGCTTTTAGGCCAATATCTCAGGAAGTATGAACTTGCGTAAGAAAAAAATTGCACCGTCGTAAAGGGAGCCGCAAGGACAACCTAATGAAAAAAAAAATTCAAAACGATCCGAGGGTAGCTCTTAAACTTCACTTTATCCGAATTTTGTGTGGAAGGTACCCGAAGGAGTGGACCAATACAGTCCATTTTCGAACCCGATCTGTATCTGGAAGAAATTATACGATGTGCAAAGTTTGGACCGAACCGATTGCTACCTTCGAGAGTTCTCGTTCACACTATTTTACAGAAAATTTTTGAACTTTTGTGGGGGAGGTACCAGAAGGAGTGAACCGATATGACCCATCTTCGAACTTAAACTAAGTTGGGACAAAATGTTGCGATACCCAAATTTTGTTTCGAATCGGTTGATCCGTTCGAGAGTTATCGTGCGCAACAGCTAGCCGGACAGACAGACGTACATGTCTAAATCGACTCCCAATTGTCTGAAACGAATTTCGTCCAAACATACTTGGGGCATAAAACCGTTATTCCGATGAGGCACATTTTTGGTCGTATCAAAGTGTATAGGCCGAGGCGACTTGAAAACCTTAATGGGCCCTTCGCGTTTCTTATTCCTGGGATTGAACTGAGTAAAAAAGTCAACTAGACCATAGGTCTACGGTGAAAATCGAGCCTCCCGATTTTGACTTTAAGTTTTTTATCCACGTTTTTTGGACATTTTGGCCTATAAAAGCCAAACCATTGAGATTTTCGATCGAACACAAAGACAAAAATTGTAGCCAAGACAGTAATTAAGTACTCTCTAGTACATCGCAAAAGCATTGGAACGCTCCTTCAGGCAGTTTTGGCCTTGAGAAGGTGCAAACTTTTCGATAAATGGCACTGTGCTACAAAAGTTGACCAGAAAAATATTCAAGCGTTCTGATGCAAAATTATATCGTGTTGGGATCCATGGACAACGACAATGCCTTTAGTTCGTTTGTGTCACTTCGTTTTATTTTTGTATAACTGTAAAAGTAGTGAAAATCTATAATTTTTGACACACCTTTTTGCAAATATTACAATCGCGTATATATGATTCCATTTATGTATAATTTTGTTAAAATATATTGTTGCAGATTTTCCTATATTCAAGTTATCTATATCCGTCGTTTTAGTGGATGGATTCGAACGCGAAAGGACTCATTAGATCAGCCGCGTAAAAAAACTAAAATCACTCGAGGCTCAAAGGTACCTGTGTTACATTTGCAATTTTTAAGGCCAAAAAATAGTTTTTTTTTTAATTTACGCACAAGATGTTCGACTTTGGACTCCTTTTACTAGGAAGCTGTACAGAGCACACTCAGGAGATATAGATCGAACGACGTGGAATCACGAGTTCTACAATCCTACATATATGTAGTTTGGATCATTATCTTGTTGCGCCCTCTAATTATAAGAAACATTCAAAAAAACACCGAAATCAAAACTTCAAAATGTCACCATCGATTTTAGGGGGATTCAGTGCATACATCGAAAAATCAGACATTAGAAGCATATTGCCGAAAGTTTTTTGACCACTGGTCTGAATGTGGCGTGGTTTGGCCAGAAATCAAGAAAGAACACAAAAAAACTTGTTTACTTCAACACATTTTTACCCATTTTTGTGTATTACACCCAAAACATCTTCCACGTAAAGTTATGAGATCGTTGCTAAAACACTTCAATAAACAGAAATATATTAATATTGCATAAAATATATTTACAGTTCGCGATTTATTAAATGACAAACCTCAACTTCAACGATTGTAAAACGTTTTTATTATATTATAATAAGCCATTTCTAGCCTAACAAAAAAACGCTTTACAAAATACTGATACTATCCGTGCTAATGTATGGTTTCGAAGCCTGGGTGCTTGTGCAAGCAGATAAGGCAGTACTTGGTGTGTTTGAGAGAAAAATTCTTCGAAAGATCTACGGGCCAATCTGCGTTGACGGTGAACATCGACGTCGTATGAACCACGATCTGTATCTGCTATACAACGACTTCAGTATAGATAAACGTATCGAGATGCAACGATTGCGTTGGCTAGGCCATTATATCAGAATGAGCGATGATGAGCCCGCTAAAAAGAAGTATAAATACGGGCGGTGCACGCTGAATTGGCAGGCCAAGGCTTCGATGGAGCAAACTAGTGGATGAAGAGATGAAAAGGCGCGGTATTCCAGAAAGCGAAGCCACAAACAAAGCGATTTGGAGACCTTTTCTTAGTTGGGACAAATGTTCTGTAATGGGCCAGCTAAGTAACAAAGTAAAAACACTCCATGAAAGGTTCCAAAAGGTCACATGAATTGTAATTCGAACAAGTAAAAAAGTATCAGTCGGCTTTGCCGACAGAGATATACCCTCAGCCTGAATATATTGAAACTTTTTTTTTCCAAAAAACGTATGTATTTAGGGGGTTTTAAAAATTTTGGGCGTTTGAACCGACAAAAATTTTGATTATGATTAAAGATCAAACGTTTTGCGGAGGAGATACAAAAAGGAATGGATCGACATTGACCATTATGGAAGTGGATCTCCAGCCACTACATATGGTGCCATAGGGGGTTTTTACACCCTTCGGGCTGTTTGCTCAAGAAGTATGGACTTTCCCCTGAAACAACTTTTACCATCGCAATTGAGGCAGCGAATGCAAGTTGCTTCAACAAAAATCAAAGTGATTCGAAAGCAGGTCTTAAAGTGAACATGTATCCGAAATTTTGTGTGGGAGGTACCGGATGGAGTGGACAAATATTGTCCATATTTGAACCTGATCTATATCTGGTAGATATATTAGGATGTGTAAAGTAGGGTCCAATTCGGCCACTCTCTTCAAGAGTTATCGTACGCAAAATTTTTCCGAACATTTTTGAACTTTTGTGGGGGAGGTACCTGAAGGAGGGGACCGATATGGCTTATCTTCGAACTTTAATTATGTAACGTTCAGGGGCGTGTGTGAAACTGTCGATTGGTTTGCCAAGGTGACAAGAGGCTCAAAAATTATTTTGTGTACCGGCTACACTCAGTCACTCACACACGGCTACGCACAAAAAAAAATTAATAGTATAACAAACCATAATGGAATATCAATTACAGTTGCTGTTGTTGTCTGAAGATAGCGCTGTTGTTGTACTGGGTACCCCTAGATGGAAATGGGTCCCTTTCGCCCTCCCATGGGTTCTACAAGAACCCCCATACGGGCTTCTCGATATGTGAAGGCCCCCAAAATCTAACCAGGCTGTAACCTCCCTTTTTAATCCACCCTTCTTAAATCATTAGAACATTCTTAATAATTATCTTTTCATATTCGCAGATATTTCATTTATTCATGAAGGGATAACAACGTATCTTAAAATTAATTGAGATAATGCTTAAATCTAATATAAACTTAGATCTAAGTTTAAGTTAATCGAGAATTCAAAAATCGTTTCATAAAAAAAAAGAAACAGGCTTTACTATATCTAAGGGATATAAAAAGACAAGCAGAATGAATCGAAGTTTCATAAAAATTTTGATGAGGGTTCCACATTCGGTGCCAATGTGCACCTTTTATTCAGTATAACCTCAACCTACCTAATGAGCTCAAATGGTAAGGGTCTAGATTCATACAAGATATGAATCGCAGTATAAAAGAATGGGGAACCTTCATTAACATTAGAAGGTTGCGTTTGTGAGTGTTAATCGTAAATGGAATTATTTTATAAGATCAATTTATAATTTATAAGATCAAAAGATCTCTATATAATATCAAAATCTTTTTATAATTATTCATTAGGTTTCTAAAATGAATTCATAACGTTGCGAAACATTAACATAAAAGTAATCAAATACTCTTGAAATTTTATGACTTGACTATAGTCATTTAGTTATTTAAATATAACAAGTTTCGTATCTATAAATAAGCGACTATATAGGTATAGTATTGGTAACCGGAAAAGGGTATCTTAGTCACTCATGTGATCAACGTACTATTTCATAAAATATGACAGAACACCTTTCTTAAATCACGTTTAAAACAAGATATATTCACCCTTATAATATGTTGCTGAGATATGAATGTTAAATCGAGTTGAATAAATCTGCTAATCTGGAGGGTCGTCTTGTTGTAACACGTGATTAAGAATGCCGTTATAGTCACTACGAATCTCGATGACTCACCGTTAAATCGGTTACGAACACTATGCCTCATGTATATGACTGTACACAGAAGCTGAACATCTATACATACGCCTATGTATCAATTTACATACATGACTTATGTATATAGTACAACTAAAGATACATGATTACGTTATATAGAAATAAACCGGCTGACCGTCGGTAGAATAGTAAAAAAAACTAGACCAATTACTTCCCCGTCTGTGACAGAGAAGTAAATGATGCTAGGAAAACGTTTATTATACACTGACTGTAAAGGGATTTATACAGCAGCGTGTCACTACTTGAAAAAACTCACAATTTGTATCCGGATAGCATGTACTTATCTCGCTTTCCTTTGTGACAGAAGCTGACGGCTTGTTGAGACTTTTTGGAGACCAGTGTAGTGATGATATTCCGGAGTATACACTTCTTGGTGTTGTGATCGGTTCTTTTTAGTAACTGCCTGGTGGTGATACTCTTTCTTGCAGGTTATTTATTCACGAACGAGGTGTCTGTTTGCGGCATGTGGGTTTTGAATGCTCGGGGCAAAATGTATGACACGGCAGGCTTTATCCTCAACAAAAGATTAGCTGATCTGTGTGTTTGTATGTGCAGAAAAGGTGGTGGGGGGGGATAATGGTGATGGCAAGTGGCTTTGGCGGACTCGGGCTTGTGTGAAGTGGAGACGATATGGACCAGATGTCATCAACTGTAGATGGGGTTGTGATTTATCATCAATTGAAATGACTACTTACTTCCAATTAGAAATTTGGAAGCTTTTGTATTGTTGCGTCTACTGTGTTCCATATGATTGTTGTAATGTGGTGCGGCATATGAGTTTTCTTATTGCCGACTCAGAAAAGAAAATGGAATGCCAAATTTATGTATAATTGGAACGCCGGGTAGTTGTAGGGTTATGGCATTTGGTTTATTGGATGGACAATTCCAGTTGCAGGTGTTATTCAGGTGGTTTTAAAATGAGTCCACTCTGATGCCACGAGGTTTGCTAAGCCAACTTGCCGCTACCGTACGCCTGAAGGGAAACAAGGAGAAAACACACAAAATTCTTTTAGGCTTTGCCCAACAAAATGCTTTTTCTTAAACACCACTCACCTATTAAGCATTAGCCAAAAACACTTTTAATGGTATATGGAGCAATGTTCCTTTAGAGGAAAACTTTATTTTATTCCGCCACAACTGATTTTCTAATTTATTTTAACTTGCTTGCTGTACTTTTAGAAATGACATTCATTGTCATTTCGTTAAATCAAAATGGCCGCCTTTTTGCATTGCAAGATTTTCTTCAGATTTCTAGAAATCAATTTTGTATGTTGGCAGAACTGAATTTGCCTCCAGTTTTTCGAAGACAGTGTTGCCACATACTGTAAAGAACAGCTGATTTTAATCAACCCTGAAATTAGGGTGATGCCTAAAATTGGACGTAATAAACTTTCATCGGCTGTCGTACCAATTTCAATAAATTATCGGCTGACATAACAATTATGTTTGGACAAAATATTACTAAGGCCAAACTTTGGACCGAATCGGCAGACCTGTTCGAGAGTTATTTTGCCCTCCAACCTCCTCACACGGTGTCATAGGGGTTTTTTGCACCTTTCAGGCTATTTTCTCAGGAAGTATGGACTTGCCCCTGATGAAACTTATACCTTCGTATGGAGGGCAGTGAATACAAGTAGCTAAAGCAAAAATCAAAGCGATTCGAGAGATGATCCTAAACTGAACTTTTCCAAATTTTTGTGTGGGAGGTACCCGACGGAGTGGACCGATTGAGTCCATATTAAAACCTGATCTAAGTCTGGTACACGCTCCACGATGGGCAAAGTATGGACCAAATCGGTTACTCCCTTCAAGAGTTTTCGTGCGCACAAATTTTCCGAACATTTCCGAACTTTTGTGGGGGAGGTACCGGAAGGAGTGGACCGATATAGCTCATCTTCGAACTTAAACTAAGTTTGGGCAAAATATTACGAAAGCCAAAATTTGAACCGAATCGGTTCATCCGTTCGAGAGTTATCGTGCGCTCCAGCCAGTCAGACAGACAGACAGACAGACGGACGGATATTGCTCAATCGACTCCAAATTGTCTGAAACACATTTCGTCCAAACATACTTGGGGTCTAAAACCATTATTTCGATGAGGCACATTTTGCCCGTATGAAAGTGTATATACCCTTCATAGCCTAAAGGCTGAGGGTATACAAATATGATGAACATCTGTATCTTTTTGAAAGCTTTAAACATTATCGAATATTTTCCTTAATTCAGACCATCTATAATGGCCAATAGGTTTTGGGAAAAATTCCCCAACAATTACCAAATCGACCATTTCTTTCCTAGCAAAAAACGACCTCATCTGGCCATACCATCAACAGCAGTATGTATTTCATCGCCACCGAACCAACGTTGAGACTAATTGAATTTCAATACAACACTGGACACGAATTTAAATTTTGTTTCGCTTTGTTTTGTTTTTTTTTTTGTTCACCCTTATTGTTTTGTTTTGTTGAACGTTCTGTTCTGTTGTAGTAGATGTTGATGTATTTTGGTGTTGTTGTTGTTTTGTTTTAGTTAAAATTCATACTCCTCTCATGAACATCAAAAATAAAACTCAGACCAAAAAACATGAAAAATGTTTTTGCATAAACAAAATAACAACAGTTTGGCGAACTCAACTCAACTTGACTTCAAATGAGACTCCGGTTGGTAAAAACCGAAAAAAATCTCACAGTTGGTATGTGCAGTAGTAGCCAGGCTCTTTATGAAGTGGTAAAACCATTGCCATCATAAACAAGAGCAGTAACAATAACAAAAAAAAAAAAAAATAGTGGCACTAACAGCAGCTTTCATATCGTCATCTGGAAAGACAACAACAGCGCCATCTATAGATGTATGTGCATGAATATTGATTTAATAAATTTGGATAGTTTTTGGGAACAAATTTTTAGAGGGGATATATTTAGGCATGTTTGGAAATATATTTTAGCTAAAAACAAGTGAAAAAGTATCAGTTGGCTTTGCCGACAGAGATATATCATCAGCCTGTGCGAGTTCAAACCTTCATCTCTGGACGATATAGAATCGAATACCGGCTACCCAACCAACATCCTTTACTCCCATAATTATGTATTAAGGGGGTTTCAGATATTGTGGCCCTTTTGGGCTTATGACCTAAAGCTCACAAATGATGCGAAGGAGGTACTTGAAGCAATGGATCGGCATAATCCATTTTGAAAGTGATTCTTATTTTAGGAGTCATTTCAGTTGATCACCATATAATTTAGAGTTTTTGGACCAGTATATCAGGAAGCATGGACTTGCCCACAAGGAATAGCATCGGTATAATTTTCCAAAGGATCTTCGAACAGATTCTGAACTGCACTTAAATAAAAGTGTTGAACTTTGTATGGGGGAGGTACCCTAAGGAGAAGACCTATATGTACCATCTTCCACGTTAAACTACAATTGGACAAAATATTACAAAGGTCAAATTTTGAACCGAATCGAGCGATCAGTGCCACTACACATTGCATCATAGGGTTTTTTACACCTTTCGGGCTATCTTGTCAGAAATAATGTACTAGTCTCTGACCTATATGCACCAATTTCGAAGAATAACTACAATTGGACAAAATATTATGAAGATAAAATTTTGGACCGAATCGGCTGATACGTTTGAGAGTTATTGTGCGTTCCTTTCGTGCTATTTTCTCAAGAAGTATGGACTAGCCCCTGAAAAAACGTGTACCGTCGTTATGTGAGCAGCGAATTCAATTTACTACAACAAAAATCCAACCGATTTGTGAACAGCTCTTAAACTGCACTTTTCACAAACTTTGTGTGGGAGGTACGTGAAGTAGTGGACCAATATAGTCCGTATTTGAACCTAATCTATGTCCCGCAGAAATAATACTATGTTCAAAGCACGGACCAAACCGGTCACTGCCTTCAGGAGTTATCGTACACACCATTTTAGGGAAAAGTATTGAACCTTTGTGGGGGATGTACCCGAAGGAGTGGGTCGATATGACCCATATTCGAACTTTAACTAAGTTTGGTCAAAATATTACAAAGGCCAAATTTTGGACCTATTCGGTTGATCCCTTCGAATGTATTGTGCGCTACATATGGTGCCATAGAGGTTTTAGCAATTTTGGACCATTTACTCGGGAAGTATGGACTTGCCCCTGAAAAAAACTTGTACCTCCGTACTGGGGGCAGTGAATACAAGTTGTTTGCAATAAGCGATTCGAGAGCAGACCTTAAACTGCACATTTTCGAAATTTTAGGTGGGTGGTACTCGAAGGAGTCGACCGATAGTGACCATTTTCAAAACCTCATCTATGTCTGGTAGGAGTTTCCCTATGTGAAAAGTATGGACCACATCGGTTACTCATTTCAAGATTTATCGTGCGAAGACCACAAGATCTTCATATAGAAGAAATTAACAATCGGTGATGACAAAAATTTTGGTTTTGGCCAGGAAAATCGATTCCTGAAGCACAGTGCGAGGTCGATATTCATTCCGATATCTTTCGAAGAATTTTTCTTTGCCAGACTCACTTTAACAGATTCTCCTTCGACCTTCTTTAAGGTATCAGTTACTTCTTTTACCGATCGCTCCATGTTGTTTATATCGTCAACATCAAGATCTTCTCAAAGAAGACCTCAATGTCTTCTCACAGAAGACCACAACGTCTACTCATAGAAGACCAGAAGGTCTTCTCATAGAAGACCTCAAGGTCTTCTCATAGAAGACCTCAAGGTCTTCTCATAGAAGACCTCAAGGTCTTCTCATAGAAGACCTCAAGGTCTTCTCATAGAAGACCTCAAGGTCTTCTCATAGAAGACCTCAAGGTCTTCTCATAGAAGACTTCAAGGTCTTGTCATAGAAGACCGAAAGGTCTTCTCGTAGATGACCTCAATGTCTTCTAATAGAAGACTTCAATGTCTTGTCATAGAAGACCTCAATGTCTTCTCATAGAAGACCTTAATGTCTTCTCATAAAAGACCTCAATATCTTCTCATAGAAGACCACAACGTCTACTCATAGAAGACCAGAAGGTCTTCTCATAGAAGACCTCAAGGTCTTTTCATAGAAGACATCAAGGTCTTCTCATAGAAGACCTCAATGTCTTCTCATAGAAGACCTCAAGATCTTCTCATAAAAGATCTCAAGGTCTTCTCATAAAAGACCTCAAAGTCTTCTCACAGAAGACCACAACGTCTACTCATAGAAGACCAGAAGGTCTTCTCATAGAAGACCTCAAGGTCTTCTCATAGAAGACCTCAATGTCTTCTCATAGAAGACCTTAATGTCTTCTCATAAAAGACCTCAAGATCTTCTCATAGAAGATCTCAAGGTCTTCTCATAAAATACCTCAAAGTCTTCTCAGAGAAGATCTCAGGATCTTCTCGTGGAAGACCTCAAGATCTTCTCATAGAAGACCACAAGGTCCTCTCATAGAAGACCTCTAGGACCTCAAGGTCTTCTCCTAGAAGACATCAAGTTCTTCTCATAGAAGACATCAAGGTCTTCTCATAGAAGACCTTAAGGTCTTCTCATAGAATACCTCAAGGTCTTCTCATAGAATACGTCAAGGTCTTCTCATAGAATACCTCAAGGTCTTCTCATAGAATACGTCAAGGTCTTCTAATAGAATACCTCAAGGTCTTCTCATAGAAGACCTCAATGTCTTCTCATAGAAGACCTCAATGTCTTCTCATAGAAGAACTCAAGGTCTTCTCATAGAAGATCTCAAGGTCTTCGCATAAAAGACCTCAAAGTTTTCTCAGAGAAGACCTCAGAGAAGACCTCATGATCTATCGTAGAAGATCTCATGATCTTCTCGTAGAAGACCTCAAGATCTGCTCATAGAAGATCTCAAGGTCTCGTCATAGAAGACAGCAAGGTATTTTCTCATAGAAGACCTCAAGGTCTTCTCATAGAAGACTTCAAGGTCTTCTCATAGAAAACCTCAAGGTCTTCTCATAAAAGACCCAAAAGTCTTCTCATAGAATACCTCAAAGTCTTCTCATAGAATACCTCAAAGTCTTCTCATAGAATACCTCAAGGTCTTCTCATAGAATACCTCAAGGTCTTCTCATAGAATACCTCGAAGTCTTCTCATAGAATACCTCAAGGTCTTCTCATAGAATACCTCAAGGTCTTCTCATAGAAGACCTCAAGGTCTTCTCATAGAAGACCTCAAGGTCTTCTCATAGAAGATCTCAAGGTCTCCTCATAGAAGACTTCAAGGTCTTCTCATAGAAGACCTCAAGGTCTTCTCATAAAAGACCCAAAAGTCTTCTCATAGAATACCTCAAAGTCTTCTCATAGAATACATCAAAGTCTTCTCATAGAATACCTCAAGGTCTTCTCATAGAATACCTCAAGGTCTTCTCATAGAATACCTCAAGGTCTTCTCATAGAAGACCTCAATGTCTTGTCATAGAAGACCTCAAGGTCTACACGTAGAAAACCTCAAGATCTTCTCGTATAAGACCTCAAGATCTTCTCATAGAAGACCTCTAGGTCTTCTTATAAAAGACAGCAAGGTATTTTCTAATAGAAGACCTCAAGGTCTTCTCATAGAAGATCTCAAGGTCTTCTCATAGAAGACTTCAAGGTCTTCTCATAGAAGACCTCAAGGTCTTCTAATAAAAGACCCAAAAGTCTTCTCATAGAATACCTCAAAGTCTTCTCATAGAATACCTCAAGGTCTTCTCATAGAATACCTCAAGGTCTTCTCATAGAAGACCTCAATGTCTTGTCATAGAAGACCTCAAGGTCTACACGTGGAAAACCTCAAGATCTTCTCGTAGAAGACCTCAGGATCTTCTCGTAGAAGACCTCAAGATCTGCTCATAGAAGACCTCAAGGTCTTCTCATAGAAGACCTCAAGGTCTCGTCATAGAAGACAGCAAGGTATTTTCTAATAGAAGACCTCAAGGTTTTCTCATAGAAGATCTCAAGGTCTTCTCATAGAAGACTTCAAGGCCTTCTCATAGAAGACCTCAAGGTCTTCTCATAAAAGACCCAAAAGTCTTCTCATAGAATACCTCAAAGTCTTCTCATAGAATACCTCAAAGTCTTCTCATAGAATACCTCAAGGTCTTCTCATAGAATACCTCAAGGTCTTCTCATAGAAGACCTCAATGTCTTGTCATAGAAGACCTCAAGGTCTACACGTAGAAAACCTCAAGATCTTCTCGTAGAAGACCTCAAGATCTTCTCGTATAAGACCTCAAGATCTTCTCATAGAAGACCTCTAGGTCTTCTTATAAAAGACAGCAAGGTATTTTCGTAGAAGACCACGTATTTTCGTAGAAGACCTCATAGAAGTCCACAAGGTTTTCTCATTGAAGACCTCAAGGTGTTCTCATTAAAGACATCAAGGAGTTCTCATAGACAACCTCGAGGTCTTCTCATAGAGGACCACAAGTCTTCTTATAGAAGACCTCACAGTCTTCTCATA